>NC_090373.1:197552337-197894668 GCF_036365525.1 Heterodontus francisci | reverse complement strand
TTCTGCATTGGAAGTATGGTCCTGCCACCTGATGCCAAGGATTCTTCGGAGGCAGCGAGGATGAAATGAGTTGAGACGTCTCTCTCGGCTGACATACATTGTCCAGGCCTTGCTGCTGTAGAGCAAGGTACTGAGAACACAAGCTTGAAACACTAGGACTTTTGTGTTCTATGTCAGTGTGCCATTTTCCCACACTCTCTTGGCCAGTCTGGACATAGCAGTGGAAGCCTTTCCCATGCGCTTGTTAATTTCTGCATCGAGAGACAGGTTACTCGTGAACTCTTGAACCACTTCCAGAGCGTGGTCACCGATATTGATGGATGGAGCATTTCTGACATCCTGTCCCATGATGTTCGTTTTCTTGAGGCTGATGGTTAGGCCAAATTCGTTGCAGGCAGCCGCAATCCTGTCAATGAGTCTCTGCAGACACTTTTCTGTGTGGGAAGTTAATGCAGCATCGTCAGCAAAGAGAAGTTCCCTGATGAGGACGTTCTGTACTTTGGTCTTCGCTCTAAGCTGGCAAGATTGAACAACCTGCCATCTGATCTTGTGTGGAGGAAAATTCCTTCTTCTGAAGACTTGAATGCATGTGAGAGCAGCAGTGAGAAGAAGATCCCAAACAGTGTAGGTGCGAGAACACAGCCCTGTTTCACGCCACTCAGGATAGGAAAGGGGTCTGATGAGGCACCGCTATGCTGAATTGTGCCTTTCATATTGTCATGGAATGAAGTGATGATACTTCGTAGCTTTGGTGGACATCCAATCTTTGCTAGTAGTCTGAAGAGACCACGTCTGCTGACGAGGTCAAAAGCTTTGGGGAGATTTATGAAAGCAACGTAGAGGGGCATCTGTTGTTCGCGGCATTTCTCCTGTAGCTGGCGAAGGGAGAACAGCATGTCAATGATGGATCTCTCCGCTCGAAAGCCGCACTGTGCCTCAGGGTGGACACGCTCAGCCAGCTTCTGGAGTCTGTTTAAAATGACTGGAGCGAAGACTTTCCCCGCTGTGCTGAGCAGGGAGATACCATGGTCGTTGCAGTCACCACGGTCACCCTTGTTCTTATAGAGGGTGATGATATTGGCATTGCGCATGTCCTGTGGTACTGCTCCCTCATCCCAGCACAGGCAAAGCAGTTCATGGAGTGCTGAGAATAGAGCAAGCTTGGCATTCCTGATTATTTCAGAGGTAATGCCATCCTTTCCAGAGGCTTTTCCACTGGCAAGAGAATCAATGGCATCACTGAGTTCTGATTTTGTTGGCTGTTCATCCAGCTAATCCATGACTGGCAGAGACTGGGCTACATTGAGGGCGGTATCAGTAACAACATTTTCCCTGGAGTACAGTTATAGGTAGTGCTCCACCCAGCGGTCCATTTGCTTGCGTTGGCCAGTGATCGTTTCCCCTGATTTAGGCTTCTGGTGGGGGGTGGGGGGGGGTGCTTTTCTTGATGGTTGGCCCAAAAGTTCTCTTACATCATACATTCCTCTGATGTTTCTGGTGTCGGAGGCGAGCTGAATATGACTGCATAGGTGTTCTTTGGGCAGCGCTTCTGGCTGCTTTAAGTGCTACGGATGTTAACTCGCTGGGGCTTTCTTGTAGTTCAACAGTGCACTGCGCTTAGCGGCTATGACAGGTGCCAGCTGTTCAAAGTGAGATTGACACCATTCTGCTTCTCACGTTTGCCAAATGTTTATTTGTTGACCGCAATTGTTGACAACGCGATCGGTAGGTGGCGCTGTTTTGGCACATGCGCAAATACAGCATTTGCCACGAATACGTCACAGCTTGCAACTGTAGCAGCTGCCAGGACTAAAGATGGCGCTGCTCAAAGAATCACAGAGATGAAACCTAACAAACACGTGGCAGAATACAATGGCCGGAGTGAGAGAGTGGAGCGGGCCAGGGAGAGCAGTGCGGGGGGCGGGGAGAGCAGCGCGGGGGGCGGGGAGAGCGGCGCGGGGAGAGCAGCGCGGGGAGACCAGCGGTAACAGTGCCGGGGGGGGGAGAGAAAGAGGGGGAGAGAAAGAGGGGGAGAGAAAGAGGGGGAGAGAAAGAGGGGAGAGAAAGAGGGGGAGAGAAAGAGGGGGAGAGAAAGAGGGGGAGAGGGAGGGGGGAGAGAAAGAGGGGGAGAGAAAGAGGGGGAGAGAAAGAGGGGGAGAGGGAGGGGGGAGAGAAAGAGGGGGAGAGAAAGAGGGGGAGAGGGAGGGGGGAGAGAAAGAGGGGGAGAGGGAGGGGGGAGAGAAGAGGGGGAGAGGGAGGGGGGAGAGAAAGAGGGGGAGAGGGAGGGGGGAGAGAAAGAGGGGGAGAGGGAGGGGGGAGAGAAAGAGGGGGAGAGGGAGGGGGGAGAGAAAGAGGGGGAGAGGGAGGGGGGAGAGAAAGAGGGGAGAGGGAGGGGGGAGAGAAAGAGGGGGAGAGGGAGGGGGGAGAGAAAGAGGGGGAGAGGGAGGGGGGAGAGAAAGAGGGGGAGAGGGAGGGGGGGGAGAGGGAGGGGGGGAGAGGGGGAGAGGGGGGGGGGAGAGGGGGGGAGAGGGAGGGGGGGAGAAGGAGGAGAGGGAGGGGGGGAGAAAGAGGGAGAGGGAGGGGGGGAGAAAGAGGGAGAGGGAGGGGGGGAGAAAGAGGGAGAGGGAGGGGGGGAGAAAGAGGAGAGGGAGGGGGGGAGAGGGAGGGGGGGAGAGGGAGGGGGGGAGAGGGAGGGGGGGAGAGGGAGGGGGGGAGAAGAGGGAGAGGGAGGGGGGGAGAAAGAGGGAGAGGGAGGGGGGGAGAAAGAGGGAGAGGGGGGGGGGAGAAAGAGGGAGAGGGAGGGGGGAGAAGAGGGAGAGGGTGGGGGGGTGGGTGAGAGGGAGGGGGGGGGTGAAGAGGGAGAGGGAGGGGGGGAGAAGAGGGAGGGGGGAGGGGGGGAGAAGAGGGAGGGGGAGAAAGAGGGAGAGGGAGGGGGGAGAAAGAGGGAGGTGGGGGGGGGGGGAAAGGGGAGAGGGAGGGGGGAGAAAGAGGGAGAGGGAGGGGGGAGAAGTGGGAGAGGGAGGGGTGAGAAGAGGGAGGGGAGGGGGGGTGAGAGGGAGGGGGAGAAGAGGGAGGGGGAGAAGAGGGAGGGGGAGAGGGGGAGAAGAGGGAGAGGGAGGGGGGGTGAAGAGGGAGAGGGAGGGGGGGAGAAAGAGGGAGGGGGGAGAAGAGGGAGAGGGAGGGGGAGAAAGAGGGAGGGGGAGGGGGGAGAAAGGGGGAGGGGGGGAGAAGAGGGAGAGGGAGGGGGGAGAAGAGGGAGGGGGAAGGAGGGAGGGGGAGAGCTGGGGAATGGGGGGGGGAGGGGGAGAGGGAGGAAGGGAGAGAGTGGGGGGGGGGGGGGGTTGAGCAGCGGAACGGAAGAGGAGTGCTTTTCTGTGCATGCGCCATAAACACAACAGCAAAAGACTCACTGGCCAGTCCCTAGACCTGGTGACACAAGGTCTTCGCTCGCTCGCTCCCCGCGGCTCTCTACGGCCTCTCGCTTCCGGCCCCCTCCATTCAGCCGTTCCCTCCAGCTGCGGATGCCCAATCCAGTTGCTTTCTCTACTTCTCCACAGTACTTCAGGCATTGCAAACTGTCTGGTCCCTGCATTTTGCATGCTCCCTCTCCCCACCCCTCCCCTCTTCACCCACCCCTCCCCCTCTTCACCCACCCCTCCCCCTCTTCACCCACCCCTCCCCCTCTTCACCCACCCCTCCCCCTCTTCACCCACCCCCCATTTACCCCCTACCTCCACCCCTCCACCATAGTTGAATATCTGAAGTGCAGTTGCAAAGTCGGGGAAATAGCATGCAAAACAAAACCTCAACAATTCTGGGTTTCATTATTGAAAAGTTTTATTAAGTTCATTAAGTATCCGAGGAACTGCTGTGCTTGGATACATGAGTGTTGTGTCCAGCATTCCCGTTAGACAGACAGGCCGAGTCTCTGCTATGCACAGCTAAAGAGATTGTTCCTGGAGAGCCTTGTGGTGAATGAACGCTTGGCTCTCTATTCCACTACTGTATTGTCCATGTGAAGAAGGCAAAGTCACAAGAGTCTGAGCTCA
The DNA here is from genome assembly GCF_036365525.1 of Heterodontus francisci. NCBI lineage: Eukaryota > Metazoa > Chordata > Chondrichthyes > Heterodontiformes > Heterodontidae > Heterodontus > Heterodontus francisci. The sequence continues at coordinate 197,890,619 of NC_090373.1, read as the reverse complement.
GTCTATTCTTGGTGAATGTTCCCCAAGCGCATCCCAATGTGCATTCCCAATTCATCCATAAATGCAATGTTCCTTTCCACATCGTGATGAGCTCCGCAGCATGATCAGTTGCCTTCGTTGCTTGAATGCTGACCGTAAGTCTCGAGGATTGTTTTCTCGACGGCATGTTTTACATGAAAAGAAGAAAAGCAAATCAGAGTCAGAGCTTGCCTCCCTCCATCCACTGAAATTACTGTTGCGCACACCTTTTTAAGTTCTGCAGTGAAGGCACCAATTGATAACGTCGCCAATGAAGCACTTATTACCCACCTCAGATGTAGGAATCATCACATCCTTGCGTCATCTCCTGCACTGCCTCCTTTGCTGGAATGCCATCCTTAAGTGTCAAGGATTGTTTTCTCAAGGACACATTTTACATGAAAGGAAATAATGAAAGAACATCAGTGTCAGAGATTCCCTCTCCAATGAAATTACTGTTGCGCATGCTTTATGCTCTGCAGTATAGGCCAATGAATCACATAGTACCCACCTCAGCTGTAGGAGTCAGGATGATGTAACTGCCCCTATCTCGTGATGGTTCAATGCTGCTCTCAGGGAAAACATGAATGATGTGAGGGTGCTGGAAAAAGAAGCACATTTCTTTTGGACTATGAACATAAAGCAGGCCATTTAGCCCAGCTGTTCCCTGCTAGTGGTTATGCTACTCATGCGTCTTCCCATCCATTCCCATTTAATCCTGCCTACTACTATCAGCATCATCTTCCATTTCTTTCACTCTTATCTACCTTTGCCTTAAAGCAACACTGAGGATGGAGAATGGTGTGGCTGCACTCCCACCTCACCAATTGTGTACGCAGCAAGAGCATTCACATTTGTGCTACCACTGGACACGGCATGCTTGTTTCTTTTAGTGCTCAGTCTCTTCTTGCTGAATGTTCCCAAAGTGCTTGACCACTTTGGACGCCTTGACAGGCAGCAGCTGGCAATTGCGGAGTCTCACAAGGCTCTGCATGGTTGTTTCAAGGGCGGATGGGGAAACATGTGGCTGTGTGTCCACGTGCACTGCTTGGATGGGTGCAGGAACAGGTGACTGTGTGTCCATGTGCACTGCTTGGATGGGTGCAGGAACAGGTGACTGTGTAACTGAACAGCAAGGAGAGGGTACCGCAGGTGGGGGAAGTGGAGCTTTGAACAGGCAGGCGTATGTATGGTCCATCAGATCATTAGGCCAGGGGTTGAAACGCTCAGGATCCATGGATTGTGGCACGCGACTGATGTCCAGCGCATGGCCACCTCCATCCGAAGGTGCTTCCGGGCAATTGTTGGGCAAATTAATTGGCTCCATCTCATCAGCCAGTCCTTGTGTTTATGGCGCATGCACAGAAAAAGGCACTCCCCTTCCGCTCCGCTGCTCCCCCCCTCCCCCCCGACCTCCCTTCCGACCTCCTTCCCTTCCCTCTTCCGACCTCCTTCCCTTCCCCCTCCGACCTCCTTCCCGACCTCCCTCCCTTCCCCCCTCCCGACCTCCCTCCCGACCTCCCTCCCTTCCCCCCTCCCTTCCCTCCTTTCCCCCCTCCCTTCCCTCCTTTCCCCCCTCCCTCCCGACCTCCCTTACAACCTCCTTCCCTCCCTTCCCCCCTCCCTTCCTCCTTTCCCCTTTCCCCCCTCCCTTCCCTCCTTTCCCCCCCTCCCTCCCTTGAAATGTTTTCAGACCAAGTTAACAACAGGGGCTGAAGCACATGCAATGCCCCAGACAATGTAAATATTTTCAGAGCAACTTACCTTGGAACAATGTCTAATAAAAATGAAGCAAATGTCCAAAATGACTAAATAATTGAGATAAAATGCCCAACGAAACCTCTCCTCCTTCCATTTTCAAAAACTCGCGCCGAAGCTTTCGGATGATTGACGCACATGCGCACACGGGCTCCGGCCATCTGCGCATGTGCTGCGGTCCGGATTGCCAGGACCAGTTTGCGCATGCGCAGAGCAGAGGCCAACCTGGTGTGTTCCCTGAGGAAGATGACGTTACGCGATGACGTCATCTGCGCAAGTATGGGGTTGAAGGTGATTTAGAGCTTTGGATCAGAAATTGGCTAGCTGAAAGAAGACAGAGGGTGGTGGTTGATGGCAAATGTTCATCCTGGAGTTTAGTTACTAGTGGTGTACCGCAAGGTTCTGTTTTGGGGCCACTGCTGTTTGTCATTTTTATAAACGACCTGGATGAGGGTGTAGAAGGGTGGGTTAGTAAATTTGCGGATGACACGAAGGTCGGTGGAGTTGTGGATAGTGTCGAAGGGTGTTGTAGGGTACAGAGGGACATAGATAGGCTGCAGAGCTGGGCTGAGAGATGGCAAATGGAGTTTAATGCGGAGAAGTGTGAGGTGATTCACTTTGGAAGGAGTAACAGCAATGCAGAGTACTGGGCTAATGGGAAGATTCTTGGTAGTGTAGATGAGCAGAGAGATCTTGGTATCCAGGTACATAAATCCCTGAAAGTTGCTACCCAGGTTAATAGGGCTATTAAGAAGGCATATGGTGTGTTAGCCTTTATTAGTAGGGGGATCGAGTTTCAGAGCCACGGGGTCAAGATGCAGCTGTACAAAACTCTGGTGAGGCCGCACCTGGAGTATTGCGTGCAGTTCTGGTCACCGCATTATAGGAAGGATGTCGAAGCTTTGGAAAGGGTGCAGAGGAGATTTACTAGGATGTTGCCTGGTATGGAAGGAAGGTCTTACGAGGAAAGGCTGAGGGACTTGGGGTTGTTTTCGTTAGAGAGAAGGAGGAGGAGAGGTGACTTAATAGAGACATACAAGATAATCAGAGGGTTAGATAGGGTGGATAGTGAGAGTCTTTTTCCTCGGATGAGGATGGCAAACACGAGGGGACATAGCTTTAAGTTGAGGGGTGAAAGATATAGGACAGATGTCAGAGGTAGTTTCTTTACGCAGAGAGTAGTAGGGGCGTGGAACGCCCTGCCTGCAACAGTAGTAGACTCGCCAACTTTAAGGGCATTTAAGTGGTCATTGGATAGACATATGGATGTAAATGGAATAGTGTAGGTCAGATGATCGGCGCAACATCGAGGGCCGAAGGGCCTGTACTGCGCTGTAATATTCTAATTCTAAAAAAAAAAAAAAAATCCGGACCGCAGCGCATGCGCAGAGGGCCTGAGACCGTGTGCGCATATGCGCACCGCGGCGCATCCTGATGACGTAGCGTTGTCATCAATCACTTTGTTATTTGTTTAGAGATACAGCACTGAAACAGGCCCTTTGGCCCACCGAGTCTGTGCCGACCATCAACCACCCATTTATACTAATCCTACACTAATCCCATATTCCTACCACATCCCCACCTGTCCCTATATTTCCCTAGCACCTACCTATACTAGGGGCAATTTATAATGGCCAATTTACCTACCAACCTGCAAGTCTTTTGGCTTGTGGGAGGAAACCGGAGCACCCGGAGGAAACCCACGCAGACACAGGGAGAACTTGCAAACTCCACACAGGCAGTACCCAGAATTGAACCCGGGTCGCTGGAGCTGTGAGGCTGCAGTGCTAACCACTGTGCCGCCCCTGTGGGGTGGCATTACTGAGTCATAGTTGGCGTCTCTGATGTGGGCCCACTGTGTCTCTGCATTCCCTGCAGGAGTGTTTTGAAGGGCTTTTTCAAGTAAATTTAGAAACTTATGTAACAGCTGTGGATAAGAAATTCTGTTCGTGTTGATGCACGGATGGCCCTTCTGCTTGGAGTGATGCAGCTTCTTCGATTTGAGTCTAACTTTGCTGCACACCAGGGAGTGGTTGGTGTCACAGTCCGCACTGTGGAAGCTGCGTGTGATTTGGACACTGTTTATAGAGGCTCGCCTTGTAACGATGAGGTCCAGCTGGTGCCAACTACGTAATCTTGGGTGTCTCCATGAAACCTGGTGACAGGGTGTAGTAGGAAAGAACGAGTTGGTGATGCAGATGTTGTGATAGGTACACAACTCCAGCAGTCTCTGTCCATTCTCATTCATCCTTCCAATGCCATAGCGCCCAAGGCAGGAGGGCCATGAGTCATGGTCGGCCCCAACCCTGGCGTTAATGTCCCCCAGCAGGAACAAATGTTTGGAATTAGGAATGCTACTCATGATATTATGGAGTTCCTCGTAGAACTGGTCTTTAACTTCAGGTGGGGAGTAGAGTGTTGGAGCACTTGGGTCCTAGTTATGCCTGTCTTTTTGTGGGATCTGTTGAACATTCCTTGTTCCAGTCCTACTCAGGCCCCCTCCCCCAACTCTTTTTCCGGTACATTGATGACTGTATCGATGCAGTTTCCTGCACCTGCTCTGAACTGGAAAACTTTTTCAACTTTGCTTCTAATTTCCACCCTTCTCTCACCTTTACATGGTCCATCTCAGACACTTCCCTTCCCTTCCTCGACTTCTCTGTCTCAATCTCTGGGGATAAACTGTCTACTAATATTCATTTTTAGCCCGCCGACTCCCACAGCTACCTCGACTACACTTCTTCACACCCTGCCTCCTGTAAGGACTCCATTCCATTCTCCCAGTTTCTCCGTCTCCTATGCATCTGCTCTGATGATGCAACCTTCCACAACAGCGCTTCTGATATGTCTTCCTTTTTCCTCAACCAAGGATTCCCCCCCACTGTGGTTGACAGGCCCCTCAACTGTATCCGGCCCATTTCCTGCACCTCTACCCTCACCCCTTCCCCTCCCTCCCAGGACGACGACAGGGTTCCCCTTGTCCTCACTTTCCACCCCACCAGCCTCCACATCCAAAGGATCATTCTCCATCATTTCTGCCACGTCCAGCAAGATGCCACTACCAACGCATCTTTCGCTCCCTTCCCGTCAGCATTCCGAAGGGATCGTTCCCTCCGCGACACCCTAGTCCACTGCTCCATTACCGCCATCGCCTCGTCCCCTTCCCATGGCACCCTCCCATGCCATCGCAGGAGATGTAATACCTGCCCATTTACCTCCTCTCTCCTCACTATCCCAGACCCCAAACACTCCTTTCAGCTGAAGCAGTGATTTATTTGTACTTCTTTCAAAGTAGTATACTGTATTCGCTGCTCACAATGTGATCTCCTCTACATTAGGGAGACCAAACATGTGACTGCAGAACAGCTCCACTCAGTCCGAAAGTAGGACCCCGAGCTTCCAGTTGCTGGCCATTTCAACACACCCTCGTGCTCACGTGCCCACATATCTGTCCTGGGATTGCTGCAGTGTTCCAGCGAACATCAACGCAAGCTCGAGGAACAGCATCTCATTTACCGATTAGGCACGGTACAGTCTGCCAGATTGAACACCAAATTCAATAATTTCAGAGCATAATGGGCCCCCCTTTTTATTTTTCGTTCTTTTTTGTTTGTTTATTTTATTTTCGTTTGTTTCTACTGTGCCTACCCACTTTTTTTCATGTTGTGCTTTGGGCCAGGGCTCTTCATTTTTCAGTCAATTAACACCCTCTCCACACTAACTCTTCGTCTTTCAGCACACCATGAATATACCATTTGTCTTTGCTCCATGACCTCCTGGTCAGCTATTCTCTGTGACCTCGTCCTAGCAACACCTCTTTTGTTATCTCTTGCCCCATCCCTGCTTTATTTGCTTAAAATATTTGCTAGTTCTGATGAAGGGTCACTGACCTGAAATGTTAACTCTGCTTCTCTCTCCACAGATGCTGCCAGACCTGCTGAGTATTTCCAGCATTTCTTGTTTTTATTTCAGATTTCCAGCATCTGCAGTATTTTGCTTTCATTCAGTTTATGGATTTATACATAACAAACAAAAAGTGAGTAATGGTAAAAATCAATAATTTAAAATATTTGAATAAATATAAACGATCCTGGCATGTTAAATGCTACATGCATGATGTAGACCTGTCTAGATTTATGTACCATCAAGTGTTATGTACAAACTTTAAATCCATTCATGGGATGTGGGTGTCACTGGCAAGATCAGCATTTACTGCCAATCCGTAATTGCCCTTGAAGGCAAAGGTTAGCTGGCGGCTTGAACCACTGCAGTCCACGTGGTGTAGGTGGTGTCAGGGAGGGAGTTCCAGGATTTTGGATCAGAAACAGTGAAGAAATGGTCATATAATTCCAAGTCAGCATGATGTGTGATTTGGAGGGGAACTTTTAGATGCTGGTCCCATGTGCCGGCTATCCTTGTTCAGGGTGAGGTTGTGGGTTTGGAAGTTGCTGTTGAAGGAGCCTTGACAAACTGCTGAGGTGCATCTTAGCACTGTCAACAACCCCTTCCAGCTATATCAACTGGCACTTACTCAGCAGTAACCTGCTCAGTGACACTCAGTTTGGGTTCCGCCAGGGCCACTCAGCTCCTGACCTCATTACAGCCTTAGTCCCAAACATGGACAAAAGAGCTGAACTTCAGAGGTGGTGAGGCAAGAGTGACTGCCCTTGCCAACAAGGCAGCATTTGACCAAGTGTGGCATCAAGGAGCCCCAGCAAAAATGAAATTAATGGGAATCAGCGGAAATTTTCTGACTGGAGTCATAGCTACAACAAAGGATTGTGGTTACTTACGAACATACGAATTAGGAGCAGAAGTAGGCCACTCGGCCCCTTGAACCTGCTCCGTCATTCAATAAGTTTATGGCTGAACTGAATACTCCACATTTCCACCTACCCCCGATAACCTTTCACCGCCTTGCTTATCAAGAATCTATCTACCTCTGCCTTAAAAATATTCAAAGACTCGGCTTCCACCGCCTTTTGAGGAAGAGAATTCCAAAGACTCACGACCCTCTGAGGGAAAAAATTTCTCCTCATCTCTGTCTTAAATGAGCGACCCCTTATTTTTAAACAGTGACCCCTAGTTCTAGATTCTCCCACAAGGGGAAACATCCTTTCCACATCCACCCTGTCAAGATCCCTCAGGATCTTCTGTGTTTCAATCAAGTTGCCTCTTACTCTTCTAAATTCCAGTGGATACAAGTCTAGCCTGTCCATTCATTCCTCGTAAGACAGCTCGCCCATTCCAGGTATTAGTCTAGTAAACCTAGTAGTCTGGTACACAGTACTCCAGATGTGGTCTCACCAATGCCCTGCATAGCTGAAGCATAATCTCCTTACTTTTGTAATCAATTCCCCTTGTGATAAACATTCTATTAGCTTTCCTAATTACATGCTGTACCTGCATACAAACCTTTTGCGATTTGTGCACTAGGACACTCATCCCTCTGCATCTCAAAGCTCTGCAATCTCTCACCATTTAGATAATATGCTTTTTTATTTTTCCTGCCAAAGTGGACAATTACACATTTTCCCACATTATACTCCATTTGCCAGGTCTTTGCCCACTCACTTAACCTATCCATATCCCTTTGTAGCCCCCTTATGTCCTCTTCACAAGTTTCATTCCTACCTATCTTTTTGTCATCAGAAAATTTAGCAACCATACCTTCGGTCCCTTCATCTAAGTCAGTTATAAAAATTGTAAAACGTTGATGCCCCAACACAGATCCCTGTGCCACACCACTCGTTACATCTTGCCAAGCAGAAAATGACCCATTTATGCCTACTCTCTGTTTCCTGTTTGCTAGCCAATCTTCTTTCCATGCTAATATGTTACTCCTTACACTATGAGCTTTTATTTTCTGCAATAAGGTGCCTTCTGGAAATCTAAGTACAATACTTCAACCGGTTCTCCTTTATCCACAGCACATCTAACTCCCTCAAAGAACTCCAATAAATTGGTTAAACACTATTTCCCTTTCACAAAACCATGTTGACTCTGCCTGATTACCTTGAATTTTTCTAAATACCCTGCTATAATGTCTCTACTAAGGCAGATGTTAAAGTGACTGGCCTGTAGTTTGCTGCTTTCTGTCTCCCCTTTTTGAATAAAGGAGTAACATTTGCTATTTTCCAATCTAACGGAACCTTCCCTGAATCTAGGGAATTTTGGAAAATTAAAACTAACATATCAACTATCTTACGAGCCACTTCTTTTAAGACCCTAAGATGAAGTCCATCAGGACCCGGGGACTTGTCAGCCCACAGCTCCAACAACCTCTCTGGTGATTGTAATTTTCTTGTTCCTCCCTCCCTTCCATTTCCTGACTTACAGCTAATACTGGGATATTACTTGTATCCTCAATAGTGAAGACCGATACAAAATATCTGTTCAATTCATCTACCACCATCTCCTTATTATGCATTATTAATTCCCCAAACTCACTTTCTATAGGACCAACACTCACTTTGTTAACTTTTCTTTTTTTAAATATCTATAGAAGCTCTTACTGTCTGTCTAGCTAGCTTTCTCTTGTACTCTAATTTTACCTTTCTATCATTCTTTTAGTCCTTCTTTGCTGTTTTTTCCATTCTGTCCCCAATCTTCTGGCCTGCCTCCCATCTTTGTGCAATGATAGGCTTTTTCTTTAAGTTTGATACTATCTTTAACTGTTTTAGCTAACCATGGATGGCGGGTCCCACTCTTGGCAATTTTTCTTTCTCGTTGAAATGTATCTATTCTGTGTATTCTGAAATATCCCCTTAAATGTCTGCCACTGCATCTCTATTGACCTATCCCTTAACCTGATTCGCCAGTTCACTTTACCTAGCTCTGCTTTCATGCCCTTATAATTGCCCTTATTTAAGAGTACAATACTAGTCTTGGACCCACACTTTTCTCCCCCAATGTAAAATTCAATCATATTATGATCGCTGCCACCTAGGGACACCTTAACTATGAGGTCATTAATTAATCTTATCTCGTTGCACAATACCAGGTCTAGTATAGCCTGCTTTCTGGTTGGCTCCAGAACGTATTGTTCGAAGAAATTATCCTGAAAAGATTCTATGTACTCCTCATCTAGGCTACCTTTGCCCATCTGATTTTTCCAGTCTATATGTCTGTTAAAATCTCCTATAATTATCGCTGTATCTTTCTGACAAGCTGCCATTATTTCTTCCTTTATACCCCATCCCACAGTGTGGTTAATGTTAGGTGGCCTGTGCGCTAAAGGCCTGCTTAGGTTGGGAAAAAGAACCCAACCCGAACCCGACCGATCCACGGCGGACTCGGCCCAAGTCCTTCCAATTTCGCCCCGAGCCCGACCCCATTGGACCCGACCATCCCTTTACTTACTTTCCGACTGGGAAGCTGCACGAAGCGGCAGCGCGTGCGCGATGACATTATAGTGACGTCACTCGCTCACTGCACAGATTCAGTTTCGTCCTGGACTCCCAGCTCAGCTGAGTTTTTTATTTTTAATACTTAACGGCAGAGCACTTAGCGCGTGTGTCCGACCCGAACCCGACACATCGTCGGGTCCCGTCGGGTTCAGGTCGGGTAGCCGGCCTTTACTGTACACCACTCCCACAAGTGACGTCTTACCTTTATGATTCCTCATCTCTACCCAAACAGCTTCGACATCCTGGTCTCCTGAACTTAGTCACCCCCCCTTCTATTGCGCTAATACCATCATTAATTAACAGAGCTACCCCTCCACCTTTTCCTAGCTTCTTGTCCTTCCTAAATGCCACGTACCCTTCAATATTCAGGTGCAAATCTGTGTTGTCTGCAGCCATGTCTCTGTAATGGCTATCAGATCGTACTTATTTCTATGGAATACTCTCCACTTTCTTGGATGAGTCCAGCTCCAACAACACTCAAGATGCTCAAAACCATCCATGACAAAGCAGCCCACTTGATTGGCACCCCATCCACCACCTTCAACATTCACTCCTTCCACCCATCACGCACAGAGGCAGCAGTGTGTACCATCCACAAGATGCACTGAAGCAACTCACCAAGGCTCCTTCGACAGCACCTTCCAAACCCGTGACCTCTAACGCCTTGAAGGACAAGGGCAGCAGATAAATAAGAACACCACCACCTGCAAGTTCCCCTCCAAGTCACACAACATCCTGACTTAAAACTATAGCGCCCTTCCCTTACAAAATCCTGGAACTTGCTCCCTAACAGCGGTTCAAGAAAGCAGCTCATCAACACCTTCTCAAGGGCAATTAGGGATGGGCAATAAATGATGGCCGAGCCAGCGCCGCCCACATCCCACCGATGTATTTTTAAAAAGCTGCGACACATTGCAGCCATGATGCTCCAATGAAGGAGGGAGCAAATGTTGAAGGTGGTGGATGGGGTGCTCATCGAGCACGATGCTTTTCCCTAGATGGTGTTGACCTTCTTGAGTGTTGTTGGAACTGGATTCATCCAGGCAAGTGGAGAGTATTCCATCACACTCCTGACCTTTACCTTGAAGATGGTGGACAGGCTCTGGGGAGTCAGGTGAAATACCACAAAATTCTCAGCCTCTTGACGTGCTCTTGTCACTACGGTACACTTGTAGCTGGTCCAAGTTAAGCTTCTGATTAAATGATCACCCCAGGATATTGTTGATGGGGGATTCAATGATGAGAATGCCATTTAATGTCCAGGAGAAGTAGTTAGATTCTCTCTTGTGGGCAATGGTCATTGCCTTACAGTTGTATGGAATAAATGTTACTAGCCACTTATCAACCCAAGCTTGAATGTTGTCCAGATATTGTGTGTACAGGCATAATGACTGCTTCATTACGAAGAGTTGCAAATGGAACTGAACACTGCAATCATCAAGGAACATCCCCACTTCTGATCTTATGATGGAGGAAAGTCACTGAAGTGGCTGAAGATGGTTGGGCACAAGGACACGGCCTGAAGAAGTCCTGCAATGACAAGTCCTGGGCTGAGATGATTGGCTTCCAGCAACCGCAACCATTGTCCTTTGTTCTAGATATAACTCCAGTCTGTGGAGATTTCCTCTGATTCGCATTAATTTCATTTTTGCAAGGGCTCCTTGATGCCACACTCGGTCAAATGCAGGCTTGATGTCAAAAGGCAGTCACTCTTGCCTCACATCCTCTGGAGTTCAGCTCTTTGATCCATGTTTAGACTGAGGCTTTAATGAGATCTGGAGCCAAGTGGTCATGGTGGAACCCAAACTGAGCATCGGTGAGCAGGTTATTGCTGAGCAAGTGCTACTTGATAGCACTGTCTGACACCTTCCATCACTTTGCTGATTGACAGTAGACTGATGGGCTGATGATTGGCTGGATTGGATTTGTCCTGCTTTTTATGGACAGGAAATAGCTGGGCGATTTCCCACATTGTCAGATAGATGCCAGTGTTGTAGTTGTACTGGAACAGCTTGGCTAGGGCTGCAGTTAGTTCTGGAGCACAAGTATTCAGCACTACAGCCAGGATGGTATTGAGGCCCGTAGCTTTTGCTATATGAAGTTTACACGGGTTGTGCTCCTTGAGTTGAAAGTTGCAAAGCTTGAAAGCCAATTGGACATGGTCCAGAATGTTCAGGAGGAAGAACATTTTCTGGAGCATAATTTGTAGAGAGTGATCACCCCATGTTGCTAGGAGTAGAGCAGCTCTTAAGGAAGACTATGTGACCATCGTCCGACAGGGCAGGAAGCAACAGGTGAGGATTGCATGAGGATCCTCGATGGAGCTCGATTTGGCTGAAAGGTATACCTGTTTAGGCACCAGTGATGTGGATAAAAATGGTGATATTGACTTGTTAGACACTGAGGAGCAAGGGAAACAGTTCAGGCAAGTAGTTATTGTTGGAGAGTCTATAGTTGGGATAGATGTGAGCCAAAGTCCCAAATGGTATGTTGCTTTATAGGTTTCATTAAGAATGTCACTCAGTGAACACAAAAAGTTCAAGAATGTAATGGTGAGCAGCCAGAAGTTATACATGTATAAGTTATACATGTGAGAACCAATGACATAGACAGGAATAGGTTCAAGGTTCTATGAAAAAACTTCAAGAAGTTTAAAAACTGGAGGTGAGGGAGCAGATCCTCCAGGGCAGTAATCTCTGGATCACTCCCAGCCAAATGCCACACTTGGCTGGAAACAGTAAGCATCAGTCAGTGACTGGGAGAATCTTGAAGAAAAGAACGTGCATTGATATAGTGTTTTTCATGACCACCAGACATCTCAAAGCGCTTTACCACTAATGAAGTACTTTCTGAAGTGTAGTCACTGTAGGAAACCCAGTGGTCAATTTACACACAGCAAGCCCCTGCAAACAGCAATGTGATAATGACCAGATAATCTGCTTTTGTGATGCTGACTGAGACAAATATTGGCCAGGACACTGGGGAACTCCCCTGTTCTTCGAAATAGCACCATGTTACATCCTGAGAAGGCAGACTGGGCCTCAGTTTAAAATCACATCTGAAAGACAGCACCTCCGACATTGCAGCACTCCCTCAATGCTGCACTGCCGTGTCATCCTTGGATTTTTATGCTCAAGTTCTGGAATGGGACTGGAACCCACAACCTTCTGACTCAGAGACGAGAGTGCTACCAACTGAGTTTGTAATTTCTTGAAAACTAAGACCACTTGAGACGAGGAGAGGCGATACAAAAAGGATGGCCATCACCTAAGATGGGGAGGCACCCATGTTGTGGAGAAGTAAATAGGCAGCGAGGAACGATTTAAACTGATTATGGGGTGGAAGGGAAAAATCCAGACAGTTAAGTTTTTCCAAAAAAAAACTGAGGTGGGGGGAAATCAATATGGCACAGAGGCAGGATGGGACTGTTGCCCTAAAGAGTTCTGTCCACAAATGCATCTGGCATTATAATTAAATAAATGAGAAGCACAGTTTGCTGAAAGGATATGTGATCTAGTAGCCATTATATACATCTGACTACAAGCTGGGCAAGATTGGTCGCTGAATATTCCAGCCTTTTAGGATCGGGCAATGGAGAACATCAGCAATATTGATAGACCCAAGTACTGCAGTAGAAAGAAGGGATTTTAGCAAGGACAATGAAGCAGTGGGAACACTGGGTAGAGTTAAGGAACAGTAAAAGATGCAAGACTGGGTGTTGTCTACAGACCTCCAGATTGTATGGAGGTGTGGTTGTGTGAAGAAATGTATTAGTCCAGAGACCAGGGAAGCATGTAGAAAAAATACTTTGGCTATAATGGGAGATTTTAATTTTCACTAGGAGAAGCAGAACAGCACAATTAATAACGGCAATAAATTTCTAAAATGTATTTGAGATGGTTTTCCAGAACAATGTTTTAGAATCCACATGGGCACAGGCCAAACTAAATCTAGTGATGAGAAACAAACGAGACTTAGTTAACAATCCAACAGTAAAGGGAACATCTTGCTAATAGTGACCACACAATGATTGAGTTTCAGCGGGTAAGTACAGTCTCAAACCAAGGCAAGAGTGAGAAATGAGTTGACCACAGTAAATTGGGTTGAAGTATTCATGTCTAAACCTACAGGCAAACTGTCAGAAGTATTAAAAGTACTTAATATGATGCAAAACTAGTAAAATGTTCCTAAAAAGCAAAAGCTTCATGTGTAGTTAACCAATGATGGTCAACAAATGAGGTAAGGGATAGTATCAAGCTGAAAGAAAAGGCTTATACAAATGCAAGGATAAGTGAAAATACAGCAGACTGGGAGAGCTATAAAAAGTAACAAAAGAATACAAAGAAAGTAATAAGTTGCAAAAAGGGAATATGGAAAAAAACTTTTAAATCATATTGAAGCTAACAGCAACATTTTTTATAATCATGAAAAGAGTTTTAAATGGAACTGGGCCCATTAAAGGCAGAGGCATGCGAGCCTAATGGACAATAAGGAAGTGGATGATTTGTTAAATGAGCACTTTATCTGATTTCACAGTGGAAGAAGAGAACAAAATACCAGCAGTGTAAGAGGGTCTTCAGGACCAGATGGCTTCCATCCCAGACTACTATTAGAAATAGGTGAGCAAATTGCTGGTGCATTTGTTATAATTATCCAAAGTTCTCCTTATTCAGGAACTGTGCTTTGGATTGGAAAATTATAAATGTTCCATTTTTTTTGACAAGGGAGGGAGAGAAATGCTCAAAATAGAGGATTTGTGATAGAGTAGAAAGGGAGAAACTGTTTCCACTGGCGGAAGGATCAACAACCAGAGGACACAGATTTAAGATAAACTTTAAATTAAGAACGGGGCTGGCAGTGGGGGAGATGGGGGGGTGGGGAGCATGAGAATTTGTTCTAAGCAGTGAGTTGTCACAATAATTGCTCTGGCGGAGAGGGTGATGAAAACTGATTCAAAAGTAACTTTCAGAAGAGCATTAGATATAAAGTTGAAAAGGAAAAGTGTGCAGGGCCATGTTGAAAGAGCAGGGGAGTGGAATTAATTGGATAGCTCTTTCAAAGAGCCAACAAATACATGATGCATCTAATGGTTCATCATTATAAGCTAGTGCATGATTATGAGTTGGTGTACAAATATAAAAACAATCAAAAGGAAAATGGAATGATGCCCTTTTTCTAAGGGAGGCAGAAATACAAAAGGGGAGTGATAATGCTTCAGTTGCAGAGTCTTGTCTGGAGTAATGCATTCAAATTTGGGCACCAAACCTCAGCAAAGATATATTGGCATTGAAGAGGGTACAGCACTGATTCACTAGAATACTGCCAGGGCTTTGATGAGAACAAGTTACATCAACTCCATTTCATTTCCCTGGAGTGTAGAAAGTTGAAGGGTAATCAAAATAAGATATTTGAAATGATAAAGGGTTTCAATAGGGCAGATACAATGGAATGATTTCCTCTGGTGGGAGAATAATCTTAACCTAATAGCTATGTATTTCAGAGTGAAATCAACATGGATTTTTTTTAGCACAAAGAGTAGTGGAAATCTGGAATTATCTCCTCAAAAATGACATCAATTGAAATTTTCAAGTCTGCAGGTAAATGGAGTTCAGGGATAGATTCGCCATGATCCAATAGAACAGTGGAGGATACAACAATACTGATGTTGTTCACTAATCATGGCAATCAGTCTATATCAGTTAGTCAACAACAGACCCAGATATGAAGCGAGGAAACTCAATGGTGGAAGCCTTGGGAACCATTGGTCCAAAGTCGCCTGTTGCTGCCAGGTCTCAAATTACTCAAATACTGTATTCCAAAATAGTTTGGGAAAAAATCTGTGAAATTTGTCTTGCTGGATTTTTTTTGTTCCCATCTGATGCACTTTGCATTTCTCTGCATTCATTTTTGTCCGCCACCAATCTGCCCAATGTATATTGGGCATGCGTTCAAGTCTTCAGAAGAAGGAATTTTCCTCCACACAAGATCAGATGTCAGGTTGTTCAACCTTGCCCGTCTAAGAGAGAAGACCAAAGTACGGAAGGTCCTCATCAGGGAACTCCTCTTTTCTGACGATGCTGCATTAACATCCCACACAGAAGAGTGTTTGCAGAGACTCATCGACAGGACTGCGGCTGCCTGCAACGAATTTGGCCTAACCATCAGCCTCAAGAAAACGAACATCATGGGACAGGACGTCAGAAATGCTCCATCCATCAATATTGGCAACCACGCTCTGGAAGTGATTCACAAGTTCACCTACCTAGGCTCAACTATCACCAGTAACCTGTCTCTCGATGCAGAAATCAACAAGCGCATGGGAAAGGCATTAGCTGCTATGTCCAGACTGGCCAAGAGAGTGTGGGAAAATGGTGCACTGACACGGAACACAAAAGTCCGAATGTATCAAGCCTGTGTCCTCAGTACCTTGCTCGAAGGCAGCTAGGCTTGGACAACGCATGTCAGCCAACAGCGACGTCTCAATTCATTCCATCTTCGCTGCCTCCGGAGAATCCTTGGCATCAAGTGGCAGGACCATATCTCCAACGTAGAAGTCCTCGAGGCGGCCAACATCCCCAGCATATACACCCTACTGAGCCAGTGGCGCTTGAGATGGCTTGGCCACGTGAGCCGCATGGAAGATGGCAGGATCCCCAAGGACACGAGTTCGTCACTGGTATCAGACCCACCGGCCGTCCATGTCTCCGCTTTAAAGACGTCTGCAAACGCAACATGAAGACCTGTGACATTGATCACAAGTCGTGGGAGTCAGTTGCCAGTGATTGCCAGAGCTGGCGGACAGCCATAAAGGCGGGGCTAAAGTGTGGCGAGTTGAAGAGACTTAGCTGTTGGCAGGAAAAAGGACAGAAGCGCAAGGAGAGAGCCAACTGTGTAACAGCCCCGACAACCAATTTTATCTGCAGCGCCTGAGTAAGAGTCTGTCACTCTGGAATTGGCCTTTTTAGCCACTTCAGGTGCTGCTTCACAAACCACTGACCACCTCCAGGTGCTTACCCATTGTCTCTTGAGATAAGGAGGCCAAAGAAGAAGATGATATTCAAATCCTCTTGTAGCTTATCCTGGTCAGTTTTGGGATCCTTCATTAGCTTTTAATCATTTGTAAATTTCAGCACTCTGCTTATGATTTCTATCTACAGATTGTTTATGAACATTGTTAACTAAAGGTCCCACATCAGACCCATCTCCAACCCCCCCACCCCCATTAACATTCTTCCAGGCTAATGACTACCTCTGTGCCACTATCCCAGTTCTGTGCGTCAACCAATTAATTATCCATGGTAAAATCTTCCCACTTTTTCCCACTTTCTTTATTTGCAGGACCAGCTTTGCCAGTGGCACTGTATCAAAGTCCTCACTGAAATCCAAGTACACTTCATCCACTGCCTTACCCCTCTCAAGCTCCTTTGTCACAGCCTCAAAGAAAGCCAGTTAGGTCGACAATGCCTGCCCTTCATGAAGCTGTATTTTATAATTTTATTCCTATCCAGATGCCCCATGATCTCACCTTGAATGAAGATTTCCATAAGTTTATCCACAATGGACATCAAACCTGCTGGTTTTTAGCTTCTTGGGTCATTTTTGCAACTTTTTGTTAGCATCTACTTTTCTCCAATTATCTAGCCACTGATTCCACCTCCTTCCCTGGCCATTGTGAATTCAAAAATTTCCTTGCCATTTGATGTTCTTCTTTCACTGTGGGCATGCATTTTGGTATTTGGTGACATTTTTCTTCATGGTTTTCCCCCATTTTAATTGTTGCTTTGCAGTCCTGTTCAATCAAGCAAGAGTGTCTTTAAGCTTGGTACATTTTCCGTGATTGGGTAAACATTGGTCCATTGCATTCAGAATCATCTCCTTAAAGAACTCCAGAGATCCTCTATAGAACCATAGCAAAATTACGGCACAGCAGGAGGCCATTCAGCCCATCGTGTCCGTTACCGAAAAAACCAGCCACCCAATATAATTCCACCTTCCAGCACCTGGTCCATAGCCTCGCAGATTACAGCACTTCAGGTGCATATCATGGTGCCTTTCACATGAGTTGAGGGTTTCTGCCTCCGCCACCGATCCGGGCATTGAATTCCAGACACCCACCAGCCTCTGGGTGAAAAAGCTTTTCCTCATGCCCCCTCTAATCCTTCTACTAGTCACCTTAAATGTGTGCCCCCTGGTTATTGACCGCTTCGCGAGGGGAAGCAGGTCCTTCCTGTCTACTCTATTTTCTTCTTTGGCCTCCATGTCTCGAAAGACAATGGGTAAGCGCCTGGAGGTGGTCATTGGTTTGTGAAGCAGTGCCTGGAGTGGCTATAAAGGCCACGTCTAGAGTGACAGACTCTTCCACAGGTGCTGCAGATAAAATTGGGTGTCGGGGCTGTTACACAGTTGGCTCTCCCCTTGCGCTTCTGTCCTTTTTCCTGCCAACAGCTAAGTCTCTTTGACTCACCACACTTTAGCCCCGCCTTTATGGCTGCCTACCAGCTCTGGCGATCACTGGAAACTGACTCCCACGACTTGTGATCAATGTCACAGAACTTCATGTCGCGTTTGCAGACGCCTTTAAAGCGGAGACATGGACAGCCAGTGGGTCTGATACCAGTGACGAGCTCGCTGTACAATGTGTCCTTGGGGATCCTGCCATCTTCCATGCGGCTCACATGGCTAAGCCATCTCAAGCGCCACTGGCTCAGTAGAGCGTATATGCTGGGGATGTCGGCCGCCTTGAGGACTTCTGTGTTGGAGATAGGGTCCTGCCACCTGATGCCAAGGATTCTTCGGAGGCAGCGAAGATGGAATAAATTGGGACGTCACTCTTGGCTGACATACGTTGTCCAGGCCTCGCTGCCATAGAGCAAGGTACTGAGGACACAGGCTTGATACACTCAGACTTTTGTGTTCCGTGTCAGTACGCCATTTTCCCACACTCTCTTGGCCAGTCTGGACATAGCAGTGGAAGCCTTTCCCATGCGCTTGTTGATTTCTGCATCGAGAGACAGGTTACTGGTGATAGTTGAGCCTAGGTAGGTGAACTCTTGAACCACCTCCAGAGCGCGGTCACCGATATGGTGGATGGAGCATTTCTGACGTCCTGTCCCATGATGCTCGTTTTCTTGAGGTTGATGGTTAGGCCAAATTCGTTGCAGGCAGCCGCAATCCTGTCGATGAGTCTCTGCAGCCACTCTTCAGTGTAAGATGTTAATGCAGCATCGTCAGCAAAGAGGAGTTCCCTGATGAGGACTTTCCGTACTTTGGTCTTCGCTCTTAGACGGGCAAGATTGAACAACCTGCCCCCTGATCTTGTGTGGAGGAAAATTCCTTCTTCTGAAGACTTGAACGCATGTGAGAGCAGCAGGGAGAAGAAGATCCCAAACAGTGTAGGTGCGAGAACACACCACAGCTTCCAAGCGCCCGTGGGCGGTGTCTGTACTCTATCTAGGCCCCTCATAATGTTGTACTCCTCTGTTAAGTCACCCTTCAGCCTCCTCTGTTCTAAGGAAAACAACCTTAGCCTATCCAATCTTCCTTCATAGCTGCAACTTTCAAGCCCTGGCAACATTCTTGTAAATCCCCTCTGTACACTCTCCAGAGCAATTATGTTCTTCCTGTAATGTGGTGACCAGAGCTGTACGCAATACTCCAGCTGCAGCCTAACGAGCGTTTTATACAGTTCCAGCATTACATCCCTGCTTTTGTATTCTCTACCTCAGCCAATAAAGGAAAGCATTCCATATGCCTTCTTTGCGACTCTATCTACCTTTCCTGCCACCTTCAGGGACCTGTGGACACTCCAAGGTCTCTCACTTCTTTTACCCCTTTCAATATCCTCCCATTTCTTGTGTAGTCCCTCGTTTTGTTTGCCCTCCCCAAATGCATTACTTCACATTTATCTGGATTGAATTCCATTTGCCACTTTTCAGCCTACTCAACCCAACCATTGACATCAATCTACAGCTATCCTCTTCACTATCAACTACAGTGCCAATTTTTGTGTCATCAGCACATTTTCCAATCATGCCTCCCATATTTAAGTCCAAATCATTAATATATACCACAAACAGCAAGGGACCCAACACTGAGCCGTGTGGAACGCCACTGGAAACTGCTTTCCATTCGCAAAAACATCCGCTGACTACTACCCTTTGTTTCCTGTCACTGAGCCAAATTTGAATCCAACCTGCCACATTCCCCTGTGTCCCATGGGCTTTCATTTTACTGACCAGTCGGCTATGCGGGACCTTGTCAAATGCCTGACTAAAATCCACGTAGACCACATCCACTGCACTACCCTCATCAATCCTCCTTGTTACTTCCTCTAAAAACTCTAGCAAGTTAGTCAGACATTGTGCCGCCCACTGCGCCTTCTCTTTAATTACCATGTCTGCATCAACCTTTGTGAAGACAGAGACACAAAACTCATTAAGCACCTCGCCCAAATCAGTGGCGCAGTGGTTAGCACCGCAGCATCACAGCTCCAGCGACCCGGGTTCTGTTCTAGGTACTGCCTGTGTGGAGTTTGCAAGTTCTCCCTGTGACTGCGTGGGTTTCTGCCGGGTGGTCCGGTTTCCTCCCACAGCCAAAGACTTGCAGGTTGCGAGGTAAATTGGCCATTGTAAATTGCCCCTAGTGTAGGTAGGTGGTAGGAGAAAGGAGGGGATGTGGTAGGGAATATGGGATTAATGTAGGATTAGTATAAATGGGTGGTTGTTGGTTGGCACAGACACGGTGGGCCAAAGGGCCTGTTTCAGTGCTGTATCTCTAAAAAGAAAATTTTAAAAAATAAGTTCCCTTGTACATCTCTGATAGGGCCTCTCCTTTCCTCTGTTATCCTCTTGCTCTGAATGTATTGATAAAACATCTTTTGGTTTTCCTTGATTTTATCTGCCAATAATTATTCATGTCCTCTGTTTTCTAATTTCGTTTTTTACTTCACCCCTGCACTTTCTATACTCCTCTAGGCTTTCTAAAGTATTACGTTTTTTGTGATCATCATAAGCTTTCTTTTTCTGCTTTAACTTACCCTGTGAGCTTCCAGATAACCAGGGACTCTAGATTTGACAGTACCACCCTTTATCTTGGTGGGGAGATGCCTACACTGTGCCTGTAGTATCTCGCTTATGAGTGCCTCCCACTGGTTTGCCACGGATTTTCCTTCAAGTAACTGTATCCAGTCCACTTTCGCCAGGTCACCCCTCAGTTTCTTAAAATTTGCCTTCCCCCAATTTAGAACTTGTACTCCTGTTTTATCCTTGTCCTTTTCCATGATTATGCTAAAACTAAACTGCATTATGGTGACTATCTCCAAAATGGTCACCAACTGTTCCTTCATCCACTTGCCCAGCTTCATTACCAAAGACTAAATCTAGAATTGCGCCCCCTCTTGTTGGGCTTGTTACGTGCTGGCTAAAAAAGTTCTCTTGAATGCAGTTCAAGAATTTTGTGCCCTCTGTGTCCTTCACATTGTTTGTATCCCAGTTGATATGAGGGTAGTTGAAATCCTCAACTATTATTGCCCTATAGTTTTTGCACTCAGAAATTTGCCTACATATTTGTTCTTCTGTTTCCCTCTCACTATTTGGGGGTCTTAGTACACTCTTAGTGGTGTGGCTACCCCTTTTTTTATTTCTGAGCTCCACCCATAAGGCCTCATTTGATGATTCATTTAGCATCCCTCCTCAAAGCTGTTATTGATTCCTTAACTAATAATGCCACATCCCCTCCTTTTTTATCCCCCCCTCTATCCCTGAAAACTCGATCTCCAGGGATGTTGAGCTGCCATTCTTGTCCCTCTTTAAGCCAAGTTTCTGTTTTCACAACGATATCGTGTTACCATGTGTCCATCTGTGCCCTCAGCTCTTCCGCTTTATTTATTATACTCTTTGCATTTAAATAAATACCCTTTAACACAGCCAAATTCCTCTGCTGCACATTTTTTAACCTTTGCTTCTTCTCTCTTTCAGAGTCAGTCGCTAATTCCTGTGTCCTTTTCCCTGCCCTGAAATTGTCCAATCTGAGACTGCGCTCAGGTTCTCATCCCCCTGCCAAACTAGTTTAAACCAAACCAATATCACGAGCAAACTTTCCTGCAAGGGTATTTGTCCCAGTCCTGTTCAGTGGTAGACCGTCCAGCTTGAACAGAACCCACCTTCCCCAGAACCAGTGCCAATGCCCCAGAAATCTGGAGCCCTCCCTCCTGCACCATCTTTCCAGCCACGCATTCATCTGGTGTATTTTCCTATTTCTATACTCACTAGCATGTGCCGTTGGGAGTAATCCGGAGATTACTACCTTTGAGGTCCTGCTTGCTAATCTCTTTCCTAACTCCCTAAACTCAGCCTACATGACCTCATCCCTCTTTCTTCCTATATCATTGTGCACCCTCGCCCTCCAGAATGCCCTGTAGCTGCTCGGTGACATGCATGACCCTTGCACCAGGGAGGCAACATACCATCCTGGAATCATGTCTGCGACCACAGAAACGCCTGTCTGTTCCCCTAACTACAGAATCCCCGACCACTATTGCTCTGTTGTCTTTTCTCCTCCCTCCATACACAACTGAGCCACCCATGGTGCTCTGGTCATGACTCTCACTGTACTCTCCAGAGGAACTCTCTCTCCCATCGGTACTCAGAACAGAATACTGGTTA
This sequence comes from Heterodontus francisci, assembly GCF_036365525.1. Classification (NCBI taxonomy): domain Eukaryota; kingdom Metazoa; phylum Chordata; class Chondrichthyes; order Heterodontiformes; family Heterodontidae; genus Heterodontus; species Heterodontus francisci. The sequence continues at coordinate 197,868,772 of NC_090373.1, read as the reverse complement.
GAAAGTGGAATGCCCTCTGGGGACTCCTGCATTACCTGCCTTGACCTTCTTGTCTTTCTGGCAGCCACCCAGTCCCCCTCTGCCTGTGCTCTCTTAAGCTCCGAGGTGACTTCCTCCTGAAATGTGCTATCCACGTAGTTCTCTGCCTCGAGGATGCGCCACAGTGACTCCAGCCGCTGCTCGAGTTCCGAAACCCAGAGCTCAAGCTTCTGCAGCCGGTGACACTTCTTGCAGATGGTGTATCCACGACTTCCCACAGGCGGCACATTCCGCTTGGCCGAGCTGCACTGCCATTACTTAGCTTTACAAACTAATTATTGCGAGTGTAATAAGTAGAATAACTTACCAGTTACTTGCCAATCAGCTTCTTCCCCTGTCCTGCAGAGGCTGAAAAGACAGAAAAGAAAAGAAAGACTGCAAAGAGCAGCTCTTTCCCCTAGTCAGTGAAATCCCTCACACACAACTCACAGCCTCACTCTGTCCAAACAGTACTATTCTAATTAGTAATTATTAATAGATTACACTAATTAAAACCTTAGTAATACTAACCAGGTAACCCTCAAGGTAGTTATTTGAGATTTTTTTTAAAGAACTTTTTTTCTCTGATTTTTAAAGCTATTTACAGGCAATAACAGCTGTTACTTACCAACCAATCAGCTCACACATTTCCCGTGCTGTCACTTAGTTTTTTTTCCACTTTTCAAACCCAGCGCGCGCCGACACAGCCAGAGAGCAAGACTGCCGACTGTCGCTCTGCTCCTCAGGCAGGTGTAGGCCTCGAGCCCTGCTGTATTCAACTAGCTCGCTATATTCAAACTTACAGGGACACTCTGACAAGACTTCTCAAATACATAAAGTTGGTCCTCTTAAAATTTGGCAATTTTGCTTTGGTTTTAGTAATCTCTCCAATTCTTGTAATGTTAAACGTGATCACATTATGATCACTGGTACTTAAAGCCTTACCCATCTTTGTGTTGAAGATTTGATTGTCTCTATTACTCAGAATGAAATTCAGGATTATTCTCCTGTTGATTTGTTAATGAGGACCCGTCTCCCTTTTATGAGTCATGTCGATGGTCTGATTTGGGTAGTAAAAATTTACCTTCTGGGAAGGCAACAGATTGGAGCCAGAAGGTAGTTTTTTAAATCATTACACAAAGGGGTGATTAGAATCAGGGATTTGCTACCACAAACTATCGTTCAAGCATAGTCCATAAATACTTTGAAAAGAGAATTCACTTGTTGCTTGAAAATTGGAATCTTAAAATTTATGGTCAGCACTTCTGATACTGTGTCTTTCTAATATTCATTGATAAGTTTAGATGAAGTGAGCTACGTAAACAGTTTCGACTCTCAAACTGGTGTACAATTTCAAAATTTATGAACACCATCAAATTGGGGACTATAGTTAATACTGAATATGACTGTGACAAAATGCAAGAAGACATTACTAAATTGTAGAATGGGAAGGTAATTGGCAAAAGAATTGAAATATAGCTAAGTGTGAGGTGGTGTATTTTGGTAGGAAGAATGAGGAGACTTCATACTGCATGGATAGTAAGAGTCTAAATGGGGTAGAGGAGCAGTGGGATCTCGGAACAAAAACAAGAAATGCTGGAATCACTCAGCAGGTCTGGCAGCATCTGTGGAAAGAGAAGCAGAGTTAACGTTTCGGGTCAGTGACCCTTCTTCGGAACTTCGGATCTCGGGGTCCAGATACAAAAATCATTTAAAGTAGAGACGCAGGTTTGTAAAGCCATAAAAAAGCAAACCAAGAAAAGGTTTTTTCTAGAGAGCTGGAATTTAAAACAGACATTATGTTAAACATTTATCAAACCCTGGTACGACCACATTTGAAGTGCTGTGCAGAGTTCTGGTCTCCATATTAGAAAAAGGATATCGAGGCATTGGAGAAGGTGCAAAAAAGATTCACAACAATGTTACCAGAACTGAGAGGACATACTTATCAGGAAAGGCTAAATAGGCTGGGCTTTTTTGTCCAGAAAAGAGAAGGCCTAGGGGTGACCTGATAGAGGTTTCTTGCTGGGGACTAAGCTTGCCAACCCCCTTTCTGTCCAACTGACCCTGTGGAGCCTGCCAGGAGATCAGCAATCACTGTCCTTCTCCACATCTCCCTCCAGAATGCCTGTTCATTTCTGACAAATGTATTTGCCATCTATGACCTTATTGTGGATCCTTGCATTGACATTTGACAGAAACCTGACTTACAACTGATGACAACTTTTCCATTCCTGAAGTTTCCTGGTCTGGCTGTACCATCTGTCCTGACCAAACCACAGCAGTAGCAGTGTGGCTCTGATCACAAAATCTCATCTTGATCTCTCCCCTCACTCCTCTGGCAGCAGGTTCTTGCACCACCTCAACTTCTTTAACAACCACGCTAAATTTCTCTCGGACATCCTCACTGCTTTTCTGCCTCAGCCGCTTCACATATAGCAACTTCTCACATTGTCCTCTCTTCTGAGTTCGCTGCTCTCCTGTCCTGGCTTAGCTTCTCTCTCCGTATAAACTCTCCTATCCCAATTAACAGCTACCCCCTCAGCCTTGCTGTCTTACGTGGCATCTCTATTCCCATCGTCTCAACTAAAGATAAGGCCATCTCTGATCACTCTCCTGTATCCTTCATCACTCACATTCTCCACCTGCCAAGCCCACTTCCTTCTGTGACCATGCCTGGAAAGAATTCTCCTGCTTGTCACTTAAATGGCACTTTCAAACTCCATACTGTCTAGCCTTTGGCCCTCTATTTGCCACAACACTTCTACAGATACTGATCAATCATACCCTCTACTCTACATTTGATGCCCTTGTCCCCAATAAAATTCTTACTCGCTCCCACCCATAATTTTCCTTGTTACGGTCCCCGTCTACGAACATAATCAGTTAAGCCACACATTGCCAGATCTCGCTGGACCACTTCCAGCATGATATGGTGCTACTCTGCTTTGCCAAAACAGCTCGCCACTCCAGAATCATTTGGGATGCAAAGATAACCCCCAACTTCTTTTCTCCACTGCCAGCCATCCCTTTAAATTCCTGTGCCCCCTCCAGCCTCACCTCCAACAAGTGGGAGAAACTTATGGACTTCTTTGTCAATAAGATTAAGACCATCATTTAGCTGCCTCTGTTGCATTTCTCCCTTCCCCTAGTCCACCAACCAAAGGTTCCCCACACCACTAACCTGAATTCGCATCGCTCTCTCAGGTTTCTCTCCCATCTCCCCACATGCCTTCTCCAAGCATATCTTGTGCACGAGACCCACCTCTTGCCATCTTGACCCTGTTCACATTAAACTGTTGACAACCCAACATCTCTTCCTAGCCCCCATGCTAATGATATCGTAAAGGCGTTCCTCAGATAATGTTCCACTTCCTTTAAAATCTGCCAACATCACTATCTCCTCAAAAAATTCATAGTTCATTCCTCTGTCATTGCGAACTAATGGCCCATCTGGAACCTCCCTATCTTCTTCCAAGTCCTTGAATGTGTTGTCATGGCCCAATTCCTTATCCACCTTTCCCACAACTCCATGTTTGAACATCACCAATCTATTTCCACCCCGGCCGCAGCACTGAAATGGACCTAATCAAATTTGCAAATGACATCCTCTGTGATTATGACGATGGTAAACTATTCCTTCTTATCCTCTTGACCTGTCTGCCACGATTGGCACGGTTAACCAAACCATTCTCCAATGATTCTCCTCTGATGCCCAGTTGAGTGGGACTGCCCTTGTCAGGTTTCACTCCTACTTATCCAGTTGTAACCAGAGAATCTGACTTCACTTCCCACCCCTGCACTGTTACCTCTGAAGTCCTTTGAAGATCTATCCTTGGACCCCTCTTATTTCTCAATCACATGCTACAGCTCAGCCACATCATCTAAAGACACAGACTTGAGCTCATTGCATAATGATTATGTTACTGGACGAGCAATCTAGAGGCATTAACGAATGATCCAGAGTCCCGAGTTCAAATCCCACCATGGCATCATGAGAATTTAAATTCAGTTAATTAAATATATCTGGAATTCAAAGGCTAGTATCAATGATGGTGATCATGTAACTACCAGATTGTAATAAAATGCCGTCTGCTTCAGTCGTGTCTGCCGTCCTTTTTTGGTGGCCTTTTTGTGACCCTCAGAAATGTTGTCGACTCTTGGGGCCTTGTATCTCTTCACTGAGTGGCTTGGTAGCACTACTGACTGAGCTGGCTGACGCCTGATGGACACACCTGCCAGAGTATCATAGGTTCAATCATCTTCAGTTGCTTCACCAATGGCATTCCATCCATCAAAAGGTCAGATGTGGGGATGCTTGCTGATAATCATTGAGTAATGTGATCATCATAGTCATTTACAGCACAAAAGGAGGCCATTCAGCCCATTGAGTCCATGCCAGTTCTCCACAGAGCTATGCAGTCAGTCCCACATCTTGCTCAATCCCCATAGTCCTGCAGGTCTATTCCTCTCCGGTGGCCATTGAAGTCATTGATCGTCTCCGCTTCCACCACCCTTTTGGGCAGTGAGTTCCAGGTCATTAAAACCTGCTGCGTAAAAAAAGTGCTTCCTCATATTTCCCCTGCATCATTTGCCCAAAACTTTCAATCTGTGTCCCCCTAGTCCTTGTACTATTTGTGAATGGGAACTGTTTTTCCTTATCTAACTTATCAAAGCCTATCATAATCTTGTAAAATTCAATTAAATCTCCCCTCAACTTAAGCAAGGAGTTAGGAGGGCTAAAAGGGGTCATGAAAAGTCATTGGCAAACAGGATTAAGGAAAATCCCAAGGCTTTTTATACATATATAAAGAGCAAGAGGGTAACCAGGGAAAGGGTTGGCCCACTCAAGGACAGAGATGGGAATCTATGCGTGGAGCCAGAGGAAATGGATGAGGTGCTAAATGAGTACTTTGCATCAGTATTCACCAAGGAGAAGGACTTGGTGGATGATGAGCCTAGGGAAGGGAGTGTAGATAGTCTCAGTCATCTCATTATCAAAAAGGAGGAGGTGTTGAGTGTCTTGCAAAGCATTAAGGTAGATAAGTCCCCAGGGCCTGATGGGATCTACCCTAGAATACTGAGAGAGGCAAGGGAAGAAATTGCTGGGGGCTTGACAGAAATCTTTGCATCCTCATTGGCTGCAGGTGAGGTCCCAGAGGACTGGAGAATAGCCAATGTTGTTCCTTTGTTTAAGAAGGGTGGCAAGGATAATCCAGGAAATTATAGGCCGGTGAGCCTTACGTCAGTGGTAGGGAAACTATTAGAGAGGATTCTTCGGGACAGGATTTACTCCCATTTGGAAACAAACGAACTTATTAGCGAGACACAGCATGGTTTTGTGAATGGGAAGTCGTGTCTTACTAATTTGATTGAGTTTTTTGAGGAAGTGACGAAGATGATTGATGAGGGAAGGGCGGTGGATGTTGTCTATATGGACTTTAGTAAAGCTTTTGACAAGGTCCCGCATGGCAGACTGGTGCAAAAGGTGAAGTCACACGGGATCAGAGGTGAGCTGGCAAGATGGATACAGAACTGGCTCAGTCACAGAAGACAGAGGTGGATGGGTGTTTTTCTGAATGGAGGGATGTGACTAGTGGTGTTCCGCAGGGATCAGTGCTGGGACCTTTGCTGTTTGTAGTATATATAAATGATTTGGAGGAAAATGTAGCTGGTCTGATTAGTAAGTTTGCGGATGACACAAAGGTTGGTGGAGTTGCGGATAATGATGAGGATTGTCAGAGGATACAGCAGGATATAGATCGGTTGGAGACTTGGGCGGAGAAATGGCAGATGGAGTTTAATCCGGACAAATGTGAGGTAATGCATTTTGGAAGGTCTAATGCAGGTGGGATGTATACAGTAAATGGCAGAACCCTTAGGAGTATTGACAGGCAGAGAGATCTGGGCGTACAGGTCCACAGGTCACTGAATGTGGCAACGCAGGTGGATAAGGTAGTCAAGAAGGCATATGGCATGCTTGCCTTCATCGGTCGGGGCATAGAGTATAAAAATTGGCAAGTCATGCTGCAGCTGTACAGAACTTTAGTTAGGCCACACTTAGAATATTGCGTGCAATTCTGGTCGCCACACTACCAGAAGGACGTGGAGGCTTTGGAGAGGGTACAGAGGAGGTTTACCAGGATGTTGCCTGGTCTGGAGGGCATTAGCTATGAGGAGAGGTTGAAAAAACTCGGATTGTTTTCACTGGAACGACGGAGGTGGAGGGGCGACATGATAGAGGTTTACAAAGTTATGAGCGGCATGGACAGAGTGGATAGTCAGAAGCTTTTTCCCAGGGTGGAAGAGTCAGTTACTAGGGGACATAGGTTTAAGGTGAGCGGGGCAAAGTTTAGAGGGGATGTGCGAGGCACGTTTTTTACACAGAGGGTGGTGAGTGCCCGGAACTTGCTGCCAGAGGAGGTGGTGGAAGCAGATACAATCGCGACGTTTAAGAGACATCTTGACAAATATATGAATAGGAAGGGAATAGAGGGATATGGGCCCCGGAAGTGCAGAAGGTGTTAGTTTAGGCAGGCATCAAGATGCAGGCTTGGAGGGCCGAATGGCCTGGTCCTGTGCTGTACTGTTCTTTGTTCAATCTCCTTTGTTCTCAGGTGAACAGCTTTTCCCACCTACCCTAAAATCCCCCATCTCTGGAACCATTCCGATAAACCTCTGCACCCTCAAATCCTTCCTGAAGTGTGGTGACCAGAATTGAATATAATACTCCAGTTGGGGCCTAACCAGAGCTTTATAAAGGTTCAGCATAACCTCCCTGCTTTTGTACTCAATGCCTCTATTTATGAAGCCCAAGATCCCATATGCTTTACAAACCACTCTCTCAATATGTCCTGCCACCTTCAAAGATTGATGCACCCCCAGGTCCCTCTGATCCTGCACACTCTTTGGAACTGTGCCATGAAGTAGATATTGCCTCTCCCTATTCCTTCTGCCAAAATGTATCACCTCACATTTGTCAGTATTAAATTCCATCTGCCACATCTCTTCCCATTCTGTCAGCCTATCTATGTCCTGTTGCAGGCAGTTCATATCATCCTCACTGTTTGCCGCACCTCCACGTTTGCTTTCATCAGCACATTTGGAGATTCTACTCTGTATTACAAGATCCAAGTCATTTATATATATATATATATATATATATATATATATATATAGTTACGATCGAGGCCCCACATCTCCACGGGTCACAACATATATTTAAATTTTCCCACTTACCAATCATATACTCTATTTTCCCAGAATAAAACACACCAATCAAGTTTCTTTAATAAACAACAAAATTATCAGCTTGGCACTTAACTGTCCGTCGCCGTAAACTGGTGCATTCTCCATGGCAACGCCTCTACCAATCAGAGTTCACTTGCCAACCAATCAGCACTCTCTTTTCATGCAGTATAAGTTGTTGTTTTCCCTTACATTGGTTATTCTTGCATATTGTCCTGATGAGTGCAAGACGAAAAGCTCCGACAACATGTCTCTATTGTCAGCAATTCTCAATCTATTTTGGTAAGAAGCATGGCACTGCCCACTCTGTCAACACATTCTTCCAAGTGAGGTATTGGGTAGGAGTCTGCCTTTGTTTCTGCATTAAAATTTCTGTAGTCTATGCAAAGTCTAGTTGAATCGTCAGGTTTAGGCACTAATAATACTAGCAAACTCCAGCTGCTTTGACTGGGTTCAATTAGGTGGTTTTCCAGCATATATTGGATTTCTGCTTTTACCTGGGCCTGTTTCTCTGGACTTAAGCGATAAGGATGCTGTTTTATAGGAAAGGATTCCTCTACATCCACATCATGTGTGGCTAAGGTTGTACATCCTGGCTTATCCCTAGACTCCTTTAAATGCTGTGAGTAGCCTTATTGGTGTTCTCGTTGTTCTGCATTTAAATATGAAAGCATTGTGTCCAGTCTCCCTAACAATTCAGTCTTAGCTAACTGGATAGGAGGAGGTTCAATTTGAGAAATGTCTCGGCCTCCTTCTGCCTCATCCTCACTATCCCTTTCATCCTTCTCTGTCCCTACTACCTGATATATCTGTGCTTGCTTATCCTCCTCCCAGCAATAATATTGTTTTCACATATTGATATGGCACAGTTGATTCTTTTTCCGGCGATCTGGGGTGTCAGTCAAATAATTTACCTTACCGATTCTGTTGACCATTTTATATGGACCATTGAACCATGCTTTCAATAGTTCACCCTGTAAAGATAGTAATAAGAGCACCTCATCCTCTGGTTGAAATGTTCAGATCTTTGCATGCTCGTATGTTCATGTTTTCATAGTTGTTTGGGAAGCTTTAAGGTGTTCTTGAGCCACTTTGCAGGCTCTCGTAAGCTGTTCCTGGAATACAGAAGGTTAGTTAGGTTGGAAGAAACTGGGGACAGATACATAATCTAGCACAGAAGATTCATCCCTCTTCTAAAAACCTTTCTTTAATTAGTTTTAGAGGAGCTCTTATCTCATGTCCATAAACTAATTCAAAAGGACTAAAATCTATAGAGTCATTAGGTGAATCCCTTTATCCCAGTCATTGGGATATTCATGACAGTATGCCCTGATCGTCGTTTTGAGGGTCTGATGGTACCTCTCTAAAGCTCCCTGTGTCTGTGGGTGGTATGCTGAAGCCTTTAACTGTGTCATACCTAAATTACCCATAACTTCCTGAAAAATTTTAGACATAAAATTGGAACCTTGATCCAACTGAATCTCAATCGGTAATCCATATCTAGTGAAGAACTGGGTTAACTTCTCTACCACTACCTCAGCAGAAATTCTCAAGGGAATGACCTCTGGAAACCGAGTAGCCATATCCAGGATAGTGAGTATATATTGGTGTCCCACTTTTGTTTTTGGCAAAGGTCCTACACGGTCTACCAATACCCTTATAATGGTTCCCCAAAACCTGGTATGAGAATTAGAAGTACCGGTTTTATGCCAGGTTGCGGTTTTCCCACCATCTGGCATGTACGGCATGTTTTACAAAACTGCACCACATCCTTGGAAAGACCTGGCCAGAAAAATGTCGACTCATATGTGATTTGGTCTTCCGGATCCCCACACGTAGGAATTTCATGTGCTATCCTTAATAGTTCCAGGCGATACTTTGGCGGTAATACTATCTGATGAACTACCGTCCATGCTTCGTCCGCAGGTCTGTGAGAAGGTCTCCACTTCCTCATCAGAATGCCATTTTTAATATAACAGCCTTCTGAAACTCCTTTTGCCTCAGCTTCTGTTAGAGCTGATTGTGCCACTTTATTTGACTCTGGATCAGCTTGCTGAGCTGTGAAGACCCCTGCCTGCCAAGAATGAGGCATATTAATTTTGTCATATAAACATCAATTTTAAACTGTTGCTGGAGTGAAGATTATTTAAAAAGAGATCACCAGACATTTGGCTGGAGGACATTTGCATACTAAGAGACAGTGCTTGGAGAGACAAAAGAATTGCTCACTGATTCAATTAACAGAGACTGGGCTGGGCAATAGTGATCTACATCTCGTCGGGGTAAGAGACAGCACTACATCCAATTCCAAAATTGGCTCAGTGGCAGGAGGCAGAGGGTGATGGTCGAGGGTTGTTTTTGCGATTGGAAGCCTGTGACCAGTGGCGTACCACAGGGATCGGTGCTGGGACCCTTGCTGTTTGTAGTGTACATTAATGATTTAGATTTGAATATAGGAGGTATGATCAGTAAGTTCGCAGATGACATGAAAATTAGTGGTGTCCTAAATCGTGAGGAGGAAAGCCTTACATTACAAGACGATGTAGATGGGCTGGTATGATGAGCAGAGCAGTGGCAAATGGAATTTCATCCTGAGAAGTGTGAGGTGATGCATTTTGGGAGGACTAACAAGGCAAGGGAACATACAGTGGATGGTAGGACCCTAGAAAGTACAGAGGGTCAGAGGGACCTTGGTGTACTTGTCCATAGATCACTGAATACAGCAGCACAGGTAGATGAGGTGGTTAGGAAGGCATATGGAATACTTGCCTTTATTAGCCTAGGCATAGAATAGAAGAGCAGGGAGGTTATGATGGAGCTGTATAAAATGCTAGTTAGGCCATAGCTGGAATAGTGTGTACAGCTCTGGTCGCCAGAAGGATGTGGTTGCACTGGAGAGGGTGCAGAGGAGAATCACCAGGATGTTGCCTGGGCTGGAGCATTTCAGCTATGAAGAGAGACTGGATAGGCTAGGGTTGTTTTCTTTAGAGCAGAGAAGGCTGAGGGGGGACCTGATTGAGGTATACAAAATTATGAGGGGTATAGATAGGGTAGATAGGAATAAACATTTTCCCTTAGCGGAGGTGTCAATAACCAAGGGGCATAGATTTAAGCAAAAAATGCTGGAAATACTCAGCAGGTCTGGCAGCATCTATGGAGAGAAAAACAGAGTTAACGTTTCAGGTCAGTGACCCTTCATTCTCGCCAATACCATTCACTAAAACCTTAGCATTCAGTGCACTCTCTGGTGTAAACCTTCTGCCTTTCCCCAGCAAGAGAGTTTGGGTGGCTCCTGTATCCCCAAGTATAACTATAGGTTTAAAATAAAAACAAGAAATGCTGGAATCACTCAGCAGGTCTGGCAGCATCTGTGGAAAGAGAAGCAGTTAACATTTCAGGTCAGTGACCCTTTTTCGGAACTGACAAATATTAAAAATGTCACAGGTTATAAGCAAGTGAGGTGGGGGTGGGGCAAGAGATAACAAAGGAAAAGGTGTAGATTGGACAAGGCCAGATGCTGCCAGACCTGCTGAGTGGTTCCAGCATTTCTTGTTTTTATTTCAGATTTCCAGCATCCGCAGTATTTTGCTTTTATATAACTATAGGTTTGCCTGCCTCACTTGAGGGATAAGGAGTTACTTTTCCGTTCGACAAGAATTTCCTATAACTCTCATGTATCTTATTCACAGCCCCTGCATTCACTTTTTTTTTTTTACTTAGCCTTACAGCTGCAGTCAGAGATACAGCCTGATCTATTGTGCTGTCAGTCAGGGCCCCTTTCTGTCTATTAGCTTTGTGTACTCCAATAAGCCCTATGGGTTTACCTCACAACTTCCAGGATTCTGCAAGATGATATCCCACCTTGTGACAGTGATAACACTTATGCTTGCAGACCTCACTTTCACTCTCCGCATCTTCGTTTCTGGCCTGAGGAGATCCTGGGGCGTTCCCAGCTGTCCCTTCTTGACCCCAGCTACTTGCCTTCCTTTCACCCTCCCACCTTCTATCCTTCTCGGGTTTGTGGGGGTGATAGACAAAGGGTTTGGGCTTATACACAAGCTCAAAATCATCAGCAATTTCCGCTGCCTGCCTGGCCATTGAAACCTTCTGGTTCTCTACATGGGTTCTTACTAATGAAGGGAGAGAATTTTTTAATTCTTCCAGGAGACCTAGTCCCCTAAGGTTCTGATACGTGGCTTCCATTTTTAGTTCCCGTATCCAACGATCAAAATTCATTTGCTTTAGCCTCTCAAATTCTATATAGATTTGCCCAGATAGTCTTCGGAGGTTCCAAAATTTCTGCCTGTACACTTCAGGGACTAACTCATACACAGGTATTCTTGAATAGCCTTTTTTGCCATCTGAATCTGCAGAAGCGTCCTCAGAAAGCATGACATAAACTTCTTGAGCTCTGCCCATCAACCTGCTTTGCGTAAGCAATGTCCAGCTTTCCTTTGGCCACTTCATTTGTTTGGCTATCTTTTCAAAAGAAATGAAAAATGCCCTTACATCCCTTTCCTCAAACTTAAGGAGGGCTTGTACAAATTTAAACAGCTTTCCACTGGGTCCTGGGCTGGAGTCAGATCTTTCCTCATCAGAACTTCCATTGGCACCAAGGCCACTCTTTTGTCTTAGTTCTATCTTTTTAAATTTGAATTCCTTTCCTTCTTTCTCTTTCCTTTTCCTCAAGTTCAAGTTGTTTCAATTCTTTTTCCTGCTGATGCTGCTTCATCTGTCACTGAATTTTAGCTAATTCAACTTCACTACCCTCTGGTTTGCTTTCTTCTTCTTCCAATTGCAAATGTTATGCTGTTACTTCAATTATGTCTGCTTTCTTAGCTCCTGGTTTTAACTCTAATCCCAATTTTGCTGCCATTTACTACAACTCGCTGTTTTCTGTCCATAAGCCAATTTTTTATCCAATTGGACACTGACCCTGCTATTCCATGCGCTTCAGTTTTGTTAACCAGTCTTTTATGTGGCACCTTATCAAATGCTGTCTTAAAATCCATATAAATGACATCCAACGCATTCCTTTCATCAGCTTCTCTGTTGCTTCATCAAAAAATTCAATAAGATTAGTCAAGCATGATCTGCCTTTTACAAATCTATGCTGGCTATCCTTAATTAGCTTGAACCTCTCTAAGTGGCCGTTGATATATTCCCTTCTTATAGTTTCTAAAACCTTACCCGCCACTGATGTTAAGTTAACTGGCCTGTATTAGCTCGGACTGTCCTTATACCCTTTCTTGAATAAGGGTGTCACATTCGCCAATCTCCAATTTTCTCGCACCTCCCCCTTATCCAGGGAAGATTGGAAGATTATGGCAAGCCCTTCCGCTATCTCCATCCCCACATCCTTTAGCAACCTGGGATACAAGCCATCCGGACCAGGTGATTTAACTACCCTAAACATAGCCAACCTTTTTAATACCTCCCCCCTCCCAATTTTTATCCTATCCATTGCCTCTACTCTCATTGCTTCTACAGATATTTTATCAGTTTCCATTTCCTTTATGAACACTGATACAAAGAATTCATTAAGTATATTAGCCTTGCCCTCGAAGCATATATTACCCTCTCTGTCCATAAGAGGCCCCACTCCTCCTCTGACTACTCATTTACTATTTACATGCTGGTAGAAGATCTTTTAGTTCCCTTTAATGCTGAACGTCATTCTATTTTCATATTCTCTCCTTGTCAGTCTTAATTTCCTCTTCACTTCCCCCCTTATTCTTTGTATATGGCCTGGTTCTCACCTAATGACTTCAACTGACATGCATCATACACCCTCTTTTTTTTGTTTCATCATCTCCCTCATCAGCGAAGGAGCCCCGTCCTTGGTCTCCCTACCTTTCGCCCTTGTTGCAATGTTCCTAGCCTGTACCTGAAGCATCTCCTCCTTCAAGATAACCCATCGTTCCGATATAGCTCTTCTTGCCGGTCTTTGGTTCCGTTCTACCCTGGCTAGATCCCTTCTCATTGAAATTAGCCCTCTTCCAATCTAGAAATTCTACCTTATTTTGTTCCTTGCTTTTCTGCGTTCCTAATCTAAATCTTATGATACGATGATCACTCTGACCCAAGTGCTACCCCACAGATACGTGGCCCACCTCATTTCCCAGCACCAGATCCAGCAATGCCTCTTTTCTAGTTGGGCGTGAACAAAAACAAAGCTGCCTTCTGAAATGGTCTCGCAAACCACTCAGTTGGCAAGAACATAAGAACTAGGAGTGGCGTAGGCAATTCAGCACCTCGAGCCTGCACTGCCATTCAATACGATCATGGCTGATCTCATCTCGGCCTCAACTCCACTTTCCTGCTCGTTCTCCATAACCCTTCAACGCATTTCTAATTAAAAATATGTCTATCTCCTCCTTAAATTTACCCAATGTCCGGCATCCACCGCACTCTGGGGTAGTGAATTCCACAGATTCACGACCCTTTGAGAGAAGTAATTTCTCCTCATCTCTGTTTTAAATCTGCTACCCCTTGACCTAAAACTATGACCTCTCATTCTAGATTGCCCCACCAGAGGAAACATCCTCTCTATGTCTACTTTGTAATCCCTTTAATCATTTATATACCTCAATTAGATCTCCTCTCATTCTTCTAAACTCTACAGAGTAAAGGCCAAAACTGCTCAAACCCTCTTCATAAGACAAGCCCCCCCAATCTCTGGAATCAATCTAGTGAACCTCCTGCGAACTGCCTCCAATGCAACTACATCCTTTCTCAAGTAAGGGGACCAAAACTGTACGCAATACTCCAGGTGCGGTCTCACTAATGCCTTGTACAATTGCAGCAACACTTCCCTACTTTTATACTCTATTTCTTTAGCAATATATGCCAACATTCCATTTGCCTTCCTTATCACCTGCAAACTAGTTTTCTGCGATTCATGCACGAGGACACCCAGATTCCTCTGCACCAAAGCACTCTGACGTTTATCTCCGTTTAGATAATAATTTGCCTTTCTATTCTTCCAACCAAAACGCATAACCTCACACTTATCCACATTAAAATCCATTTGCCAAATTTTGGCCCGTTTATCTAATCTAACCATATCCACTTGTAAATTTCTTATTTCTTTATTGCAACTTACTATCCCACCTATTTTAGTGTCATCTGCAAATTTAGCTATAGTACCTTCTATCCCTGCATCCAAGTCATTTATAGAGATTATAAATAGTTGGGGCCTGAGGACCGAACCCTGTGGTACCCCACTAGTTACATCTTGCCAACCAGAAAAAGACCCATTTATCCCGACTCTCTGTTTTCTGTTGGTTAGCCAATCCTCTATCCAAGCTAATAAATTGCCCCTAACCCCATGTGAACTTACCTTGTGTATTAACCTTTTGTGCAGCACCTTATCAAATGCCTTCTGGAAGTCAAGATAAGCTACATCTACAGGATCCCCATTATCCACTTTGCTTGTTACAGCTTCGAAGAACTCTAGCAAGTTAGTCAAACACGATTTACCCTTCATAAAACCATGCTGACTCTGATGGATTGCTTTTTGACTTTCTAAATGTCCTGTTATTACTTCCTTAATAATGGATTCTAACAATTTCCCAACGACAGATGTTAAACTAACTGGTCTATAGTTTCTTACTTTCTGCCTCCCTCCCTTTTTGAATAAGGGCGTTACATTAGCTTTTTTCCAATCCACTGGAACCTTTCCCGTAGCCAGAGAATATTGGAATATTATAACCAATAGATCCAATATCTCCACTGCCATTTCCTTTAAGACCCTAGGATGTAAGCCATCAGGCCCTGGGAACTTGTCTGCCTTCAACCCCAGTAGTTTGCCAGTACTTTTTTCCTAGTGATGATGATTGTTCCAAGTTCCTTCCTTTCTATAACCTCTGCATTACCTGATACTATTGGGATAGTACTAGTGTCCTCCACCGTGAAAACTGAAGCGAAATACTGATTGGCTCACCATCAACTTCTCAAAGGCAATTAGGGATGGGCAATAAATGTTGCCTTGCCCACCAACGCCCATTAAAGGCCAGCTAACTGACCTGAACCCGACATGGGTTGGGTCGCACATCCGGGTCTGGCATTCAGGCTTGGGTTGGGTCGGGCCGGGTCGGACACGCTCTATCACAACCTCAGGTAAGTGGCTCCACTGTTAATGTAATTTTTGGACCAGAAAGTTGTTTTTGTTACAGTTATTTTAAGCTTGTGCAGATCAGCAACAAAGTGAAAAACGGAAGGTAGGTTAACTGATGGTCAGGTCGGACGCGGGACAAAAATGGAAGGACTCTGGCTTGGACGGACTCGGGGTCGAATGTGGTTCTGTGGGCTTGGGTCGGGTTTCGTTTGCAGACCCTAGCCGGCCTTTAACGCCCACATCCTGTTAATGAATGAATAAAAGCACTGATCTGTGTGGCCCTCTACTAGTTACACCCTGCCATCTGGAAAATGACCAGTTTATTCCTACGCTGTTTTCTGTCCGTTAACCAATCCTCAATCCATGCTCTTATATTACTGCCAATCCCATGAGCCCTAATCTTGTGCAACAACCTTCTTGAGTGGCACCTCATCAAATACCTTCTGAAAATCCAAATATACTACATCTCCTAGTTCCCTCTTATCTACCCTGCTAGGCACAATTTCCCTTTCATAAAACCTTTTCACCTCTCTAGTTCTCTCTCGTCCTTTAAGGCACTGCTTGAAACCTGCATCTTTGACCAAGCATTTGGTCACCTGTTCTAATATCGCCTTCTTTGACTCAGTTTTTCTCTGATTAAAAATCCTGTGAAATGCCTTCAGATGTTTTACTACGTTAAATACACTATCAATGCAACTTGTTGATGGATGAGAGATAGGTAGGTTGCCGAGCTGTTAAATAAGTGTTGTCTCAGTTTTTAATTGGTATTTGATCTGTAATGTGAACTAGAGGCTGTTGCAATGCTAAGTTGTAGCACTATGCACAGTACTATGGTATGGTCGCCGAACAGTTGTACAAAATTGAGGTGAATAAATCTCGGGCCAGATAAGATGCATTTGAAGATTCTTAAGGAAGAGAAGAAATTTCAGAAACTCTTGCACAAATGTTTCAGAAAACATTGAATACTGGACATATACCTGTTGACCGGAGAAAGGTAAATTTTACTCTTATTCTTAAAAACAATTTGAATTTATTCTTCTTCTTCTTTGGCCTCCTTGTCTCGAGAGACAATGGGTAAGCGCCTAGAGGTGGTCAGTGGTGTCAGTCGCTGTGAGGCAACTATGGAGTGACCTCTCCATGGCGCATGCCTGGGCGAATGTATGGAGGTTGAGAGTTGCCCAAGCGTCAAAACCCCCCTCTCGGCCTTTCTGGTGGGGTCCAAAGGAGTGCAGAGCACGACGTTTGGCACCGGTATTTTATATAGCGCCTTTAATATAACAATACATCCCAAGGCACATCACAGGGGCATTTTAAAACAAATATGACACTGAGCCCAATTAGGAAATATTAGGGCAGATGATCAAAAGCTTGGTCAAAGAGGTAGATTTTAAGGAGCGTCTGAAAGGAGGAAACATACGAACTTACGAATTAGGAGCAGAAGTAGGCCACTCAGCCCTTCGAACCTGCTCCACCATTCAATGGCTGAACTGATTACTCCACATTTCCACCTACCCCCAATAATCTTCCACCCCCTTGCTTATCAAGAATCTATCTACCTCTGCCTTAAAAATATTCAAAGACTCTGCTCCCACCGCTTTTTGAGGAAGAGAATTCCAAAGGCTCACGACCCTCTGAGAGAAAAAAATTCTCCTCATCTCTGTCTTAAATGGGCGACGCTTTATTTTTAAACAGTGACCCCCAGTTCTAAATTCTCCCACAAGGGGAAAGATCTTGAGAATTCCAAAGACTCACGACCTTCTGAAATAAAAAAATTCTCCTCATCTCTGCCTTAAATGGGCGACGCATTATTTTTAAACAGTGACCCCCCCAGTTCTAAATTCTCCCACAAGGGGAAAGATCTTTTCCACATCCACCCTGTCAAGACCCCTCAGGATCTTACATGTTTCAAACACGTTGCCTCTTACTCTTCTAAATTCCAGTGGATATAGGTCTAGCCTGTCCAATCTTTTCTTGTAAGACAGCCCACCCATTCCAGGTATTAGTCTAGTAAACCTTCACTGCACTGCCTCCAACGCATTTACAAAGCAAGATCGAGAGGCTGAGCAGTTTAGGGAGTGAATTCCAGAGCTTGGTGCCTAGGCAGCTGAAGGCACGGCCACCAATGGTGGAGAGATTAACATCAGGGATGCACAACAGGGCAGAATTATAGGAGTGCAGAGCGGAGAGTTGTATGGCTGGAGAAGAGTACAGAGATAGCAAGGGGTAAGGCCGTGGGAGGGATTTGAAAACAAGGATGAGAACTTAAAAAATCGAAGCATTGCTTAATTACTAGTCAGCAAGCACATGGGCGATAGGTGAACGGGATTTGGTGCGAGTTGGGATACAGGCAGCAGAGTTTATGGAAGATAGAATATGGGTGAATGGCCAGGAGTGCACTGTAGTAACAAAGGCATGAATAAAAGTTTCAGCAGCAGGTGAGCTGAGACGAGGGCGAAGTTGGTGATGTTACGGAAGTGGAAACAGGCAGTCTTAATGAAAGTGCTAATATGTGGTTGGAAGCTCATCTCAGGGTCAAATGTGACACCAAGGTTGCAAACAGAATGGCTCAATGTCAGACGGTTGCAAGGGAGAGGAATGGAGTCAGTAGCTAGGGAACAGAGAAGTGGTGGTGAGATAAAGCTGGGGGGGTCGTCAGCGTACAGGTGAAAACTAACGCTGTGCTTTCGGATGACGTCACCAAAGGGCAGCTTGTAGAAGAGAAATAGGAGGAAGCCAAGGATAGATCCTGGGGGACACCAGAGGTAATTGTGCAGGAGCAGGAGGAGAAGCCATTGTAAGTGATTCTCTAGCTACAATTAGATAAGAATGGAACCAGGTGAAAGCAGTCCCACCCCTCTGGTCGACAGCAGAGAGCTGTTGGAGGATGATGGTCAACCGTGTCAAAGACTGCAGACAGGTCGAAAAGGATGAGGAAGGAAAGTTTACCTTTGTCACAGTCACATAGGATGTCATTTGTGACTTTGGTAAGAGCTGTTTCAGTACAGTGGTGGGGCGGAAACCCAAATGGAGGGATTCAAACATGGGAAGGATAGGAATGGATTTGGTTGGCAGCAGCAAGGTCTTTGGAGGGGAAAGGGAGGTTGGTGATGGGACAGTAGTTTGTAAGGACAATGGGGTCAAGGGTTGTTTTTTTTGAGGAGAGGGAGGATGGCAGCAGATTTAAAGGGGACAGGGACAACACCTGAAGACAGAACTGTTTACAATATCAATTAATGTAGGGACCAAGAGAAGAATAAAAACAAAATGCTGGAAAGAAGTTCTGATGAAAGGTCATCAACCTGAAACGCTAACTCTGTTTTTCTCTCCACAGATGCTGCCAGACCTGCTGAGTATTTCCAGCATTTTGTTTTTATTTCAGATTTCAGCATCAGCAGTACTTTGCTTTTATTACCAGGAGGGGAAGTTGGGTGGTCAGCAGTTTAGTGGGAATAGGATTGATGGAGCAGGAGGTGGTTCTCATGGACAAGATGAGTGACAGGAGAGAAGCTAGAGAAAGATGTGAGTTCAGAGCTAGGGCAGTGGGGAACATTACAGGACGTTTTGGCCAGATGGGCTAGTTGTAGGGAGCGCCACAGCAGAGGTAGCTGATCGGATGGTCTCGATCTTAGTGACAAAAGTCCATGGGCTCCTCACACTTATTGTTGGAGGTCAGGGTGGAGGGGAGAGAGAAGAGGAGTTTAAGAAAGTTTGCGTTAAAGAAAAGAAGTTGAGGGCTATCTTTGCATGATGATCCTAGAATTGTGAGTTTTTAACTGATGAGAGCAGGACCCAATAGCATTTTAAGTGGTCCAGCCAGATCTGGCGGTAGATGGTTAAACCAGTTGTATGCCATATCCTTTCTAGTCTGCATCCCATGGATTTAAGGGAGCGGTGATGAGGGCCATACCGACGGAATGGCCAAGGTAAGAAAGAGTAATGATTTTATTGGGGACTAGGGCATCAAAGGTGGAGGTAAGGGTGTGGTTGAGCAAATCGGTAGCTGCAGAAATGTTGTGACGAAAGGTGGGCCAGAGGCTAGACATTTGGGATTTTGAAAGTGCAGTTGCGAAGTGAATTGGGGGATAGTTTTTCCAGGAATGGATACAGAAGGAAGGTTAGGGGCGTGGAAGGGGGATGCGGGTGGAGAACAATACAAGGATGTGATCAGACCAGGAGAGATGGGAAGGTCAAGGGGGTGGCTGTGAATATGGATTGGGGAGTTTACATGGAGGGAGAGATTAAGGGAGGATCAGAGGGCAGTGAACTCGGAGGAAAGATCATGAGATGTAGGTTGAAATTATTGAGGATATGAGGCTGAGGGAGGAAAGCAGTAAAGGTATCTCTGAGAAAATTTTTATCGTATTTGAGAGGGCAGTAGAGAAGAATGATTTGAAAAGAGAGGTGCGAGAGGTGGAACAAGGTGAAATGGTCAAAGAAAGAGAAAATGCCGAGGAGTAAAGGGGGTCAGGCCAAGGTATGACTTGGTGATAAGTGCCACACCACCACCACAATGGTCTTGGCGGGGCAAGTGGTGGAATATCTAGCCAGGTGGGGAGACTTCATTAAGCATCAAGATGTGTTCACCCCTTAGCCAGGTTTCTGTTAAGGCCAGGATGTCAATACAGTCATCCACAATAAGTACATGTATGGCAAGGGCCTTGTTCATAAGTGAACGGACATTCTGAAGGGAGATGCATAGAGGACTGGTGAGAGCTGATCCACTGGCAGAGTCCACAAGGTCAGCAGTGGGAGGGGTGAGTTAGACAGGAAGATGATTAGATTAGCGAGAATAGCCCCAAGCAAGCGCACTGGGTGGGAAGGTTGACAAGACCAAAGGATGGGGCAATAGGGGTTGCCGCTTATAATGAGTCAGTGCGAAGTGCTTCGATGAGTCCATCAAAGGATGCCAAGAGAGGCACGAGGGAGGCTGTAGGCTTGTGCAACAGAGAGTCAACCCTGGGACGGCGGCAAAAGAGCAGGAAGGTCAAGGAGTACTAAAGGCTTGGAGTAGGGAATTGGGAGGGCAGAGTACCAAAGAGGAGAGAAGTGAATGGAGGCATGGCAATAGAAGAGAGGGGTCAAGGAGGGATAAAGAGAAAAGTTAAAAACAGAAATAGTGGAAATAGAGGGAGGGGCTCGGCTCCAGAGTGGCAGACAAAATGGACTTGGAGAGCTTACTTACTTCGGTCTGGTTACATAAAAATTAGGGTACATAAAAACCTAACAGTAAACGGAAAACAGGAAATACATCAGAGATAGTATGAAGGAGTCCAGAGTTAAGTCTGAGGTCCCGCGGTGGGATAACAATGATGTAGGTAGGGTGGAGTCAGCATGGAGCATCAACAAACTGTTGTCTTGAGTTTGGAGAGAGATGTAGTGAGTGAAGTCCAGAAGCTGTTTGAGGGTAGAGAATCGGTGGATGCACTGATGGAGGTATTTTCATCGGAAGGAAGATCCAGGTATAGAGTCAGTTGAAGGATAGAAAGATGATGGCGAAGTTGGAGAACCATAAAATCCAGAAGCAGCAGCAGTTTATTCTTCAGTCCCGGCTGTTTTCTGGCCGGGAACAGACTGAAACTGAAAAACCAATGTAACCAATGGCCAGTCACAGGAGTGGAGAGGGGTTGGGGTGGGGGAAGAAGGGCAGTAAACTGATCAAAGTAGAAATAAGGGGGCAAAACATTCAAAACGAGAATGTCATTTTAATTTAAAACTCCACACAAATGGAATCTCTTGCTGCTTTTCTGCTCCACACCAGAGTCTAAAATCCTCTCTGAAAGACAGAACTCTCCCCTTGTCTCTTGCTCTCCATTAAAAAAAAAGTAACAGTTAATGGAAAACTGGGAAAAAAAACTAAAGTCAAGCCAGTTTCCTTATATGACAACATGATTTAGAACAAAAAGTAATTCTTTTTCAGAAATATCTCATCTGCAGTACGAGGGCAAGTTTGTTTCATTATATTTTTTAAAATCCCAATTGACAGAGAGGGCATGTGGACTCTGATCTTAGGAGTGCATGCAGTTCACTTTTCAAGTTCCTAGGATTCTTTTTCTTTTTTTAAAACAAGACATGGATAAGAGTTTCAGCGGCAGAGTCGACCGCTGTTACAAAGCTGAAAATAGGCAGTCTCAGTGACGGCGCGAATATGTGGTTGAAAGCTCATCTGGGTTAGATATGACACCAAGGTTGTGAACAGTTTGGTTCAGCCTCAGACAATAGCCAGGGAGAGGGTTTGGAGTCGATGGCGAGGGAGCGGAGTTTGTAGTGGGGACTGAAGACAATGGCTTCATTCTTCCCAACATGTAATTAGAGGAAATTTCAGCTTATCCAGTACTGGATATCGGACAATCAGTTTGAAAAGGCAGAGACAGCGGAGAGGGCGAATGAGGTGGTGCTGATGTAAAGCAAGGTGTCATGGAGGGAGGGGGAGAGAGAGAGAGGTTCAGAGTCGTAGGGAAGCATTTCCAGAGCTTAGGGACCAGAAAGCTGAAGCTACAGCTGCGTAAGGTGGTACGATGCACGAGACCGGAACTGGAAGAGCACAGAGATCTTGGTAGCTTGTAGTGCTAAAGGAGGTTACTGAGATTGGGCGAAACAAAGAACACAGAACAAACAAAGAACAGTACAGCACAGGAACAGGCCATTCGGCCCTCCAAGCCTGCGCCGATCTTGATGCCTGCCTAAACTAAAACCTTCTGCACTTCCGGGGACCGTATCCCTCTGTTCCCATCCTATTCATGTATTTGTCAAGATGCCTCTTAAATGTCATTATCGTACCTGCTTCCACCACCTCCTCCGGCAGCAAGTTCCAGGCACTCACCACCCTCTGTGTAAAGAACTTGCCCCGCACATCCCCTCTAAACCTTGCCCCTCTCACCTTAAACCTATGTCCCCGAGTAACTTACTCTTCCACCCTGGGAAAAAGCTTCTGACTATCCACTCCGTCCATGCCTCTCATAACTTTGTAAACCTCTATCATGTCACCCCTCCACCTCCGTCGTTCCAGTGAAAACAATCCGAGTTTATCCAACCTCTCCTCAAAGCTAATGCCCTCCAGAACAAGCAACATCCTGGTAAACCTCTTCTATACCCTCTCCAAAGCCTCCACGTCCTTCTGGTAGTGTGGCGACCAGAATTGCACGCAATATTCTAAGTGTGGCCTAACTAAAGTTCTGTACAGCTGCAGCATGACTTGCCAATTTATATACTCTATGCCCCGACCGATGAAGGCAAGCATGCCGTATGCATTCTAGACTACCTTATCCACCTGCGTTGCCACTTTCAGTGACCTGTGGACCTGTACTCCCAGATCTCTCTGCCTGTCAATGCTCCTAAGGGTTCTGCCATTTACTGTATACCTCCCACCTGCATTACCTCACATTTGTCCGGATTAAACTCCATCTGCCATTTCTCCGCCCAAGTATCCAACCGATCTATATCCTGCTGTATCCTCTGACAATCCTCATCACTGTCCGCAACTCCACCAACCTTTGTGTCGTTCGCAAACTTACTAATCAGACCAGCTACATTTTCCTCCAAATCATTTATATATACTACAAACAGCAAAGGTCCCAGCACTGATCCCTGCGGAACACCACTCGTCACATCTCTCCATTCAGAAAAGCACCCTTCCACTGCTACCCTCTGTCTTCTATGACCGAGCCAGTTCTGTATCCATCTTGCCAGCTCACCTCTGATCCCGTGTGACCTCACCTTTTGTACCAGTCTGCCATGAGGGACCTCGTCAAAGGCTTTACTGAAGTCCATATAGATTACATCCACTGCCCTTCCTTCATCAATCATCTTTGTCACTTCCTCAAAAAACTCAATCAAATTAGTGAGACACGACCTCCCCTTCACAAAACCATGCTGCCTCTCGCTAATAAGTTTGTTTGTTTCCAATGGGAGTAAATCCTGTCCCGAAGGATCCTCTCTAATAATTTCCCTACCACTGATGTAAGGCTCACCGGGCTATAATTTCCTGGATTATCCTTGCTACCCTTCTTAAACAAAGGAACAACATTGGCTATTCTCCAGTCCTCTGGGACCTCACCTGTAGCCAATGAGGATGCAAAGATTTCTGTCAAGGCCCCAGCAATTTCTTCCATTGCCTCCCTCAGTATTCTAGGGTAGATCCCATCAGGCCCTGGGGACTTATCTACCTTAATGCTTTGCAAGACACCCAACACCTCCTCGTTTTTGATAATGAGATGACTGAGACTATCTACACTCCCTTCCCTAGGCTCATCATTCACCAAGTCCTTCTCTTTGGTGAATACTGATGCAAAGTAATCATTTAGTACCTCGCCCGTTTCCTCTGGCTCCACACATAGATTCCCTTCTCTGTCCTTTAGTGGGCCAACCCTTTCCCTAGTTACCCTCTTGCTCTTTATATATGTATAAAAAGCCTTGGGATTATCCTTAATCCTGTTTGCCAATGACTTTTCATGACCCCTTTTAGCCCTCCTGACTCCTTGCTTAAGTTCCTTCCTACTGTCTTTATATTCATCAAGGGATTCGTCTGTTCCTAGCCTTCCAGCCCTTACAAATGCTTCCTTTTTCTTTTTGACTAGGCTCACAATATCCCGCGTTATCCAAGCTTCCCGAAACTTGTCAAACTTATCCATCTTCCTCACAGGAACATGCTGGTCCTGGATTCTAATCAACTGACATTTGAAAGACTCCCACATGTCAGATGTTGATTTACCCTCAAACAGCCACCCCCAATCTAAATTCTTCAGTTCCTGCCTAATATTGTTATAATTAGCCTTCCCCCAATTTAGCACCTTCACCCAAGGACTACTCTTATCCTTATCCACAAGTACCTTAAAAACTTATGGAATTATGGTCACTGCTCCCGAAATGTTCCCCTATTGAAACTTCGACCACCTGGCCGGGCTCATTCCCCAATACCAGGTCTATCCCTAGTTGGACTATCTACATATTGTTTCAAGAAGCCCTCCTGGATGCTCCTTACAAATTCTGCCCCGAGCACTAAGTGAGTCCCAGTCAATATAGGGGAAGTTAAAATCACCCACCACTACAAACCCCGTTACCTTTACATCTTTCCAAAATCTGTCTGCATATCTGCTCCTCTACCTCCCGCTGGCTGTTGGGAAGCCTGTGGAAAACCCCCAACATCGTGACTGCACCCTTCCTATTCCTGAGCTCCACCCATATTGCCTCGCTGCACAACCCCTCCGAGGTGTCCTCCCGCAGTACAGCTGTGATATTCTCCATAACCAGTAATGCAACTCCCCCGCCCCTTTTACAACCCCCTCTATCCCGCCTGAAGCTTCTAAATCCTAGAACATTTAGCTGCCAATCCTATCCTTCCCTCAACCAAGTCTCTGTAATAGCAAGAACATCATAGTTCCAAGTACTAATCCAAGCTCTAAGTTCATCTGCCTTACCTGTTATACTTCTCGCATTGAAACAAATGCACTTCAGACCACCAGTCCCGCTGAGCTCCTCAACATCTCCCTGCCTGCTCTTCCTCTTTGTCCCACTGGCCTTATTTACTATGTCCTCCTCATTTACTTCACTAGCTGTCCTACTGCTCTGATTCCCACCCCCCTGCCACACTAGTTTAAACCCTCCCGAGTGACGCTAGCAAACCTCGCAGCCAGGATATTTGTGCCCCTCCAGTTTAGATGCAACCCGTCCTTCTTGTACAGGTCCCATCTGTCCCTGAAGAGATCCCAATGGTCCAGATATCTGAAACCCTCCCTTCTCTATGGAGTAATTTGAAAACAAGAATGAGAATTTTAAATCAAGACAATGCTAGAACTGGACCAAGTGTACGTCAGCGATTTGATGAGTGTGCAAGACTTCAGAATTGTGAACGATGCCTGTCCAGGTCACGGAGGTGGTTCTTGAAATTAGCCAAAGTTCCTACTGAGAGAACATACGAATTAGGAGCAGGGGTAGGCTCCTCGAGCCTGCTCTGCCATTCAATAAGTTCATGGCTGAACTGATTACTCCCCATTTCCACCTACCCTCGATAACCTTCCACTCCCTTGCTTATCAAGAATCTATCTACCTCTGTCTTAAAAATATTCAAGGACACTGCTTCCACTGCTTTTTGAGGAAGAGAATTCCAAAAACTCACGACCCTCAGAGAAAAAAATTTATCCTCATCTTTGTCTTAAATGGGCAGCCCCTTATTTTTAAACAGTGACCCCACTTTGTATCTCTTCATTCCATTTTAAACACTACTTTAATTGTCTAATTCTTTTTGAATTTTACTTGGTTGAGTGTTCAATGACCCAAAGTTCATTGAACAGATTGCTGGGCATAAAAAGCAATCCTAGTCAATATCCCATTATATTGTCATCTCAGGAACCTTTGTTTCCTACATTGCTCTTCCACAACTGTAGCTTTTTCTCCTGGGGTGATCAAAAAGATAAGATCTGCCAAATACAGTAAAACAGAGGTTAAAGGCTGGGGCCGATTAGGGGCCAGAAAGGAAATCATCTTCTGGAGGCAGAGGGCTGAGTTAAGAAATGAGTACTTTGTATCTGTCTTCACTAAAGAGGATGCTGCCAATGTCACAGTAAAGGAAGAGGTAGCAGAGAAATTAGGTAGGATAAAATTAGAGATACTGAAAAGGTTAAACAACACTAAAGGTAGAAAAATCACTTATTCGAATGGGATGCAACCTAGGTTGCTGAGGGAAGTAAGGGTAGAAATTGTAACGATGTGGCGCAATGTTCCAATGCTTCTTTGATATGAGAGTGGTGCCAGAGAACTGGAGGATTGCAAATGTTACACCTCTGTTCAAAAGTAGGAGTAGGATAAACCAGACAACTGCAGGCCAGTCAACCTAATGTCAGTAGTAGGGAAGACATTAATCCAGGACAAAATTAATTGCTACTTTGAAAAATATGGTTTATTCAATTAAAGCCATTAAGGCAAATCATGTTTGACTACTCCTGTTTCCAAGTTCCTAATTTCCCTCTTCTAATCTCTAGTGGTAGTTTTGTCACATCTCACAGCTGGTGAGGATTTTCTATATCCATTCTATCTCAGACAGGAGCAACTTTTAAAAAAAAAAATGTTGTGGGATGTGGGCGTCGTTGGGTGGCCAGCATTTATTGCCCATATTGCGATGTGTTGTATCTGCATGATGTGAGAGCTGGTGGACCCCATTGTGGTTCCTAATCACCACATCTTTAGCAAGTGTTGGTTGCTCAAGGAACTCCAGCTCAGAGTTGATGAGCTGGAGTCTGAGCTTCAGACACTGCGACACATCAGGGAGGGGGAGAGTTACCTGTGTTTCAGGAGACAGTCACAACCCTTAGATTAACTACCTTGAATTCGGCCAGTGGTCAGGGACAGAAGGGTGTGACTATGAGTGAGGCAGGTAGAGGGATCCAGGAGGTAGTGTTGCAGGAGCCTCAGCCCTTATCCTTGTCCAACAAGTTCGAGATTCTTGCTCCCTGCGTGGACAAGAGCAGGGACTGTAGGGAGAATGAGCAAACTGACCATAGCACCGTGGTACAGGGAGCCATTCAAGTGGGGGGGGAGAAAGGAGAAATGTAATCGTAATTGGGGATTGTATAGTTCGGGGCATAGACACTGTTCTCTGTGGCCAGAGTCCTGAAGGCTGTGTTGCCTACCTGGTGCCAGGGTTCAGGATATCTCATCTGGGCTGCAGAGGAATTTGGGAGTGGGAGGAGAAAGATCCAGTTGTAATGGTCCACGTAGGTACCAACGATATAGGTAGAACGAGGATAGAGGTTCTGTTGAGGGAATATGAGCAGCTAGGGGCTAAATTAAAAAGCAGAACTAAAATGGTAATAATCTCCGGATTAGTACCTGAGCCACAAGCTAATTGGCACAGGGTCAATAAGATTAAAAAGAGGTAAATGCATGGCTGAAAGATTGGTGTGGGAAAAATGGGTTCAAATTCATGGGACATTGGCAGCAGTACTGGGGAAGGAGGGAGCTGTTCCGATGGGACGGGCTCCACCTGAATCATGCTGGGACCAGAGTCCTGGCGAATCGCATAACTAGGACTGTAGATAGGGCTTTAAACTAAATAGTGGGGAGGAGGGTTCTGTTGCATGGAAAATTAGGAAATCAAAGTTAATGGAGAAGGTAGGAGTGCAGGTTAGTGATGAGGCTGATTGTTACCAGAAAATAAAAGGAAAGAACAGAACGTGTGAATGTCATATTGCACCAAGGAATCGTACAAGAGTAGGGAAATTTGATAATAGAACAAACTTAAAGGCTTTGTATCTGAATGCATGAAGCACTCAGAATAAAATAAATGATTTAACAGTGCAAATAGAGACAAATGGGTATGACTTAGTGGTGATTACTGAGACGTGGTTGCGTGGAAACCGGGTTTGGGAATTGAATATCCTAGGTTACTCAGTATTTCGGAAGGATAGGCAGGAAGGAAAAGGAGGTGACGTAAGATGAGATGAAACTGCGGAGTAGAACAGCTTTGAGATAAGGTGAGACGGTGCTGCTGGAGAGAGAGGTCCAGTGTGTGCATGTGGCGGCGCATAGCACTGAGTGTGGATCTCAGGATGCGGCGAGAGTAGCAGTCCGAGGAACATTGTATTTCTCGGAGATACCTGTGATCCTGGGTGGTTTCAAAGCATGATGGGTGAAACTGCAGTTGGAATCCACGTGGAATCAGTCGGAGCCGGAGACAGTCACTGAGGAAGGAGATGTGGCTGTGAAAACGAGTTTTGGTAGATACCTTATCAAACACCAGGAGGGAAATAGAAAGCAATGAAGGTGAACAAGGTAAAAGAGACAAACGAAAATCCCGTCAGAGAGAAGAGCAGAACTTCTTCAAGGTAGGCATTCCTGGAAGAGAAGTGGCAGTGAATTAAACACTTCCGAAGAAGGGTCACTGACCCGAAACGTTAACTCTGCTTCTCTTTCCACAGATGCTGCCAGACCTGCTGAGTGATTCCAGCATTTCTTGTTTTTGTTTCAGATTTCCAGCATCCGCAGTATTTTGCTTTTAGGAAAAGGAGGTGTATAGCTTTGTTAGTGAAGGAAGAGATCAGTGCTGTAGTGAGAAATAATATAGGCAATGGAGATCAAGATGTAAAATCAGTCTGGGTAGAAATAAGAAATAGCAAGGGAAAGAAGTCCCTGGTGGGAGTAATCTGTATGTTCCCAAACAGTAGTTCCACAGTGGGGCACAGTATAAACCAGGAAATACTGGGGGCTTGTAAGACAGGTACGGCAATAACCATGGGTGATTTTAATGTGCATATAGACTGGATTAATCAAATTGGCATGGGTAGCCTCGAGGGAGAGTTCAATGAATGTATTAGAGATTGTTTTTTGGAGCAATATGTTGTGGAACCAAGCAGGGAGCAGGCTATTGTAGATTTGGTACTGTGTAATGAGGTGGGATTAATTAATGATCACATAGTTAAGGATCCTCGAGGGAAAAGTGATCATAGCATGCTAGAATTTCAAATTCAGCTCGAGGGCGAGAAACTGGAGTCCCACATGAGTGTTGTGGAGTTAAACAAAGGTAATTACATAGGCGTGAGGACAGATTTGGCCCCAGTGGACTGGGCAGGAGGACTAAAAGGTTGATGAGCAGTGGCGGATGTTGAAGGAGATATTCAATTCCTCCCAACTAAAATAAATTCCAGAGAGGAAGAAAGATTGTAAGAGGCGGAAAAAACATCCATGGCTGAGCAAGGAAGTTAAGGATAACATAAAGACAAAAACTAAGGCATTAAATATTGCAAAGGCCAGTGGCAGGCTGGAAGATTGGGAAACTTTTAAAGATCAACAAAGGGTTACTAAAAAAAGTAATAAGAGCAAAGATAAATTATGAAAGAAAACTAGCGCAAAATATAAAAACAGATAGCAAAAGTTTCTATAAGTATATAAAAGGGAAGAGAGCAGTTTAACTGAATGTTGGTCCCTTGGAGGATGAGACTGGAGAGTTAATAGAGGGGAATGCAGAAATGGCGGAGATACTAAATCAGTATTTTGCCTCAGTTTTCATGGTGGAGGACACTAGTACCATCCCAATAGTAACAGGTAATGCAGAGGTTATAGAAAGGGAGGAATTTAGAACAATCATCACTAGGGAAAACGTACTGTGCAAACTACTGGAATTGAAGGCAGACAAGTCCCCAGGGCCCGATGGCCTACATCCTAGGGTCTTAAAGGAAGTGGCAGCGGAGATAGTGGATCCATTGGTTATAATATTCCAAAATTCCCTGGATGAGGAAAAGGTTCCAGTGGATTGGAAAAATGCTAATGTAACGCCCTTATTCAAAAAGGGAGGGAGGCAGAAAGTAAGAAACTATAGACTAGTTAGTTTAACATGTGTCATTGGGAAATTGTTAGAATCCATTATTAAGGAAGTAATAACAGGGCATTTAGAAAGTCAAAATTCAATCCATCAGAGTCAGCATGGTTTTATGAAGGGTAAATCGTGTTTGACTAATTTGCTAGAGTTCTTCGAAGATGTAACAAGCAAAGTGGATAATGGGGATCCTGTAGATGTAGTTTATCTGGACTTCCAGAAGGCATTTGATAAGGTGCCGCACAAAAGGTTAATACACAAGGTAAGATCACATGGGGTTAGGGGCAATTTATTAGCTTGGATAGAGGATTGGCTAACCAACAGAAGAGAGAGGGTCGGGATAAATGGGTCTTTTTCTGATTGGCAAGATGTAACTAGTGGGGTGCCACAGGGTTCGGTCCTCGGGCTCCAACTATTTATGATCTACATAAATGACTTGGATGCAGGGATAGAAGGTACTATAGCCAAATTTTCAGATGACACTAAAATAGGTGGGATAGTAAGTTGCAAGAAAGAAATAAGGAATTTACAAATGGATATGAATAGGTTAGGTGAATGGGCCAAAATTTGGCAGATGGAGTTTAACGTGGATAAGTGTGAGGTTATGCATTTTGGTCGGAAGAATAGAAAGGCAAATTATCTAAATAGAGAGAAACCTCAGAGTGCTTCGATGCAGAGGGATCTGGGTGTCCTCGTGCATGAATCACAGAAAACTAGTATGCAGGTACAGCAGGTGATAAGGAAGGCAAATGGAATTTTGGCATTTATTGCTAAAGGAATAGAGTATTAAAGTAGGGAAGTGTTGCTGCAACTGTACAAGGGATTGGTGAGACCGCACCTGGAGTATTGTGTACAGTTTTGGTCCCTTTACTTGAGGATGGATGTAGTTGCATTGGAGGCACTACCGAGAAGGTTCACTAGATTAATTCCAGAGATGAGGGGTTTGTCTTATGAAGAGAGATTGAGCAGTTTAGGCCTTTACTCTGTAGAGTTTTAGAAGAATGAGAGGAGATCTAATTGAGGTGTAGAAGATGATTAAGGGGATTGAAAAGTAGACGTAGAGAGGATGTTTCCTCTTGTGAGGCACCTAGAACGAGAGGTCATAGTTTTAGGATAAGGGGTAGCAGATTTAAAACAGAGATGAGGAGAAATTACTACTCTCAAAGGGTCGTGGGTCTATGGAATTCACTACCCCAGAGTGCGGTGGATGCCGGGTCATTGAGTAAATTTAAGGAGGAGATGGACCAATTTTTAATTAGTAATGAGCGGAAGGGTTATGGAGAACGGGCAGGAAAGTGGAGTTGAGGCCGAGATGAGATCAGCCATGATCGTATTGAATGGCGGAGCAAGCTCGAGGGGCTGAATTGCCTACTCCTGCTCCTAGTTCTTATCCCCAATTGTCCTTGGACTGAGTGGCTTGCTGGGCCATTTCAGAGGGAATTTTAAGAGCCAACCACATTGCTGTGGGTCTGGAGTCACATGTAGGCCAGACCAGGTAAGGATGGCAGATTTCCTTCCCTAAAGGATATTAGTGAACCAGATGGGTTTTTACAACAAATCAACAATAGTTGATCTTCAGACTACCTTTTAATTCCGGATTTATTATTATTTTTTTTTTATTTAGAGATACAGCACTGAAACAGGCCCTTCGGCCCACCGAGTCTGTGCTGACCAACAACCACCCATTTATCCTAATCCTACATTAATCCCATATTCCCTACCATTCTCCTACCACCTACCTACACTAGGGGCAATTTACAATGGCCAATTTACCTATCAACCTGCAAGTCTTTGGCTGTGGGAGGAAACCAGAGCACCCGGCGGAAACCCACGCGGTCACAGGGAGAACTTGCAAACTCCGCACAGGCAGTACCCAGAACTGAACCCGGGTCGCTGGAGCTGTGATGCTGCGGTGCTAACCACTGCGCCACTATTATAATTGAATTCAAATTTCACCATCTGCTGTGGTGGGAATCGAACCTATATATCTTTTGACTTCTGAGTTGTGAGTTCCATACTCATAGTAACAGATGCAACAGCACAGCTGCTGGTCCTTTTATTTGACACATATCACTGCAGATTGTGTCACATCCAAATCATTCTACAGAACAGAAGAGATTGGTGCTGGGTGCTCTGGAATAAAATTGCCTAGTTCTGAGAATAGAAACATAGAAAATATAAAAAATAATATATATAAAAAAAGAGAATATATTGTTTATTTATAATAAAGTAGAACAGAGTGAATTGTGACGAGAGTAGAAAATTGCAAGAGGAAATAGAAAAATTAATCATATGAACTGAACAACAGCAAATAACAAAGTGAGGTGTAAAAATAGCAAGTGGGAGCTAAACGCAGGTGTGCATAAGAGTGAAGCCTAGGAACGAAAATAATCGCAAGCTAATTCCCTGGTGCAAGAACCTATAAGAAAAAAGCTAATGGATGTGGACTCAATCATAAGAGGCATAGATTGTGGTGAGCAGAGAAATTTCATGCTGTAGTCAGTCATACAATTGCAGCAACGCTACTGGGTACTGTCATGTTTTATGTGAAATAGAATCTAGCCTGTTGGACAGTCCTTATTTTTAAAAAACTAATAACAGTAATATGTCTAACAATTATATAGAACTTTATAAATCACTGGGTAGTCTTCAGCTGCAATATTGTGGACAACTCTGGGCACATGTTGCAACCAGTTTTCTTAAATAAAAAAATATCATAATTACCATCCCAGAAATTATTCTTGTTGTTTTCCCATTCTCTCAGGAAACTAAACCTGTGAGACTCTTTTGCTTCTCTTTCACTCCTGAAGAGGACACAAAAAATCGTCATGCTCCTTATCTCCATAATCTCCTCCACCCCGACAACCCTCCAAGATATCGGCACTCCTTTAATTCTGGCCTCTTGCGCATCCCTGATTTTAATCCCTCTACCATTAGTGGCCGTGCCTTTAGTTGCCTCCAATTCGCTTTCCTCCTTTTAAGACACTCCTTAAAACCGACCTCTTGACCAAGCTTTTGGTCATCTGACCGAATATCTCCTTTTGTGGCTCAGTGTAATACTTTGTTTTATAATGCCTTGTGAAGTGCCTTAGGATGTTTTATTACATTAAAAGTGCTGTATAAATATAAGTTGTATCTGATAGATGATCCCTTTCTCACTTCTACACTTCAAACTTTCTGTCTCTCCCAACCGAAAACTTCCTTGTTTCTCTCTATTTTATCACTTATTACTATGGTAAATGTTGAGACTATTCGATCCTCACTGGTCAGTCTTCACATTCTTTTCAGTACTGTGCAATTCCTTAGGACCCGACAATCTACAGCTATTTAAACCTAAACTCCTGTGGTGTCCTGTATCAGGACCCTGGTCACTTCACCTAGGTTTCTCAATTTAAATTGATTTAAATTTAAATTAATCATTGTGGTTTAAAACTTTTATATGTTAATTGTAAACATGAACACTACTCCAAATACTTAAAAGTAGTTTACCACCTGTGTTAATCTTGCCACTCATAAGAAGCCACATCTAACATTTTCCTGTATTGACAGCCCCAGAGAACTTTAATATCTTCTGTACAACAAAAGGAAAACAGCTAAAGCAAGAAATGATCAAAGGAAATGGACACTAATTCGACATTTCTGATACAGTACAGGCGTCTTGTTATGCATCGAGTCTGATGACCTACTTCTGCTTGTATGTGTTTGTTAGATTTTGCCTGACTGACTTCCCACTTTGCAACCTCCATAAACTTGAGCTCATCCAAAACTCTGCTGCCTGTATCCTAATTCACACATCAGCCTTGTGCTCACGGACTTATATCACCTCAATTTTAAAACTTTTGCTCAATAAGTGCCACTTGATAGTACTGTCAATAGCACCTGCCATCACTTTGCTGATGGTTGAGAGTAGACTAGTAGGGCAGTAATTGGCCAGATTGGATTTGTTCAGCTTTTGGTAAACAGGACATACCTGAGCAATTTTCAACATTACTCAGTAGTGTTGTAGCTGTACTGGAACAGCTTGGCTAAGGGCGCAGCTAGTTCTCGAGCACAAGTCTTCAGTACTACAGCCGGGATGTTGTCAGGGCCCATAGTTTTGGTTTATCCAGTGCCTTTAGCCATTCTTGATAGCATGTGGAGTGAATTGAATTGGCTCAAGACTGGCATCTGTGGTGCTGGGGTCCTCATGATGAGGCCGAGATGGATCTTCCACTCAGCACTTCTGGCTGAAAATGCTTCAGCCTTGTCCTTTCCACTGTTATGCTGGGCTCCCCATCATTGAGGATGGGGATGTTTGTGGAGCCTCCTCCTCTGGTTAGTTGTTTCATTCTCCACCACCATTCACAAGTGGATGTGGCATGACTGCAGAGTTTTGATCTGCTCCATTAGTTGTGAGATCGCTTACCTCTGTCTGTAGCATGCTGCTTCCGCTGTTTAGCATGCATAATAGTTTAGGCCTGTGCTGTAGCTTCACCAGGTTGGCATCTCATTTTTAGGTGCTGCTTCTGGCATACTCTCCTACACTCCTCATTGAACCAGGGTTGGTCCCCTGGCTTGATGGAATTTTTTTTGCTGTTTCATAGGCTGGGAGCGTCATTGGTAAGGCCAGCATTTGTTGCCCATCCCCAATTTCCCTCGAGAAGGTGGTGGTGAGCTTCCTTCTTGAACTGCTGCAGTTCATCTGGTGTACATAAGCTCACAGTGCTGTTCGGAAGGGGGTTCTGGGCTTTTAACCCAGCAACCGTAAAAATGGTGATATAATTCTAAGTCAGGATGCAGTGTGGCTGGAGGGTAACTTGCAGGTAGTGGTGTTCCCATGTGTCTGTTGCCCTTGTCCTTCTCAGTGGTAGGAGTCATGGGTTTGAAATTTGCTGTTGAAGGAGTTGTTGATCAAGCTTCATCCTGGATGGTGTTGAGCGTCTTAAGTGTTGTCGGAGTTGTACTCATCCATGCAATGGTAGAGTGAGCGAAATCCCGGGCCATGAGTTTACAGATTGTAATTGAATATAATTTGGCTTCTGCACATGGCCCAATGCCCAGTTTTGAGCTGTTAGATTGGTCCTAAATTTATCCCATTTAGCATGCTCATCGTGCCACACAACATGATGGAGGATGTCCTCAGCGTGAAGATGGGACTGTACAGTGGTCACTCCTACCAATGCTGTCATGGACAGTTGCATCTGCAACAGGTAGATTGGTGAGGACAAGGTCAAGTAGGTTTCTCCCTCTCTTTGGTTCTCTTACGACCTGCCGCAGGCACAGTCTGACCAGCTTGGTCAGTCGTGGCGCTACCAAGACACTCTTGGTGCTGGACATTGAAGTCCCGCACCCTGCTCTGCCCTTGCTATCTTCAGTGCTTCTTCCAATTGGTATTCAACACGGAGGTGTACTGATTCATCAGTTGAAGGAGGCAGTAGATGGTAATCATGAGGAGGTTTCCTTACCCATGTTTGACCTGATGCCATGAGACTTCATGGAGTCCAGAGTCAATGTTAAGGACTCCCAAGGCCACTCCCTCCCACTGTATACCACTGCACCGACACCTTTGGTGGGTCTGTCCTCCCTGTGTCCCTCTTGCCGCTCATAATAAACTACTCCGACCATTTCCCTGATGTTAACAGCCCTGTAGAGAACATCTGTACAAAATCAGGTAAAACATAGAACAAAAAATGATCAAAGCAAATGATCAGTTCGAGGTTTCCAAAAGAGACAATAAGAGCGGTCTTGAAATACTTCTGGTCTTATGACCCACTTTTTATTCTGTTGGATTTCTCCTGACCAGCCTCCCATCTTGCACCCTTTGTAAAATTGATCTCATCCAAAACTCTGCTGCCCGGATCTGATCTCGCACCAAGTCCTATTCACGCGTTACACCTGTGCTCGCCGACCTACACTGGCTCCCATTTTGGCCTTGGGAGATTTTCCTCCATTGAAGGTATTTGATAAATGCAAGTTTCTGCTCCTGCTGCTGCTGCTGATGATGTTGCAGATATATATTAGAAGGGATAGTATTAGTGCAAAAGGATTAAAGGGGGCGGAATTCTTCAAGTGCATTCAGGAGAGCTTTTTGAGCCAGCATGTAGACAATCCTACAAGAGGAGGAGCAGTACTGAGCTTAATCCGAGGGAATGAAGCCAGACAAGTGGTAGAAGTGGCAGTGGAGGAGCATTTCGGGGATAGGGATCATAGCTCTGTAAGATTAAAGGTAGATATGGAAAAGGACATGGAGGGACCGGAAATAAAAGTACTGAATTGAGGGAAGGCTGATTTCAATTTGATAAAACAGGATCTGGCCAAAGTGGACTGGGAGCAGCTACTTGTTGGAAAGTCTACATCAGACCAGTGGGAGTCATTCATAGAAACTAGGAGCAGGAGTAGGCCATTCGGCCCTTCGAGCCTGCTCCGCCATTCATTATGATCATGGCTGATCATCCAACTCAGTAACCTGTTCCCGCTTTCGCCCCATATCCTTTGATCCCTTTAAACCCAAGAGCTGTATCTAACTTCTTGAAAACATACAATGTTTTGGCCTCAACTGCATTCAGAAAGGAAATAATGAGGGTTCAGGTCCAACATGATCCCGTACAGGTGAAGAGTAGGACCAACAAGTCAAGGGAACCCTGGATGTCAAGGGATATAGAGGATTGGATAAGGGGAAAAAAAGGAGGCTTATGGCAGATTCAGAGTGCTGAAAACAGCGGAGGCCCTAGAGGAGTACAGAAAGTGTAAGGGGGTACATAAAAAAGTAATTAGGAGAGTGAAGAGGGGGCATGAAAAAACACTGGCAGACAAGATAAAGGTAAATCCCAAGGTGTTTTATTAGTATATTAAGGGCAAGAGGATAACCAGGGAAAGAGTGGGGCCCATTAGGGATCCAAGAAGCAATTTGTGCGTGGAGCCAGAGGACATAGGTGAGGTTTTGAAATGATTACTTTTCATCTGTGTTCACTATGAAGAGCGACGATGTAGGTGTAGTGATCAGGGAAAGGGATTGTGATATACTCGAGCAAATTAGCATTGAAAAGGAGGAAATATTAGCGGGCTTAAAGGTGGATAAATCCCTAGGCCCAGATGAGATGTATCCCAGGCTGCAATGTGAAGCAAAGGAGGAGATAGCAGGGGCTCTGACACAAATTTTCAAATCCTCTCTGGCCACAGGAGATGTACCAGAGGACTGGAGGACAGCAAATGTGGGACCATTATTCAAGAAGGGTAGCAGGGATAAACCAGGTAATTATAGGCCAGTGAGTCTAACGTCAGTGGTAAGGAAATTATTGGAAAAAATTCTGAGAGACAGGATTAATCTCCACTTACGGAGGCTGGGATTAATCAGGGATAATCAGCATGGCTTTGTCAGGGGCAGATCGTATCTAACTAATTTGATTGAATTTTTCGAGGAGGTGACTAGATGTGTAGATGAGGGTAAAGCAGTTGATGTAATCTACATGGACTTCAGAAAGGCTTTTGATAAGGTCTTGCATGGGAGATTGGTTAAGAAGGTAAGAGCCCATGGGATCCAGGGTAATTTGGCAAATTGGATCCAAAATTGGCTTAGTGGAAGGAGGCAGAGGGTAATGGTCGAGGGTTTTTTTTGCGAATGGAGGCCTGTGACCAGTGGAGTACCGGAGGGATCGGTGCTGGGACCCTTGCTGTTTGTAGTGTACATTAATGATTTGGACATGAATATAGGGGGTATGATCAGTAAGTTCGCAGACGACACGAAAATTGGTGATGTCGTAACTAGTGAGGAGAAAAGCCTCAGATTACAGGACGATATAGTTGGGCTGGTAAGATGGGCGGAGCAGTGGCAGATGGAATTTCATTCTGCGAAGTGTGAGGTGATGCACTTTGGGAGGACTAGCAAGGCAAGGGAATATACAATGGATGGTAGGACCCGAGGAAGTACAGAGGGTCAGAAGGACCTTGGTGTACTTGTCCATAGATCACTGAAGGCAGAAACACAGGTAGATAAGGTGGGTAGGAAGGCATAGGGGATGCTTGCCTTTATTAGCCGAGACATAGAATATAAGAGCAAGGAGGCTATGATGGAGCTGTATGAAATGCTGGTTAGGCCACAGCTAGAGCACAGTATACAGTTCTGGTCGCCACACTATAGGAAGGATGTGATCGCACTGGAGAGGGTGCAGAGGAGAATCACCAGGATGTTGCCTGGGATGGAGCATTTCAGCTATGAGGAGAGACTGGATAGGCTAGGATTGGTTTCCTTGGAGTGGAGAAGGCTGAGGGGGGACCTGATTGAGGTATACAAAATTATGAGGGGCATTGATAGGATAGATAGGAAGAAACATTTTCCATTTGCGGAGGGGTCAATAACCAGGGGGCATAGATTTAAGGTAAGGGGCAGGAGGTTCAGAGGGGAGTTGAGGAAAAACGTTTTCACCCAGAGGGTGGTTGGAATCTGGAACACACTGCCTGAAGGTGTGGTAGAGGCAGGAACCCTCACAACATTTAAGAAGTATTTAGATGAGCAGTTGAAACGCCATAGCATACAAGGCTACGGGTCAAGTGCGGGAAAATGGGATTAGATTGGATGGGAGCTTGATGGTCAGCGCAGACGCGTTGGGCCAAAGGGCCTGTTTCTGTGCTGTATAATTCTATGACTCCAAGTGTGGAAGAAAGCTTGTGTACAGCAGAAACACGGACATAGACCAATTGGCTCGACTGGACAGTTTCTGTGCTTTAAATTAACGTAATTCTGTTCAAGTACTGTACTTTGAGAAAATTTGGCTATCCATCGAAGCTCCTCAGTCTCATCCGCTCCTTCCATGACAGTGGCGCAGTGGTTAGCACCGCAGCCTCACAGCTCCAGTGACCCGGGTTCACTTCTGGGTACTGCCTGTGTGGAGTTTGCAAGTTCTCCCTGTGTCTGCGTGGGTTTTCTCCGGGTGCTCCGGTTTCCTCCCACAAGCCAAAAGACTTGCAGGTTGATAGGTAAATTGGCCATTATAAATTGTCACTTGTATAGGTAGGTGGTAGGGAAATATAGGGACAGGTGGGGATGTTTGGTAGGAATATGGGATTAGTGTAGGATTAGTATAAATGGGTGGTTGATGTTCGGCACAGACTCGGTGGGCCGAAGGGCCTGTTTCAGTGCTGTATCTCCAATCATGCACAGTACAATTTGATGGCTCCACTTCCAACAGTTTTGGAGTTCAGAATGGAGTGAAACAGGGATGAGTCCTAGTCCCCGCTCTATTTGGCATAATCTTCTCCATGCCCCTGACCTTCAACTTCCCTGCAGATACCTCCGTGATTCTCGGAGCAGACACGGAGGGCGGAGTTCCGGAGCGGTAAATAGACAGAGTAAGTTACCTCGGGTGGAAAAAAAACTGAAAAAGTGATGTCACAGGAAAGCTGTGACCTGATTGGCTGGTAGGGAATCTGTACCGAATTTGAAAATAAAACTGATAAAAATTGATTAAAACACTAATTAACTAATTAATAAGTAGAGTGACTAAACCAGAGGGAGGAGATTACTGTATTTAGTTAGCATTTAATATTTATTGTAGAAATCTAGCACTGGGGACCACATTGTGAAGTGTATCATAATTTAGTAAGGATTTAATAAGTATTTATTTATATTATATTAATTAACTAATTTGTGCTAGAAATGACAGTTAGAAGGGTGAAGTGCTTCACCTGTGAGATGTGGGAAGTCCGTGACGCTTCCAGCGTTCCGGGCGACTACATCTGCAGCAAGTGTACCCAGTTGCAGCTCCTCACAGACCGCATGGATCGGTTGGAGCGGCAACTGGATGCACGTAGGAGCATGCAGGTGGCGGAAAGCGTCATAGACAGGAGTTTTAGAGAAGTGGTTACACCCAAGGTGCAGGCAGATAGATGGGTGACCGCTAGAAGGGGCAGGCAGTCAGTGCAGGAATCCCCTGTGGCTATCCC
This sequence comes from Heterodontus francisci, assembly GCF_036365525.1. Taxonomy (NCBI): domain Eukaryota; kingdom Metazoa; phylum Chordata; class Chondrichthyes; order Heterodontiformes; family Heterodontidae; genus Heterodontus; species Heterodontus francisci. The sequence goes on along the minus strand of NC_090373.1, from coordinate 197,829,167 downwards.
CCTCTCTAACAAGTATACCATTTTGGATACTGTTGAGGGGGATGGCCTATCAGGAGAAAACAGCAGCAGCCAGAGCAGTGGCACCATGGCTGGCACTGTTGTTCAGCAGGGAGGGACAAAGCGCAGAAGAGCAATAGTTATAGGGGACTCTATAGTCAGGGGCACAGATAGGCGCTTCTGTGGACGTGAAAGAGACTCCAGGAAGGTATGTTGCCTCCCTGGTGCCAGGGTCAAGGATGTCTCTGAACGGACAGAGGGCATTCTGAAGAGGGAGGGTGAACAGCCAGAGGTTGTGGTACACATCGGTACCAACGACATAGGCAGGAAGAGTGATGAGGTCCTGCAGGGGGAATTTAGGGAGTTAGGTAGTAAGTTAAAAAACAGGACCTCTAGGGTTGTAATCTCTGGATTACTCCCTGTGCCACGTGCCTGAGGCTAGAAATAGGAAGATAGTGCAGCTAAACACGTGGCTGAGCAGCTGGTGTAGAAGGGAGGGTTTCAGATATCTGGACCATTGGGCTCTCTTCAGGGACAGATGGGACCTGTACAAGAAGGACGGGTTGCATCTAAACTGGAAGGGCACTAATATCCTGGCTGCAAGGTTTGCTAGCGTCACTCGGGAGGGTTTAAACTAGAGTGGCAGGGGGGTGGGAACCAGAGCAGTAGGACAGCTAGTGAAGTAAATGAGGAGGACATAGTAAATAAGGCCAGTAGGACTAAGAGGAAGAGCAGGCAGGGAGATGTTGCTGAGCACAGCGGGACTGGTGGTCTGAAGTGCGTTTGTTTCAATGCGAGAAGTATAACAGGTAAGGCAGATGAACTTAGAGCTTGGATTAGTACTTGGAAATATGATGTTGTTGCTATTACAGAGACTTGGTTGAGGAAAGGGCAGGATTGGCAGCTGAATGTTCCAGGGTTTAGAAGCTTCAGGCGGGATAGAGGGGGATGTAAAAGGGGTGGGGGAGTTGCATTACTGGTTAAGGAGAATATCACAGCTGTACTGCGGGAGGACACCTCAGAGAGGTCATGCAGCGAGGCAATATGGGTGGAGCTCAGGAATAGGAAGGGTGCAGTCACGATGTTGGGGGTTTACTACAGGCCTCCCAACAGCCAGCGGGAGGTAGAGGAGCAGATATGTAGACAGATTTTGGAAAGATGTAAAGGTAACAGGGTTGTAGTGGTGGGTGATTTTAACTTCCCCAATATTGACTGGGACGCACTTAGTGCTAGGGACTTGGATGGGGCAGAATTTGTGAGGAGCATCCAGGAGGGCTTCTTGAAACAGTATGTAGATAGTCTAACTAGGGATGGGGCCATTCTGGACCTGGTATTGGGGAATGAGCCCGGCCAGGTGGTCGAAGTTTCATTGGAGGAGCATTTCGGGAGCAGTGACCATAATTCCATAAGTTTTAAGGTACCTGTGGATAAGGATAAGAGTAGTCCTCGGGTGAAGGTGCTAAATTGGGGGAAGGCTAATTATAACAATATTAGGCAGGAACTGAAGAATTTAGATTGGGGGCGGCTGTTTGAGGGTAAATCAACATCTGACATGTGGGAGTCTTTCAAACGTCAGCTGATTAGAATCCAGGACCAGCATGTTCCTGTGAGGAAGAAAGACAAGTTTGGCAAATTTCGGGAAGCTTGGATAACACGGGATATTGTGAGCCTAGTCAGAAGAAAAAGGAAGCATTTGTAAGGGCTGGAAGGCTAGGAACAGATGAAGCACTTGAGGAATATAAAGACAGTTGGAAGGAACTTAAGCAAGGAGTTAGGAGGGCTAAAAGGGGTCATGAAAAGTCATCGGCAAATAGGATTAAGGAAAATCCCAAGGCTTTTTATACATATATAAAGAGCAAGAGGGTAACCAGGGAAAGGGTCGGCCCACTCAAGGACAGAGATGGGAATCCATGCGTGGAGCCAGAGGAAATGGGTGAGGTGTTAAATGAGTACTTTGCATCCGTATTCACCAAGGAGAAGGACTTGGTGGATGATGAGCCTAGGGAAGGGAGTCTCAGTCATCTCATTATTAAAAAGGAGGAGGTGTTGGGTGTCTTGCAAAGCATTAAGGTAGATAAGTCCCCAGGGCCTGATGGGATCTCCCCTCGAATACTGAGGGAGGCAAGGGAAGAAATTGCTGGGGCCTTGACAGAAATCTTTGCATCCTCATTGGCTATAGGTGTGGTCCCAGAGGACTGGAGAATAGCCAATGTTGTTCCTTTGTTTAAGAAGGGTGGTAAGGATAATCCAGGAAATAATACGCCGGTGAGCCTTACGTCAGTGGTCGGAAAATTATTGGAGAGGATTCTTCGGGACAGGATTTACTCCCATTTGGAAACAAACAAACCTATGAGCGAGAGACAGCGTGGTTTTGTGAAGGGGAGGTCGTGTCTTACTAATTTGATTGAGTTTTTTGACGAAGTGACGAAGATGATTGATGAGGGAAGGGCGGTGGATGTTGTCTATATGGACTTTAGTAAAGCATTTGACAAGGTCCCGCATGGCAGACTGGTGCAAAAGGTGAAGTCACACTGAATCAGAGGTGAGCTGGCAAGATGGATACAGAACTGGCTCAGTCACAGAAGACAGAGGGTAACAGTGGATGGGTGTTTTTCTGAATGGAGGGATGTGACTAGTGGTGTTCCGCAGGGATCAGTGCTGGGACCTTTGCTGTTTGTAGTATATATAAATGATTTGGAGGAAAATGTAGCTGGTCTGATTAGTAAGTTTGCGGACGACACAAAGGTTGGTGGAGTTGCGGATAATGATGAGGATTGTCAGAGGATACAGCAGGGTATAGATCGGTTGGAGACTTGGGCGGTGAAATGGCAGATGGAGTTTAATCCGGACAAATGTGAGGTAATGCATTTTGGAAGGCCTAATGCAGGTGGGAGGTATACAGTAAATGGCAGAATCCTTAGGAGTATTGACAGGCAGCGAGATCTGGGTGTACAGGTCCACAGGTCACTGAAAGTGGCAACGCAGGTGGATAAGGTAGTCAAGAAGGCATACGGCATGCTTGCCTTCATCGGTCGGGGCATAGAGTATAAAAATTGGCAAGTCATGTTGCAGCTGTACAGAACCTTAGTTAGGCCACACTTAGAATATTGCGTGCAATTCTGGTCGCCACACTACCAGAAGGACGTGGAGGCTTTGGAGAGGGTACAGAGGAGGTTTACCAGGATGTTGCCTGGTCTGGAGGGCATTAGCTATGAGGAGAGGTTGGAAAAACTCGATTGTTTTCACTGGAATGACGGAGGTGGAGGGGCGACATGATAGAGGTTTACAAAGTTATGAGTGGCATGGACAGAGTGGATAGTCAGAAGCTTTTTCCCAGGGTGGAAGAGTCAGTTACTGGGGGACATAGGTTTAAGGTGCGAGGGGCAAAGTTTAGAGGGGATGTGCAAGGCAAGTTTTTTCACACATCGGGTGGAGAGTGCCTGGAACTTGCTGCCAGGGGAGGTGGTGGAAGCAGGTACGATAGCGACGTTTAAGAGAGATCTTGACAAATATATGAATAGGAAGGGAATAGAGGGATATGGGCCCCGGGAGTGCAGAAGGTGTTAGTTTCGGCAGGCATCAAGATCGGCGCAGGCATGGAGGGCCGAATGGCCTGTTCCTGTGCTGTACTGTACTTTGTTCTTTGTGTCTACTTGCACACTAGGTCAGATAGCAAGCTCTACAATCTATCAAGGCTGACAGTGAAGACAAAGGTACATTGTGTCCTGCTCAGAGGAGTCCTCTAGGCTGATGATGCTGTGCTAGTCGCTCATGGAAACTCAGCTACAAAGACTCATGGCCTATCTCTCCCATGCCTGTAACATTTTCTCCTTGACTGTAAACGTCAATACAACCATTGACATGGGACAAGGTCTTGCATTTCCGCCCCGAAGACACTAAATAACACCCCACTGGAAGTGGTCAGCAAATTCTGCTACCTTGGGCCAATGTGACGGACAATCTGTCCCTTGATGCAGAGCTCGATACATGCACAGGAAGCGCTGCTACCACCTTTAGCCGACTTGCGAAACGCGCATGGTATAACAAGCTGGTTAGAGTCATACCAAGCACAAAGGAAGATGCTTGTGGTTGTTGAGGTCATTCATCACAGTCCCAGGACATCACTGCAGGAGTTCATCAGGGTAGTGTCCTCGGCCCAGCCATCTTCAACTGCTTCATTAATGACCTTTCCTCCATCATAAGATCAGAAGTGGAGATGTTTGCTGATGATTGCAAAATGTTCAGCACCATTCGCGACTCCTCAGATCCTGAAACAGCCCGTGTCCAGATGCAGCAAGACCTGGACAACATCCAGGCTTGAGCTGACAAGTGGCAAGTAATATTCGCGCCACACAAGTGCCAGGCAATGACCATCTCCAACAAGAGAGAATTTAACCATCTCCCCTTGATGTTCAATGGAATTACCATCGCTGAATTCCCTACAATCAACATCCTGGTGGGGGTTACCATTGACCAGAAACTGAACTGGACCAGCCACATAAATTCTGTGGCTGCAAAAGCAGGTCAGAGGCTGGGAATTCTGCGGCGAGTAACTCACCTCCCGTCTCTCCAATGCCTGTCCACCATCTACAAGGCACAAGTCAGGAGTGTAATCGAATAGGCTCCTTGCCTAGATGAGTGTAGCTCCAACAACTATCAAAAAGCTCGACACCATCCAGGACAAAGCAGCCAGCTTGATTAACACCCCATCCACCACCTTCAACATTGACTCCCTCTACCACCGATGCAAAGTGGCAACAATGTGTCCCATCTACAATATACAGTGCAGCAACTCACCAAGGCTCTTTTGACAGAACCTTCCAAACCCACAACCTCTACCACCTAGAATGACAAGGGCACCATCTGCAAGTCACACACCATAGAAAAGAACAACAGAAAAATTGAGACACAGAAAGGGCCATTCAGTCCATCGTGTCTGCACAGGCTGAAAAACACTAGCCACCCGATCTAATTCCACCTTCCAGCACCTGGTCCGTAGCCTTTTAAATGAGTTAAGGGTTTCTGCCTCCACCACTGATCAGGGTAATGAATTCCCATAGACACCCACCGCCCTCTGGGTGAAAAAGATCTTCCTCATGTCCCCTCTAATCCTTCTAGCAATCACCTTAAATCTGTACGCCTTGGCAACTGACCTCTCCGCTAAGGGAAACAAGTTCCTGTCTACTCTATCTCGGCCCCTCATAATTTTGTACACCTCAATTAAGTCACCCCTCAGCCTCCTCTGTTCTAAGGAAAACAACCCTAGCCTATCCAATCTTTCCTCATAGCTGCAATTTTCAAGCCCTGGCAACATTCTTGTAAATCTTCTCTGTACTCCATAGCAATTATGTGATGACCAGAACTGTATGCAATACTCCAGCTGTGGCCTCACCAACATTTTATGCATTTACAGCAGTCCATCCCTGCTTTTGTATTCTATACCTCAGCCACTAAAGGAAAGCATTCCATATGCCTTCTTCACCACTTTATCTACCTGTACGGCCACCTTCAGAGACCTGTGGACATGCACTCCAAGGTCTCTCCGTTCTTCTACACCTCTCAATATCCTCCCGTTTCTCGTGTATTCCCTTCCTTTGTTTGCCCTCCCCGAATACATTACCTCGCACTTCTCCGGATTGAATTCCATTTGCCATTTTTTCACCCACTCGAACAAACCATTGATATCATTCTGGAGTCTACAGCTATCCTCTTCATTATCAACTACACGGCCAATTTTTGTGTCATCTGCAAATTTCCCAATCATGCCTCTCACATTTATGTCTAAATCATTAACATATACCACAAACAGTAAGGGACCCAACACTGAGCCCTGTAGAACGCCACTGGAAACCGCCTTCCATTCACAAAAACATCCATTGACCATTCCCCTTTGTTTTCTGTCACAGAGCCAATTATGGATCCAACTCACCATATTCCCCTGAATCCCACGGGCTTTTATTTTTTTTTACCAGTCTGCCACGTGGGACCTTGTCAAATACCTTACTAAAATCCATGTAGACCACATCCACTGGACTACCCTCATTAACCCTCCTTGTTACTTACGCAAAAAATTCAATTAAGTTAGTAAGACACAGCTTTCCCTTAACAAATCCATGCCGACTATCCCTGATTAATCTGTGCCTTTCTAAATGATCGTTTATCCTATATCTCAGAATTGATTCTAATAATTTGTCCACCACCGTCAGTCTGAATGGCCTATAATTATTTGGCCTATCCCTCGCACCCTTTTTAAACAATCCTCTGATACCTCACCTGTATCTAGTGAGGATTTGAAGATGATCCTCAGAGCAAACGCTATTTCCTCCCTGGCTACCTTTAACAGCCTGGGATACCATCCATTCAGCCCTGGTGATTTATCCACTTTCAAGGATGTCAGACCCTCTAATACCTCCTCTCTCAATATGCTCATCATATCTAATATTTCACACTCCTCCTCTTTAACTACAATGTCTGCATCATCCCTCTCCTTTGTGAAGACAGAGACAAAGTACTCATGAAGAACCCTGCCCACATCTTCTGCATCCACACATAAGTTACCTTGTACATCTCTGATAGGCCCGACCCTTTCCTTAGTTATCCGCTTGCGCTTAATGTACTGATAAAACATCTCTGGGTTTTACATTGATTTTTCCTTTGCTTTCCTAATTTCCTTTTTTACTTCTCCCCTGCAAGTTCTACCCTCCTCTCGGCTTTCTAAAGTATTAAGTTTTTTGTGACTGTCATCAGCTTTTCTTTTTCTGCTTTATCTTACCCTGTATGCTTCTAGATAACCAGGGGGCTCTCGATGTGGCTGTTCCACCCTTTATCTTTGTGGGGACATGCCTACACTGTGCCTGTAAAATCTCGCCTCCCACTGGTTTGCCGCTGACTTTCCTTCAAATAGCTCTATCCAGTTCACTTTCGTCAGATCACCCCTCAGCTTCATAAAATTTGCCTACCCCCAAATTAGAACTTTTACTCCGGTGCTATTCTTGTCCTTTTCCATAATAATGATGAATCTAAATTTATTATGGTCACTATCTCAAAATGGTCACCCATTGCTACTTCATCCACTTGCCCAGTTTCACTTCCCAAGACTAAATCTAGAATGGTGACCCTCTCGTTGGGCTTTATACGTGCTGGCTAAAAAGGTTCTCTTGAATGCAGTTCAAGAACTTTGTGCCCTCTGTTAATGTTTGTATCCCAGTTGATATTAGGGTAGTTGAAATCCCTATTGTTTTTGCACTCAGAAATTTGCCTACATATCTGTTCTCCTATCTCCCTCTCACTATTCGGGGGTCGATAGTACACTCCTAGTAGTGTGGCTGCCCCTTTTTTTTCTGAGCTCAACCCATACGGCTTCATTTGATGATTCATTAAGCATATCATCCCTCCTCACAGCTGTAATTGATTCTTTAACCAATAATGCTACACCACCTTTTTTGAAATCCCCCTCTATCCTGCCTGAAAACTCTATCTTTTTTTCATTCATTCACGGGATGTGGGCGTTGCTGGCCAGGCCAGCATTTATTGCCCACCCCTAATTGCCCTCGAAAAGGTGGTGGTGAGCTGTCTTCTTGAACCGCTGCAGTCCATGTGGGGTAGGTACACCCACAGTGCTGTTTGGAAGGCAGTTCCAGAATTTTGACCCAGCGACAGTGAAGGAACGGCGTTAAAGTTCCAAGTCAGGATGGTGTGTGACTTGGAGGGGAACTTGCAGGTGGTGTTCCCATGCATTTGCTGCCCTTGTCCTTCTAGTTAGTAGAGGTGCGGGTTTGGAAGGTGCTGTCTAAGGAGCCTTGGTGCGTCTTGTAGATGATACACACTGCTGCCACTGTGCGTCAGTGGTGGATGGAGGGAATGTTTGTAGATGGGGTGCCAATCAAGCGGGCTGCTTTGTCCTGGATGGTGTCGAGCTTCTTGAGTGTTGTTGGAGCTGCACCCATCCAGGCAAGTGGAGAGTATTCTACCACACTCCTGACTTGTGCCTTGTAGATGGTGGACAGGCTTTGGGGAGTCAGGAGATGAGTTACTCGCCTCAGGATTCCTAGCCTCTGACCTGCTCTTGTAGCCACGGTATTTATATGACTGCTCCAGTTCAGTTTCTGGTCAATGGTAGCCCCTAGGATGTTGATAGTGGAGGATTCAGCGATGGTAATGCCACTGATGATAAGGGGAGATGGTTAGATTCTCTCTTGTTGGAGATGGTCATTGCCTGGCACTTGTGTGGCACGAATGTTACTTGCCAATTATCAGCCCAAGCCTGTATATTGTCCAAGTCTTGCTGCAATTCTACACGGACTGCTTCAGTATCTGAGGAGACACGAATGGTGCTGAACATTGTGCAATCATCAGCGAACATCCCCACTTCTGACCTTATGATTGAAGGAAGGTCGTTGATGAAGCAGCTGAAGATGGTTGAGAGTAGGCTGATGGCGCGGTAATTGGCCGGGTTGGACTTGTCCTGCTTTTTGTGTATACATTGTTGTGTAGATGCCAGTGTTATAGCTGTACTGGAACAGCTTGGCTAGGGGTGCGGCAAGTTCGGGAGCACAGGTCTATTGTCAGGGCCCATAGCCATTGCAGTATCCAGTGCCTTCAGTCGTTTCTTGATATCACGCGGAGTGAATCGAATTGGCTGAAGTCTCGCATCTGTGATGCTGGGGACTTCAGGAGGAGGCCGAGATGAATCATCAACTCAGCACTTCTGACTGAAGATTGTTGCAAATGCTTCAGCCTTATCTTTCGCACTGATGTGCTGGGCTCCCCCATCATTGAGGATGGGGATATTTGTGGAGCCACCTCCTCCAGTTAGTTGTTTAATTGTCCACCACCATTCATGACTGAATGTGGCAGGACTGCAGAGCTTAGATCTGATCCGTTGGTTATGGGATCGCTTAGCTCTGTCTATCGCATGCTGCTTAACGCAGTTTGGCATGCAGATAGTCCTGGGTTGTAGCTTCACCAGGTTGACACCTCATTTTGAGGCATGCCTGGTGCTGCTCCTGACATGCTCTCCTGCCCTCTTCATTGATCCAGGGTTGGTCTCCTGGCTTGATGGTAATGGTAGAGTGGGGGATATGCCAGGCCATGAGGTTACAGATTGTGGTCGAGTACAATTCTGCTGCTGCTGATGGCCCACAGCGCCTCATGGATGCCCAGTTTTGCATTGCTAGATCTGTTTGAAATCTATCCCATTTAGCACGGTGGTAGTGCCACACAACACGATGGAGGGTATCCTTAATGTGAAGGCGGGACTTCATTTCCACAACGACTGTGCGGTGGACACTCCTACCAACACGGTCATGGACAGATACATCTGCGGCAGGCAGATTGGTGAGGACAAGGTCAAGTATGTTTTCCCCTCTTGTTGGTTCCCTCACCACCTGCCACATATCCAGTCTAGCAGCTATGTCCTTTAGGACTCGGCCAGCTCGGTCAGTAGTGGTGCTACCGAGCCACTCTTGGTGATGGACATTGTAGTCCCCCACCCAGAGTACATTCTGTGCCTCGCCACCCTCAGTGCTTCCTCCAAGTGCTGTTGGACATGGAGGAGTACTGACTCATCAGCTGAGGGAGGGCAATAGGTGGTAATCAGCAGGAGGTTTCCTTGTCCATGTTTGGCCTGATGCCATGAAACTTCATGGGGTCCAGAGTCGATGTTGAGGACTCCCAGGGCAACTCCCTCCCGACTGTATACCACTGTGACACCACCTCTGCTGGGTCTGTCCTGCCGGTGGGACAGGACATACCCGGGGATGGTGATGGCAGTGTCTGGGACATTGTCTGTCAGGTATGATTCCGTGAGTATGACTATGTCAGGCCGTTGCTTGACTAGTCTGTGGGACAGCTCTCCCAACTTTGGCACAAGCCCCCAGATGTTAGTAAGGAGGTCTTTGCAGGGTTGACAGGGCTGGGTTTGCCATTGCCGTTTCCGGTGCCTAGGTTGATGCCGGGTGGTCTGTCCGGTTTCATTCCTTTTTATTGACTTCGTAGCGGTTAGGGACAACTGAGTGGCTTGCTCGGCCATTTCAGAGGGAATTTTAAGAGTCAACCACATTCCTGTGGGTCTGGAGTCACATGTAGGCCAGACCAGGTAAAGACAGCAGATTTCCTTCCCTAAAGGACATCAGTGAACCAGATGGGTTTTTACAACAATCGACACTGGTTTCATGGCCAGCATTAGACTAGCTTTTTAATTCCAGATTTATTAATTGAAATCAAATTCCACCTTCTGCTGTGGTGGGATTTGAACCCATGTCCCCAGTGCAATACCCTGGGTGTCTGGGTTACTACTCCAATGACAATACCACTACGCCACCGCCTCCCCATCCAGGGATGTTAAGCTGCCATTTTTTCCCCTTTTTAAGCCAAGTTTCTATTATTGCAATGATATCATGTGTCTATCTGTGCCCTCAACTCATCGGCTTTATTTGCATTTAAATAAATACCTTTTAACACTGCCAAATTCCTGTGCTAAACACATTTTAACCTTTGCTTCTTCTGTCTTTCAGTCTCTCGCTAATTTTCTGCGTCCCGTTCCCTGTCCTGAATTTGTCCTATCTGAAACTGCCCTTAGGTTCCCATCCCCCTACTAGTCTAGTTTAAACCATCCCCAACAGCACCAACAAACGTGCCTGCAAGGACACTCGTCCCAGTCCTGTTCAGGTGTAGACCGTCTGCCTTGTACTGGTCCCACCTTCCCCAGAACAAGTCCCAATGCTCCAGAAATCTGAAGCCCTCCCTCCTGCACCATCTCTCCAGCCACGCATTCGTCTGGTGTATTCTGTTACTTCTGTACTCACTAGCATGTGGCCTTGGGAGTAATCTGGAGATCACTACCTTTGAGGTCTTGCTTGCTAATCTCTTTCCTAACTCCCTAAACTCAGCCTGCAGGACCTCATCCCTTTTTCTACCTGTATCGTTTGTACCAATGCGGACCATGACCTCTGGCTGTGCAGCCTCGACCTCCAGAATGCTCTGTCTAGCCACTCGGCGATATCCATGGCCCTTGCACCAGGGAGGTAACATACCATCCTGGAATAATATCTGCAACCACAGAAACGCCTAACTATATGTTGGTTCCCCTAACTATAGAATCCCCTACCACGATTGCTCTCCTGTCTTTTCTGCTCCCTCCCTGCACAGCTGAGCCACCCACAATGCTCTGGTCATGACTCTCGCTGCACTCTCCAGAGAATCCCTCTCTTCCATCGGTACTCAGAACTGAATATCGGTTAGAAAGTGGGATGCCCTCTGGGTTCTCTTATAATACCTGCCTTGTCCTTCTTGTCTGTCTGGCAGCCACCCAGACCCCCTCTGCCTGCGCTCTCTTAAGCTGTGGGGTGACTATCTCCTGAAACGTGCTGTCGACGTATCTCTCATCCTCACGAATGCACCTCAGTGACTCCAGCTGCTCTTCGAGGTCCAAGGTTCGGCACTCATGTTTTTGCACATGTAGTTGCCCAGGACATGGACAGGGTCCTGGAGTCCCCACATGGCACAGGATGTGCATTCGACGGGTGTGAGCAGCCCTGCCATGCCTTGAATTATTTGTTTAATGCAAATAATTGGAATTTAAATAAACACAATAAAATGTTTATAAATGAAATGAAGCAATGGGTAACCACCTACCGGTATTTCAGCTTCTACTTAGTAAATAGACTTAAATGTTAGAGAGAAAATAAGCAGAAAAAAGAAAATAAAAAAGAAAATACCCACCAGATACTCACCGACTCGCTCCCTGTGCCTCTCCACTCTCTCTCCCGCTGTTGTAGCTCCTTAGTCTCACCCAGCCAATCACCTACCTGCTTCCTTGTGATGCCCAAAAATAATCTGCCTTACCACTATTACACACCATCCTGACTTGGAACTATATTGCTGGGTCAATTATGTCGCTGGGTCAAAATCCTGGAACTCCCTTCCTAACAGCACTGTTGGTGTAACTACACCCCTAGGACTGCAGCAGTTCAAGATGGCAGCTCACCACCTTCTCAAGGGCAATTCGGGATGGGCAATAAATGCTGCCCGATCCAGTGACGCCCACATCCCATGAATGAGTGGAAAAGAAAAGCTGACCCTTGGAACCCAGCTAACAGTTTACAAGGTAAAAGCAAAATACTGCGGATGCTGACTATCGGAAATAAAAACAGAAAATGCTGGAAACACTCAGCAGGTCTGGCAGCATCTGTGGAGAGAGGAAAAAGAGTTAATGTTTCAGGTCTGTGACCTTTCATCAGAACTGGCAAAGATTAGAAATGTAATAGGTTTTAAGCAAGTGAAACAGGTTGGGAGGGAAGAGAACAAAAGGGAAGGTATGTGATAGGGCAGAGGGCAGGAGGGATTAAATGTCAAAGATGTCATGGGACAAAGGCAAAGGAAGTGCTAATGGTGTGATGAAAGACAAAGCATTAGTCCAGAGAGACTGTTAATGGCAGAATAATGGACAGCTTTCTCCAACAAGCACAAACATGAAAAACCAAGTTTAAGGCAGGCACATGGTTGAAAAATAAAATAAAATAATAATAAAGGCGGCCATTCGTGCTCTGGAATTATTGAACTCAATGTGGAGTCCGGAAGGCTGCAGGGTGCCCAATCGGAAAACAAGGTGGTGTTCCTTGAGCTTGCGTTGATATTCACTGGAACACTGCATCAAACCAAGGACAGAAATGTGGGTTGGAGAGAAGGGTGCTGAATCGAAATGACAAGCAACAGGAAGCTTGGGTTCATGCTTGCGGACTGAGCGGAAGTGTTCCTCAGAGTGGTCACCCAATCTGCATTTGGTCTCCCCAATGTCAAGGCGACTGCATTGCGAGCAGCGAATACAGTATACTAAATTGAAACAAGTGCAAGTAAATTGCTGCTTCACCTGGAAGGAGCGTTTGGGGCCTTGGATGGTGAGGAGTGAGGTGGTAAAAGGACAGGTATTACACCTCCTGCAATTGCATGGGAAGGGGATAAGGTGTCAGGGATAATGGAGGAGTGGACCAAGGTGTCGCAGAGGGAACAATTCTTGCAGAATGCTGACAAGGGAGGGGAAGAGAACATGCGTTTGGTGGTGGCAGGAATGGCGGATGATGATCCTTTGGATGTGTAGGCTGGTGGGGTAGAAAGTGAGGACAAGGGGAAGAAATGCTGTTGTGATTCTGGGAGGGAGGGGAAGGGGTGAGGGCAGATTGCGGGAAATGGGTCGGACACAGTTGAGGATAAAGGAAGACATCAGAAGTGCTGTTGTGGAGACGGAGGAACTGGAAGAATGGAATGGACTCCTTACAGAAAGTGGGGTGTGAGGAAGTGTAGTCAAGGTAGCCGTGGGAGTCGGTGGGCTTATAATGAATGTTAGTGGACAGCCCTATCCCCTGAGATGGAGACAAAGAAATCAAGGAAGGGAACGGAAGTGTCGGAGATGGACCATGGAAAGGTGAGAGAAGGGTGGAAATTGGAAGCAAAGTTGATGAAGGTATCGAGTTCGGGGCGAGAGCAGGAAACAGCTAGTCATCGATGTACCAAAAAAGGAGTTGGGGAAAGGGCCTGAGTAGGATTGGAACAGGGAATGTTCGACATACCCCACAAAAAGACAGGCATAACTAGGGCCCATGCGAGTACCCATAGCAACACCTTTTATTTGAAGGACGTGCGTGGAGTTGAAGGAGAAGTTGTTCAATGTAAGAATGGGGCGGCACAGTGGCGCAGTGGTTAGCACTGCAGCCTCACAGCTCCAGCGACCCGGGTTCAATTCTGGGTACTGCCTGTGTGGAGTTTGCAAGTTCTCCCTGTGTCTGCGTGGGTTTCCTCCGGGTGCTCCGGTTTCCTCCCACATGCCAAAGACTTGCAGGTTGATAGGTTAATTGGCCATTATAAATTGTCCCTAGTATAGGTAGATGGGAGGGACAGGTGGGAATGTGGTAGGGATATGGAATTAGTGTAGGATTAGTATAAGTGGGTGGTTGATGGTCGGCACAGACTCGGTGGGCCGAAGGGCCTGTTTCAGTGCTGTATCTCTAAACTAAACAAGTTCAGCCAGGCAGAGGAGGTTGGTGGAGGATGAGGACCGTCCTCAATCTGCAAGGCACAAGTTAGGAGTGTGATGGAATACTCGCCACTTGCCTGCTCCAACAACACTCAAGAAGCTCGACACCATCCCACTTGATTGGCACCCCATCCACCACCCTCAACATTCACTCTCTCCACCACTGACACACAGCAGCAGATGCATGTAGTCTACACGGACTTCAGCAAGGCTTTTGGTAAGGTTCCGCATGGGAGATTGTCAAGAAGGTAAAAGCCCATGGGATCCAGGGAAATTTGGCAAATTGGATCCAAAATTGGCTTAGTGGAAGGAGGCAGAGAGTGATGGTCAAGGGTTGTTTCTGCGATTGGAGGCCTATGACCAGTGGTGTACCACAGGGATCGGTGCTGCAGTGTACGTTAATGATTTAGACATGAATATAAGAGGTATGATCAGTAAGTTCACAGATGACACAAACATTGGTGATGTCCTAAATGAAGAGGAAAGCCTTAGATTACAGGATGATATAGATGGGCTGGTGAGATGGGCAGAGCAGTTGCAAATGGAATTTAATCCTGAGAAGTGTGAAGTGATGTATTCTGGGAGGACTAACAAGGCAAGGGAATATACAATGGATGGTAGGACCCTAGGAAGTACAGAGGGATCTTGGTGTACAGGTCCATAGATCACTGAAGGCAGCAGCACAGGTAGATAAGGCGGTTAGGAAGGCATAGGGGATACTTGCCTTCACTAGCCAAGACATAGAATATAAGAGCAGGGAGGTTATGATGGAGCTGTATAAAAGGCTAGTTAGGCCACAGCTGGAGTACTGTGTACAGTTCTGGCCACCACACTATAGGAAGGATGTGATCGCACTAGAGAGGGTGCAAAGCAGATTCACCAGGATGTTGCCTGGGCTGCAGCATTTCTGCTATGAAGAGAGTCTGGATAGGCTAGAGTTGTTTTCCTTTGAGCAGAGAAGGCTGAGGGGGGACCTGATTGAGATATACAAAATTATGAGGGGCGTAGATAGGGTAAATAGGAAGAAATTTTTTCCCTTAGCGGAGGGGTCAATAACCAGGGAGCATAGATTTAAGGAAAAGGGCAGGAGGTTTAGAGGGGATTTGAGGAAAAATGTTTTCACCCAGAGGGTGGTTGGAATCTGGAACACACTGCCTGAAGGGGTCGTAGAGGCAGGAACCCTCACAACATTTAAGAAGTATTTAGATGAGCAATTGAAACGCCATAGCATAAAAGGCTACGGGTCAAGTGCTGGAAAATGGGATCCGGATAGATAGGCTTGATGGCCGGCACAGACACGGAGGGCCAAAGGCCTGTTTCTGTGCTGTATAGCACTATGACTCTATGAGATGCACTGCAGGAACTCATCAAGGCTCCTTCGACAGCACCATTCAAACCCGCGACCTCTACCACCTAGAAGGACGAGGGCAGCAGATGCATGGGAACACCACCACCTGCAAGTTCTGCTCCAAGCCACACACCAGCCTGACTTGGAACTCGATTGCCATTCCTTTGCTGTCACTGGGTCAAAATCCTGGAACTCCCTTCTGAACAGCACTGTGGGTGCTGTTGGTAAATGTCGACTATCACACATGGGAGTCACGATCTGGCAAAAGAGGGAAATGGCCATACTGGTAGACTGGTGTGCACTACCACGATGGCCAGTTGCCACAGCAGCTTGCCAACTAGCACCAACATCAAAAACAACTCAACTTACCAACGGGCACCGATGTCAAAAACAACTCAAGAGCATCACTTGGCAGCTCCACTTATGCAGACTCTGCCTCTCAAGATTTTGCCTTCACAGCCATCAGTAAAAGTTCACCAAGACACACCTCCTAAATGGATTGTTTGCAGCATGTCCATCAGCTTTCGGTGATGGAAGGATGCCAACCACTGTATAATATGGTGTCGTGGCTGTCAAACACCTATTCAAATCACTTCACTTTTCCCAGTTCTTGACTGGCTGCACTGGAGTCTCAAATGAATTATTTTCCCCTTAAAACCTTTGCTGTTTGACCTGCAATGGTCACTGTTTTTACTCTTCTGCAGCTGCTTCAAGGAAACTTGCCCAGGCACAGAACGAGTCAAAAGAATAACACGGCCATCTTTAGGTGTAGCAATTCAAGTGAGGTAATATCCGCTCTGTGCTTCCTCTTTGTCTGCTTGTGTGGAGTGATCGGCGCCATTTTGAGCTCCTGCTTTACCGAGTTAAGTGCGCACCAACCTCGCTAACATGTCTGAAGAAGGAAAGTTATTCGTTGGCGGCCTGAACTTCGACACAGACGAGCAGTCCCTGGAAGAGGTATTTTCCAAGTACGGGCAGATCTCCGAGGTGCGAGTGATTAAGGACAGGGACCGCATGACGTCCCGCGGTTTCGGCTTTATCACTTTCGAGAACCCGGAGGACGCCAGTGACGCGATGAAGGCGATGAACGGAAAATCCATCGACGGGCGGCAGATCCGTGTGGGCCCCGCCGAGAAAAAGGGAGGCGGACGTGGGTATGGCGGAGGCGGAGGCCGAGGCGGCGGCTACAACAGCCGCAAGAGAGGCGGCGGCGGCTACTGGGATAGCGACAGGAGCGGCGGTTACAGCAGTACAGGCCGGTACGATGCGGGAGAGCGCGACAACTACTCGGGTGGGTACAAGAGCCAGGGCGGATACTACGGAGGCAACAGCGGTTCTAGTTATGGAGGCCACTCTTACAGGGACTATGACTGATCCAATCTAGAGAACCATTTCTGCCAGATTCAGGATCAAACTCCCGCCTTGTTAATAAAACGGCTCTTGGAACCGCAGAAAACAGTATCTGATGAATTTGATTTGCCTGTTATGTTAAAATGCTAGAAAACCATTTTCACCTTTGTCATGATTAATCTTGTTACCTGTTGTTTAGTCTGGAGTACTGCCTTATTTTGGGCTTTGAACCTCATACCATGTTTTCTATAATTTTTTTAAAAATAAGACCTTTGGTCATTTGAACATTATATTGGCGATTTTAAATCGCCACTGAGTCTCATTCCGTCAGCTCCTTCTGGAATTTGTCGAAATCGTTTTGCTTTCTGGTGAGATTTTTCCACAATTCCATGCGGCGCAAAGAATGAAAGAGCGCGGAAAAGCACTTGACTCCCACTGTCTGGCCGATCCTTACATATCTTTGGAAACCCCGACTGCCATTCTTAAGATGACTGGTCTCCGAGAATACGATCGTTCGAGTTATTTTTCTTTCAATCGATCGATTTTCGTTGAATTCGGTGTTTCTACTTGTTGACTCAATTAACAGTATAAGAATTGAACATTTTTTTAAAACGATCAAACGTCATGCTTTGTGGTTCTAAATGAATTTAAATATCTTCATTTGGACAAGTGACATGGACCCTGTAGAAAACGTTATTTTTGGGGAGACCTTGAGTCTGATGTTGCCAGCAACGTGCCCGAGTGGTGCACCATTTTCCTTGCCACTGAAACGTGATGAGGGATCCACCTGCACAGCAGCGTTTTCATGTAGCTTGTCACAAGACTCTGGAATCAACCTGATCGTGGTCTTTTGTTTTAAAACTCAATTATTGAAAACTGTATATTAATTAAAAAGTCAATTGTCATTTGTTGTACTTTCATCAGCTGGCACGTTGCCACTTGGGAGACAAATTTTTGCCAGTGGATGTATCTGAATAAAATGCAGCTTCAGGAACTCTAGTGACTTGTCTTTGTTATAAATCATTCAAAATCCCTGCAAGGTGATGAATCCGAAGATGATTCTTTTATTTCAAACTTGCCTCCTATCATCATTATTTGATTTCTCTTATGTAAATGCTGAAGATTTCAAGGTGCTACTCAAGAAAACTGCAAGGACTAAGGTAAACTATTAAATAAACTTATTTCATATCCTGTTTAAAATGATCTCATCTGTCCAGACACACAATCTAACACTGCATTATTAGTTCCTATTGTGAAATGTTTTAACAAAATCAATATTTTTATAACAAGTAGAATTTGAGAGTGCTTTTTGAAGAAAGACCTTTTAAATTTTTGATGTCTCCAGTTCTTCCCAAAGCTATTTACTCCTCACTTGTGCTGTCCATTGGATGGCTTCCATTGTCTCATTTGACTGACTTTGTTCATGTGTGAGCAATGTGTTGGCAAGATATTTGACTTTTGTGATTATTTCACGCCAAACTGACATCCATTTGCAAAGTAGTTGTAGCTGGTTACAAATCGGGAGAAAACTTTCACCAGCCTCCCATCTTCCACCCTCTGTAAAGCAGCTCATTCAAAACTGTACTACCCATATCCTAATGCATCTAGTTCTGTTTCCCCATCGTCAGGCAAACCCCACCTGCTAAGACTGAGGCAGACGTTATTTCGCCACAAGAACATTAAAACTTTTAAAAATTGCAATCTCTTGACTGCAAGGATATTTGCATAGTACCAGACAATGTGGTAACAAAGGGAGCCAATCCCTGGTCCTCCAATGCAACTGGTTAGACCAGTTTTGGTCACATGGCTGATTGGCTGTAACAGAAATTTGAACCTGGAGCCAAGGATGTTGAGACTGTTCCATATAAGGAGCTAGTCACAATGACTAACCTGCTGCGCACCCTGAGAGCCTTTTGAGTTTGAGCTTCCAAACAAAGGGATTTGAACTGAGACAGCCATGAGCTCATTAAGTAAAGACCTCTTCCTGGGACTGAGAACATCTCTCCTGCCTGTCTTCGTCTCTTCTCATGGAGCTGAATCTTGTGAAAACACGTGAAACTAAAAGAGAGATTTCTTACGTGAACAAGGTTTTAAGACTAATACTGGGCCCCAATGAAATGCCAGACCACATCTTCAATCAAGGACTACAGCAAGCTCGAGAAACAGTAACACAATATTGCCTCAAACTGTTGTATTTATCTTTTTTCTTTTCTATTCCTATCTGCAAGTGCATGCTAGCATGAGTGTCGTCTACCGTATTAGAGTTTTAAGTTTAAGGTTTTAATAAATATCCTCTTTCTCCTTTAAACTAAAGAAAGCCTGTGTGTGCTTAGTTCTTTGCCTTATAATTGGACGAGGAATCACAAAGGGGGAGCTCAAAAAACAGTGTGTTTAAAACTAAACCCTGTCGTTAGCCTCCAGTCCACCAGCCTTTTAATGTTAAAATTGACATCCCATGTTCAAATTACTTCCATCCATATATCTGTAGCCTCCTCCAGCCCAACAACTCTGAGAACTCTCCTCCAATGCTGGCCCCCTCTACTTCCATCGCTTACAGTTGGTGTCTGTGCAATGTAGGCTCATGCTCTGAAATTCCATTCCTAAACCTCCTTTAATACACTCCTTAAAACCTACCTCTTTGACCAAGCTTTTGGTCACCTTTTCTAATTTCTTCCTTGGTTTGGCGCTGTATAAATACAAGTTATTACCTATGCTGAATAGGTGAAATCTTGTAGGTTAGATAACTATAGTGTCTTAATGGAATTTAAATTATACAAAGTATAGAAAATCATGACACAAGTGTAGAATTGTTTGTCTCATTGCAGTGTGATTTTTCCCAGAGAAGTGCCCCATTGGCAATGCTATTCATTTATTTATATTCCAAGGTCCATGTTTGACCTCAAAAATAATGTTCACAACCTGGAATCCCATGTTACTAAAACCAGAACTTGATTTTAAATAGAATTTGCAAAACTGAAACAGGCCATTTGGCCCAAAAGTTGTTGCTCCACACAAGCCTCCTCTCATCTCACCCTATCAGCATATCCTTCTTTTCCTTTCTCATATTACTTATCTAACTACCTTTTAAATGCATTTATGTTGATTACTTCAGCTGCTCCATGTGGTAGCAAGTTCCATTCTCCGGATAAGAAGTTTCTCTTGAATTCTTATGAGACTTATTATTGGTCTTTGATGGTCTCTAGCTTTGGACACTCTACAAGTTGAAACATCTCTGTCTACCTTATTGCACCTTCATAATTTTAAAGACCTCCACCAGGTCATCTTTTTCAGAGAAAAGAGCACCTGCCTGTTCAGTCTTATACTAATAAGCTCCTCAGTTCTGTTATCATACTTTCAAAACTTTGCACTTTGTCCAATGCTATATCCTTGTAATAAGGAGACAAGAATGTGCACAATAGGTCTAACCTAGGTTTTTTTTATAAATGTAGGAAATACTCAGGTCAGGCAGCAGCTGTGGAGAGAGCAGAGTTAATGTTTCAGGTCTGACCTTTTCATCAGAACTGCAGCCTGACCTGCTGGGTATTTTCAGCACTTTGTTTTTATTTCAGATTTCCAGCATCTGCAGTATTTTGCTTTTATTTCTATAGATGTGACATAACTTTTCTGCTGTTGAATTCTGTTCCTTTAGAAATGAACTCATGCTTTGCTTTGTACATTGTGGCTTTGTTAGTGTGTATTGCTACTTGTAATTGTGAATTTGTAGCCCTCGATCCTATTGTGACACAACCCCATTTGGACACTAATTTTCTAACGACTAAGTGGTCTTTTTCCGACCAAATTGTACGACCTATATTGAATTTAATATGCTAATTTATTCATGGTAAACTAATATTTGCAGATTGTAATCCCATGCATTTTAGCCAAGGACAGAAAGCAGTAGTAATGAACTAAACTTATAAAATAGCAGCTTTCTGCTCTTCTAACCCCACAAATTATGTTTTAACCAATGTTCCCACATGCTAGCAGCCATGTATCAAGGTGCCATGCCTTTCATGTGATAGCTGAACGACGTTCAATTTATGGGTTTATGCATAACAAACAAAAGTGTGTAATGGTAATAGAATAATCAATAATTTAAAATATTTGGATAAATATAAAGTGATCCTGGTATGTTAAATGCTACATATGATATAGACCTGTCTAGATTTATGTACCATCAAGTGTTATGTACATACTTTAAATCCATTCATGGGATGTGGGTGTCACTGGCAAGATCAGCATTTATTGCCCATCCGGAATTGCCCTTGAAGGTAAGGTGAGCTGGCGCCTTGAACCACTGCAGTCCACGTGGTGACAGGGAGGGAGTTCCAGGATTTTGGATCAGAAACAGTGAAGAAATGGTCATATAATTCCAAGTCAGCATGGTGTGTGATTTGGAGGGGAACTTTTAGATGCTGGTCCCATGTGCCGGCTATCCTTGTTCAGGGTGAGGTTGTGGGTTTGGAAGTTGCTGTTGAAGGAGCCTTGGCAAACTGCTGAGGTGCATCTTAGCACTGTCAACAACCCCTTCCAGCTACAAGTGGCACTTACTCAGCAATAACCTGCTCGGTGTCACTGGGGGCCACTCAGCTCCTGACCTCATTACAGCCTTGGTCCAAACATGGACAAAAGAGCTGAACCTCAGGTGGTGAGGCAAGAGTGACTGCCCCTGACGTCAAGGCAGCATTTGACCGAGTGTTTTTAAACAGTGATTCCTAGTTCTAGATTCTCCACAAGGGGAAACATCCTTTCCGCATCCACCCTGCCAAGACCCCTCAGGATCTTGCATGTTTCAATCAAGTCGCCTCTTACTCTTCTAAATTCCAACGGATACAAGCCTAGCCTGTCCAATCTTTCCTCGTAAGACAGCTCGCCCATTCCAGGTATTAGTCTAGTAAACCTCTACTGCCTCCAACGCATTTACATCCTTCCTTAAATAAGGAAACCAGTACTGTACACTACTCCAGATGAGGTTTCACCAATGCCCTGTATAGCTGAAGCATAACCTCCCTACGTTTGTATTCAATTCCCCTCGCAATAAACAATAATATTCTATTACATGCTGTACCTACATACTAACCTTTTGCATTTCATGCATTAGGTCACCCAGACCCCTCTGCATCTCCGAGCTCTGCAATCTCTCACCATTTAGATAATCTGCATTTTTATTCTTCCTGCCAAAGTGGGCAAGTTCACACTTTCCCACATTATACTCCATTTGCCAGGTCTTTGCCCACTCACTTAACCTTTGTAGCCCCCTTATGTCCTCTTCACAAGTTACTTTCCTGCCTATCTTTCTGTCATCAGCAAATTTAGCAACCATACCTTCGGTCCCTTCATCCAAGTCATTTATATAAATTGTAAAAAGTTGAGGTCCCAGCACAGATCCCTGTGACACACCATTCGTTACATCTTGCCAACCGGAAAATGACCCATTTTTGCCTACTCTCTGTTTCCTGTTGGCTAGCCAATCTTCTATCCATGTGGTTGCTGAAAGTCAATCATCTCAGCCCAGGACGTCACTGCAGTACTTCTCCAGGCCGTGTCCTTGTGCCCAACCGTCTTCAGCTGCTTCAATGACCTTTCCTCCATCATAAGATCAGAAGTGGGGATGTTCCCTGATGATTGCAGTGTTCAGTTCAATTTGCAACTCCTCATAACGAAGCAGTCATTATGCCTGCACACAATATCTGGACAACATTCAGGCTTGGGCTGAAAAGTGGCTAGTAACATTTATTCCATACGATTGTCAGGCAATAACCATTGCCCACAAGAGAGAATCTAACCACTTCTCCCAGACATTCAGTGGCATTCCCATCATTGAATCCCCCATCAACAATATCCTGGGGTGATCATTTAATCAGAAGCTTAACTTGGACCAGCTACAAGTGTACTGTCGCGACAAGAGCACATCAAGAGGCTGAGAATTCTGTGGTCAGTAATTCACCTGACTCCCCAGAGCCTGTCCACCACCTTCAAGGCACAGGTCAGGAGTGTGATGGAATACTCTCCACTTGCCTGGATGAGTCCAGCTCCAACAACACTCAAGAAGCTCAACACCATCTAGGACAAAACAGCCCACTTGATTGGCACCCCATCCACCACCTTCAACATTCACTCCCTCCACCACCGCATAGTGGCAGCAGTGTGTACCATCTACAAGATGCATTGCAGCAACTCACCAAGGCTCCTTCGACAGCACTTTCCAAACCTGCGACCTCTACCATCTAGAAGGACAAGGGCAGCAGATAAATAGGAACACCACCACCTGCAAGTTCCCCTCCAAGCCATACACCATCCTGACTTGGAAATATATCGGCGTTCCCTTACTGTTGCTGGGTCCAAATCCTGGAACTCCCTCCCCAACAGCACTGTGGGTGTACCTACAGCCCAAGGACTCCAGCGGTTCAAGAAAGCAGCTCACCAACACCTCAAGGGCAATTAGGGATGGGCAATAAATGATGGCCTAGCCAGCGCCGCCCACATCCCACCAATGAATTAAGAAAAAAAGCTGCTACACATTGCAGCCATGATGCTCCAGTGAAGGAGGGAGCAAATGTTGAAAGTGGTAGATGGGGTGCTCATCGAGCGCGCTGCTTTGCCCTAGATGGTGTTGAGCTTCTTGAGTGCTGTTGGAGCTGGACTCATCCAGGCAAGTGGAGAGTATTCCATCACACTCCTGACTTGTGCCTTGAATATGGTGGACAGGCTCTAGGGAGTCAGGTGAATTACCACAGAATTCTCAGCCTCTTGACGTGCTCCTGTCGCCACGGTACACTTGTAGCTGGTCCAAGTTAAGCTTCTGATTAAAAGATCACCCCAGGATATTGTTAATGGGGGATTCAATGATGAGAATGCCATTGAATGTCTAGGAGAAGTGGTTAGATTCTCTCTCTTGTGGGCAATGATCATTGCCTGACAGTTGTATGGAATAAATTATATCAATAAACTTATCAACCCAAGCTTGAATGTTGTCCAGATATTGTGTGTGCAGGCATAATGACTGCTTCATTATGAGGAGTTGTGAATGGAACTGAACACTGCAATCACCAACGAATATCGCCACTTCTGATCTTATGATGGAGGAAAGTCACTGAAGTGGCTGAAGATGGTTGGGCACAAGGACACGGCCTGAAGAAGTCCTGCAGTGACGTCCTGGGCTGAGTTGATTGGCTTCCAGAACCACAAACATTGTCCTTTGTACTAGATATAACTCCAGTCTGTGGAGAATTCCTCTGATTCCTATTAATTTCATTTTTGCTCGGGCTCCTTGATGCCACATTCGGTCAAATGCTGCCTTGATGTCAAGGGTAGTCACTCTTGCCTCACCTCCTCTGGAGTTGAGCTGTTTTCTCCATGTTTGGACTAAGGCTTTAATGAGATCTGGAGTCAAGTGGTCAGGGTGGTATTCAAACTGAGCATCGGTTATTGCTGAGTAAGCAGGTCTGGCAGCATCCCTGGAGAGAGAAGCAGAGTTAACGTTCCAGGTCAGTGACCCTTCATCAGAACTGGCAACGGTGAGAAATGTAAGACGCTTTAAGCAAATAAAGCGGGGGTGGGGCAAGAGATAACAAATGTAAAGATGTTGATAGGACAGGGTCACAGAGAATAACTGACCAGAAGGTCATGAAGCCAAGGCAAATGGTATGTTCATGATGGGGTGAAAGACAAAGTGTTAGTGCAGAGAGGGTGTTAATAGACAGAAAATGAGCAGCCCTGGCTCAAAGCACAAACATGAAAAAAACAGTGGTGAGCAGCGAATACAGTATACTAAATTGAAAGAAGTACAAGTAAATCGCTGCTTCACATGAAAGGAATGTTTGGGGCCTTGGATGTGCCTGCCCACTTTTTTTCATGTTTCTGCTTTGGGCCAGGGCTGTTCATATTAAGCCCACCGACTCCCACAGCTACCTTGACTACACTTCTTCACACCCTTCCATTCTCCCAGTTTCTCCGTCTCCGATGCATCTGCTCTGATGCTGCAACCTTCCACAACAGCGCTTCTGATATCTCTTCCTTTTTCCTCAACCAAGGATTCTCCACCCCCCCCCCCCCCCCCCCCCCCCACTGTGGTTGACAGGGCCCTCAACTGTGTCCGGCCCATTTCCAGCAGCTCTAACCTCACCTCTTTCCCTTCCCCTTCCTCCCAGAACTACGATAGAGCTCCCTTTGTCCTCACTTTCCACGCCACCAGCCTCCACATCCAAAGGATCATCCTCCGCCATTTCCACCACGTCCAGCGTGATGCCACTACTAAACGCATCTTCCCCTCCCCTCCCTTGTCAGCATTCCAAAGGGAGCATTTCCTCCGTGACACCCTGATCCACTCCTCCATTACCCCCAACACCTCGTCCCCTTCCCACAGCACCTTCCCCATGCAATCGCAGGAGGTCTAACACCTGCACTTTTACCTCCTCTCTCCTCACTATCCAAGACCCCAAACACTCCTTTCAGGTGAAGCAGCGATTTACTTGTACTTCCTTCAATGTAGTATACTGTATTCGCTGCTCACAATGTGATCTCCTCTATATTGGGGAGACCGAACGCAGATTGGGTCACCGCTTTGTGGAACACCTCCGCTCAGTCCGAACGCATGACCCCGAGCTTGCGGTTGCTTGCCATTTCAACACACTCCCCCAGCTCTGTCACATATCTGTCCTGGGATTGCTGCAGTGTTCCAGTGAACATGAATGCAAGCTCGAGGAACAACATCACATTTACAGATTGGGCATGCTACAGCCTACCAGACTGAACAGTGAGTTCAATAATTTCAGAGAATGACAGGCCCCCCCAATTTTATTTTATTTTTTTTTCATTTTTTAATTTTAATTTTATTTTAGTTTGTTCCGTCATTTTTCTTACCATGTGCCTGCCCACTGTTTTTTTCATGTTTGTGTTTTGGGCCAGTGCTGTTCAGTTTTCTGTCCATTACCACCCTCTTTGCACTAATGCTTTTGTCTTTCAACACGCCATTAACATACTGTTTGCCTTTGCATTCTCTGTGATCCTGTCTGGTCAACACCTTTGCTTTTGTTATCGCTTGCCCCAGCCCCGCTTTATTTGCTTAAAACCTAATTACATTTATAACCTTTGCCAGTTCTGACGAAGAGTCACTCACTTGAAATGTTAACACTGCTTCTCTCTCCACAGACGCTGCCAGACCTGCTGAGTATTTCCAGCATTTCTTGTTTTTATTTCAGATTTCCAGCATCTGCAGTATTTTGCTTTTATTATATTGCTGAGCAAGTGCTGCTAGATAGCACTGTCTGACACCTTCCATCACTTTGCTGATTGACAGTAGACTGATGGGCTGATGATTGGCTGGATTGGATTTGTCCTGCTTTTTATGGACAGGAAATAGCTGGGCAATTTCCCACATTGTCAGATAGATGCCAGTGTTGTAGTTGTACTGGAACAGCTTGGCTAGGGCTTCAGCTAGTTCT
Source organism: Heterodontus francisci (assembly GCF_036365525.1). Taxonomy (NCBI): domain Eukaryota; kingdom Metazoa; phylum Chordata; class Chondrichthyes; order Heterodontiformes; family Heterodontidae; genus Heterodontus; species Heterodontus francisci. The sequence goes on along the minus strand of NC_090373.1, from coordinate 197,803,000 downwards.
GGAGCACAAGTATTCAGCACTACAGCCAGGATGGTATTGAGGCCCGTAGCTTTTGCTATATGAAGTTTACACGGGTTGTGCTCCTTGAGTTGAAAGTTGCAAAGCTTGAAAGCCAATTGGACATGGTCCAGAATGTTCAGGAGGGAGAACATTTTCTGGAGCATAATTTGTAGAGAGTGATCACCCCACATTGCTAGGAGTAGAGCAGCTCTTAAGGAAGACTATGTGACCATCGTCCGACAGGGCAGGAAGCAACAGGTGAGGATTGCATGAGGATCCTCGATGGAGCTCGATTTGGCTGAAAGGTATACCTGTTTAGGCACCAGTGATGTGGATAAAAATGGTGATAGTGACTTGTCAGACACTGAGGAGCAAGGGAAACAGTTCAGGCAAGTAGTTATTGTTGGAGAGTCTATAGTTGGGATAGATGTGAGCCAAAGTCCCAAATGGTATGTTGCTTTATAGGTTTCATTAAGAATGTCACTCAGTGAACACAAAAAGTTCAAGAATGTAATGGTGAGCAGCCAGAAGTTATACATGTATAAGTTATACATGTGAGAACCAATGACATAGACAGGAATAGGTTCAAGGTTCTATGAAAAAACTTCAAGAAGTTTAAAAACTGGAGGTGAGGGAGCAGATCCTCCAGGGCAGTAATCTCTGGATCACTCCCAGCCAAATGCCACACTTGGCTGGAAACAGTAAGCATCAGTCAGTGACTGGGAGAATCTTGAAGAAAAGAACGTGCATTGATATAGTGTTTTTCATGACCACCAGACATCTCAAAGCGCTTTACCACTAATGAAGTACTTTCTGAAGTGTAGTCACTGTAGGAAACCCAGTGGTCAATTTACACACAGCAAGCCCCTGCAAACAGCAATGTGATAATGACCAGATAATCTGCTTTTGTGATGCTGACTGAGACAAATATTGGCCAGGACACTGGGGAACTCCCCTGTTCTTCGAAATAGCACCATGTTACATCCTGAGAAGGCAGACTGGGCCTCAGTTTAAAATCACATCTGAAAGACAGCACCTCCGACATTGCAGCACTCCCTCAATGCTGCACTGCCGTGTCATCCTTGGATTTTTATGCTCAAGTTCTGGAATGGGACTGGAACCCACAACCTTCTGACTCAGAGACGAGAGTGCTACCAACTGAGTTTGTAATTTCTTGAAAACTAAGACCACTTGAGACGAGGAGAGGCGATACAAAAAGGATGGCCATCACCTAAGATGGGGAGGCACCCATGTTGTGGAGAAGTAAATAGGCAGCGAGGAACGATTTAAACTGATTATGGGGTGGAAGGGAAAAATCCAGACAGTTAAGTTTTTCCAAAAAAAAACTGAGGTGGGGGGAAATCAATATGGCACAGAGGCAGGATGGGACTGTTGCCCTAAAGAGTTCTGTCCACAAATGCATCTGGCATTATAATTAAATAAATGAGAAGCACAGTTTGCTGAAAGGATATGTGATCTAGTAGCCATTATATACATCTGACTACAAGCTGGGCAAGATTGGTCGCTGAATATTCCAGCCTTTTAGGATCGGGCAATGGAGAACATCAGCAATATTGATAGACCCAAGTACTGCAGTAGAAAGAAGGGATTTTAGCAAGGACAATGAAGCAGTGGGAACACTGGGTAGAGTTAAGGAACAGTAAAAGATGCAAGACTGGGTGTTGTCTACAGACCTCCAGATTGTATGGAGGTGTGGTTGTGTGAAGAAATGTATTAGTCCAGAGACCAGGGAAGCATGTAGAAAAAATACTTTGGCTATAATGGGAGATTTTAATTTTCACTAGGAGAAGCAGAACAGCACAATTAATAACGGCAATAAATTTCTAAAATGTATTTGAGATGGTTTTCCAGAACAATGTTTTAGAATCCACATGGGCACAGGCCAAACTAAATCTAGTGATGAGAAACAAACGAGACTTAGTTAACAATCCAACAGTAAAGGGAACATCTTGCTAATAGTGACCACACAATGATTGAGTTTCAGCGGGTAAGTACAGTCTCAAACCAAGGCAAGAGTGAGAAATGAGTTGACCACAGTAAATTGGGTTGAAGTATTCATGTCTAAACCTACAGGCAAACTGTCAGAAGTATTAAAAGTACTTAATATGATGCAAAACTAGTAAAATGTTCCTAAAAAGCAAAAGCTTCATGTGTAGTTAACCAATGATGGTCAACAAATGAGGTAAGGGATAGTATCAAGCTGAAAGAAAAGGCTTATACAAATGCAAGGATAAGTGAAAATACAGCAGACTGGGAGAGCTATAAAAAGTAACAAAAGAATACAAAGAAAGTAATAAGTTGCAAAAAGGGAATATGGAAAAAAACTTTTAAATCATATTGAAGCTAACAGCAACATTTTTTATAATCATGAAAAGAGTTTTAAATGGAACTGGGCCCATTAAAGGCAGAGGCATGCGAGCCTAATGGACAATAAGGAAGTGGATGATTTGTTAAATGAGCACTTTATCTGATTTCACAGTGGAAGAAGAGAACAAAATACCAGCAGTGTAAGAGGGTCTTCAGGACCAGATGGCTTCCATCCCAGACTACTATTAGAAATAGGTGAGCAAATTGCTGGTGCATTTGTTATAATTATCCAAAGTTCTCTTGATTCAGAAACTGTGCTTTGGATTGGAAAATTATAAATGTTCCATTTTTTTTGACAAGGGAGGGAGAGAAATGCTCAAAATAGAGGATTTGTGATAGAGTAGAAAGGGAGAAACTGTTTCCACTGGCGGAAGGATCAACAACCAGAGGACACAGATTTAAGATAAACTTTAAATTAAGAACGGGGCTGGCAGTGGGGGAGCATGAGAATTTGTTCTAAGCAGTGAGTTGTCACAATAATTGCTCTGGCTGAGAGGGTGATGAAAACTGATTCAAAAGTAACTTTCAGAAGAGCATTAGATATAAAGTTGAAAAGGAAAAGTGTGCAGGGCCATGTTGAAAGAGCAGGGGAGTGGAATTAATTGGATAGCTCTTTCAAAGAGCCAACAAATACATGATGCATCTAATGGTTCATCATTATAAGCTAGTGCATGATTATGAGTTGGTGTACAAATATAAAAACAATCAAAAGGAAAATGGAATGATGCCCTTTTTCTAAGGGAGGCAGAAATACAAAAGGGGAGTGATAATGCTTCAGTTGTAGAGTCTTGTCTGGAGTAATGCATTCAAATTTGGGCACCAAACCTCAGCAAAGATATATTGGCATTGAAGAGGGTACAGCACTGATTCACTAGAATACTGCCAGGGCTTTGATGAGAACAAGTTACATCAACTCCATTTCATTTCCCTGGAGTGTAGAAAGTTGAAGGGTAATCAAAATAAGATATTTGAAATGATAAAGGGTTTCAATAGGGCAGATACAATGGAATGATTTCCTCTGGTGGGAGAATAATCTTAACCTAATAGCTATGTATTTCAGAGTGAAATCAACATGGATTTTTTTTAGCACAAAGAGTAGTGGAAATCTGGAATTATCTCCTCAAAAATGACATCAATTGAAATTTTCAAGTCTGCAGGTAAATGGAGTTCAGGGATAGATTCGCCATGATCCAATAGAACAGTGGAGGATACAACAATACTGATGTTGTTCACTAATCATGGCAATCAGTCTATATCAGTTAGTCAACAACAGACCCAGATATGAAGCGAGGAAACTCAATGGTGGAAGCCTTGGGAACCATTGGTCCAAAGTCGCCTGTTGCTGCCAGGTCTCAAATTACTCAAATACTGTATTCCAAAATAGTTTGGGGAAAAATCTGTCTCATTTGTCTTCCCGGAATTTTTTTTCCCCATCTGATGCACTTTGCATTTCTCTGCATTCATTTTTGTCTGCCACCATTCTGCCCAATGTATATTCAAATCCTCTTGTAGCTTATCCTGGTCAGTTTTGGGGTTCTTCATTAGCTTTTAATCATTTGTAAATTTCAGCACTCTGCTTATGATTTCTATCTACAGATTGTTTATGAACATTGTTAACTAAAGGTCCCACATCAGACCCATCTCCAACCCCCCCCCCACCCCCATTAACATTCTTCCAGGCTAATGACTACCTCTGTGCCACTATCCCAGTTCTGTGCGTCAACCAATTAATTATCCATGGTAAAATCTTCCCACTTTTTCCCACTTTCTTTATTTGCAGGACCAGCTTTGCCAGAGGCACTGTATCAAAGTCCTCACTGAAATCCAAGTACACTTCATCCACTGCCTTACCCCTCTCAAGCTCCTTTGTCACAGCCTCAAAGAAAGCCAGTTAGATCGACAATGCCTCCCCTTCATGAAGCTGTATTTTATAATTTTATTCCTATCCAGATGCCCCATGATCTCACCTTTAATGAAGATTTCCATAAGTTTACCCAAAATAGACATCAAACCTGCTGGTTTTTAGTTTCTTGGGTAATTTTTGCAACTTTTTGTTAACATCTACTTTTCTACAATTATCTAGCCACTGATTCCACCTCCCTCCCTGACCATTGTGAATTCAAAATTTTTCTTTGCCATTTGATGTCCTTCTTTCTCTGTAGGCATGCATTTTGGTATTCTGTGACATTTTTCTTCATGGTATTCCCCCATTTTAATTGTTGCTTTGCAGTCCTGTTCAATCAAGCAAGAGTGTCTTTAAGCTTGGTACATTTTCCGTGAATGGGTAAACATTGGTCCATTGCATTCAGAATCATCTCCTTGAAGGAACTCCAGAGATCCTCCACAGAACCATAGAAGGATTATGACACAGAAGGAGGCCATTCAGCCCATCGTGTCCGTGCCAGCCGAGAAAGCTAGCCACCCAATCTAATCCCACCTTTCAGCACCTGGTCCATAGCCTCGCAGGTTAACAGTACTTCAGGTGCATGTCCTGGTGCCTTTTACTTGAGTGGAGGGTTTCTGCCTCCACCACTGATCCAGGCATTGAATTCCAGACACCCTCTGGGTGAAAAAGTTATTCCTCATGCTCTCTCTGATTCTTCTACCAATCACCTTGAATCTGTGCCCCCTGGTAATTGATCGCTTTGCTAGGGGAAACAGGTTCCTGTCTACTCTATCTAGGCCCCTCATAATTTTGTACACCTCAATTAAGTCACCCTTCAGCCTTCTCTGTTCTAAGGAAAAGAACCCTAGCCTATCCAATCTTTCCTCATAGTTGCAACTTTCAAGCCCTGGCAACATTCTTGTAAATCTCCTCTGTACTCTCTCCGGAGCAATTATGTCCTTCCTGTAATGTGACCAGAACTGTACATGATACTCCAGCTGCGGCCCAACCAGCATTTTATACAGTTCCAGCATCACATCCCTGCTTTTGTATCATACCAGAAATGTTGGGGAACACAGGGCTTAGTGAGAGAGAGGAACTGAAAGAAATCAGTATTAGTAGAGAAATGGTGTTGGGGAAATTGATGGGATTGAAGGCCAATAAATCCCCAGGGTCTGATGGAATGCATCCCAAAGTACTTAAGGAAGTGGCCCTAGAAATAGTGGATGCATTGGTGGTCATCTTCCAAGATTCTATAGACTCTGGAACAGTTCCTACAGATTGGAGGGTAGCTAATGTAACCCCACTATTTAAAAAGGGAGGTAGAGGGAAAGCAGGGAATTATAGACCAGTCAGCCTGACATCGGTAGTGGGGAATTCTAGAGTCCATTATCAAAGATTTTAGAGCAGACCACTTGGAGAACAGTGGTAGAATTGGACAAAGTCAGCATGGATTTACAAAAGGGAAATCATGCTTGACAAATCTACTAGAATTCTTCGAGGACGTAACTAGTAGAGTTGCTGAGGGGGAGCCAGTGGATGTGGTTTATTTGGACTTTCAGAAGGCTTTCGACAAAGGCCAAAAAAGAGATTAGCATGTAAAATTAAAGCGCATGGGATTGGGGGTAGTGTATTGCGATGGATAGAAAATTGGTTGGCAGACAGGAAACAAAGTGCCTGGGAGGGTGGTAGAGGCGGTTGCCTCTCATCCTTTAAAAAGTACCTGGATGAGCACTTGGCACGTCATAACATTCAAGGCTATGGGCCAAGTGCTGGCAAATGGGATTAGGTAGACAGGTCAGGTGTCTTTACTGCATCGGTGCAGACTCGATGGGCCAAAGGGCCTCTTCTGCGCTGTATTATTCTGTGATTCTGTAGGGATAAATGGGTCTTTTTTCCGAATGGCAGGCAGTGACTAGTGGGGTACCACAAGGATCGGTGCTAGGACCCCAGTTATTCTCAATGTATATTAATGATTTAGATGAGGGAACTAAATGTGATATCTCCAAATTTGCAGATGACACAAAACTAGGTGGGAGGGTGAGTTGTGAGGAGGATGCAGAGAGGCTTCAGGGTGATTTGGACAAGTTGAGTGAGTGGGCTAGTGCGTGGCAGATGCAGTATAATGTGGATAAATGTGAGGTTATCCACTTTGGTAGCAAAAACAGGAAGGCAGATTATCTGAATGGCTATAAACTGAGAGAGGGGAATATGCAATGAGACCTGGGTGTTCTCATACACCAGTCGCTGAAGGTAAGCATGCAGGTGCAACAGGCGGTAAAAAAGGCAAATGATATGTTGTCCTTCATAGCGAGAGGATTCGAGTACAGAAGCAGGGATGTCTTGCTGCAGTTATACAGGGCCTTGGTGAGGCCAGACCTGGAATATTATGTGCCGTTTTGGTCTCCTTATCTGAGGAAGGATGTTCTTGCTATAGAGGGAGTGCAGCGAAGGTTTACCAGACTGATTCCTGGGATGGCGGGACTGACATATGAGGAGAGATTGAGTGGGTTAGGATTATATTCGTGGGAGTTCAGAAGAGTGAGGGGGAATCTCATAGAAACCTATAAAATTCTAACAGGACTTGACAGGGTAGATGCAGGAAGGATGTTCCTGATGGTGGGAAGTCCGGAACCAGGGGTCATAGTCTAAGGATACGGGGTAAATCTTTCAGGAGGGAGATGAGGAGAAATTTCTTCACCTAGAGAGTGGTGAGCCTGTGGAATTCGCTACCACAGAAAGCAGTTGAGGCCAAAACACTGAATGTTTTCAACGAGGAGTTAGATATAGCTCTTGGGTCTAAAGGGATCAAAGAGTATGGGGCGAAAGCCGGAACAGGCTATTGAGTTGGATGATCAGCCATGATCATAATGAATGATGGAGCAGGCTCGAAGGGCCAAATGGCCTACTCCTGCTCCTATTTTCGATGTGTCTATGTATTCTATACCTCATCTAATAAAGGAAAGCATTCCATACGCCTTCTTCACAACCCTATCTGCCTGTCCTACCACCTTTAGGGTCCTGTGGACATGCACTCCACTTCTTCTAACCCTCTCAATATCCTCCCGTTTATTGTGTAGTCCCTCGTTTTGTTTGCCCTCCCCAAATGCATTACCTCACACTTCTCTGGATTGAATTCCATTTGCCACTTTTCCACCCAGTCGACCAAACCATTGACGTCATTCTGCAGTCTACAGCTATCTTCTTCACTATCAACTACACGGCCAATTTTTGTGTCATCAGCACATTTCCCAATCATGCCTCCCACATTTAAGTCCAAATCATTAATATATACCACAAACAGCAAGGGGCCCAACACTGAGCCCTGTGGAACGCCACTGGAAACTGCTTTCCATTCGCAAAAACATCTGTCGCTCTCACCCTTTGTTTCCTGTCACTGAGCCAATTTTGAATCCAACCTGCCACATTCCCCTGTCTCCCATGGGCTTTCATTTTACTGACCAGTCTGCCATGCGGGACATCGTCAAATGCCTTACTAAAATCCATGTAGACCACATCCAATGCACTACCCTCATCAATCTTCCTTGTTACTTCCTCAAAAAACTCTATCAACTTAGTAAGACATGACATTCCCCTAACAAATTCATGCTGGCTATCCCTGATTAATCTGTGCCTTTCTAAGTGGCAGTTTATCCTGTCCCTCAGAATTGATTCTAATAATTTACCCACCACCGAGGTCAGACTGACTGGCCAAAAATTATTTGGCCTATCTATCGCACCCTTTTTAAACAATGGTATAACATTCACAGACCTTCAATCCTCTGGCACCTCGCCCGCATTCAGTGAGAATTTGAAGATGATCCTCAGCACATCCGCTATTTCCTCCCTGGCTTCCTTTAACAACCTAGGATGTAATCCATCCGGCCCTGGCGATTTATCCACTTTCAAGGATGTCAGACCCTCTAATACTTCCTCTCTCATTATGCTTATCGTAACTAATATTTCACTCCTCCTCTTTAATTACAGTGTCTGCATCAACCCTCTCCTTTGTGAAGACAGAGACACAAAACTCATTAAGAACCCTGTCCACATCTTCTTCTTCCACGCATAAGTTCCCTTGTACATCTCTGATAGGCCCTACCCTTTCCTCCGTTATCCTCTTGCTCTGAATGTACTGATAAAACATCTTCGGGTTTTCCTTTATTTTACCTGCCAATAAATAATTTTTCATGTCCTCTCTTTGCTTATCTAATTTCCTTTTTTATTTCACCCTTGCACTTTCTATACTCCTCTAGGCTTTCTAAAGTATTACGTTTTTTGTGTCGTCATAAGCTTTCTTTTTGTGCTTTAACTTACCCTGTAAGCTTCTAGATAACCAGGGACTCTAGATTTGACAGTACCACCCTTTATCTTGGTGGGGAGATGCCTACACTGTGCCTGTAGTATCTCGCTTATGAATGCCTCCCACTGGTTTGCCACTGATTTTCCTTCAAGTAACTGTATCCAGTCCACTTTCGCCAGGTCACCCCTCAGTTTCTTAAAATTTGCCTTCTCCCAATTTAGAACTTGTACTCCTGTTTTATCCTTGTCCTTTTCCATGATTATGCTAAAACTAACTGTCTTATGGTCACTGTCTCCAAAATGGTCACCCACTGTTCCTTCATCCACTTGCCCAGCTTCATTACCGACGAATACATCTAGAATTGCGCCCCCTCTCATTGGGCTTGTTACGTGCTGGCTAAAAAAGTTCTCTTGAATGCAGTTCAAGAATTTTGAGCCCTCTGTACCCTTCATATTGTTTGTACCCCAGTTGATATTGGGGTAGTTGAAATCCGCGACTATTCTTGCCCTATAGTTTTTCCACTCAGAAATTTACCGACATATTTGTTCTTCTGTTTCCCTCTCACTTTTTGGGGGTCTTAGTACACTCTTAGTGGTGTGGCTACCCCTTTTTTATTTCTGATCTCCACCAATAGGACCTCATTTGATGACTCATTTAGCATCCCTCCTCAAAGCTGTTATTGATTCCTTAACTAATAATGCCACATCCCCTCCTTTTTTATCCCCCTCTCTATCCCTGAAAACTCGATATCCAGGGATGTTGAGCTGCCATTCTTGCCCCTCTTTAAGCCAAGTTTCTGTTTTCACAACGATATCGTGTTACCATGTGTCCATCTGTGCCCTCAGCTCTTCCGCTTTATTTACTATACTCTTTGCATTTAAATAAATACCCTTTAACACAGCCAAATTCCTCTGCTGCACATTTTTTAACCTTTGCTTCTTCTCTCTTTCAGAGTCAGTCGCTAATTTATGTGTCCCGTTCCCTGCCCTGAAATTGTCCAATCTGAGACTGCGCTCAGGTTCTCATCCCCCTGCCAAACTAGTTTAAACCAAACCAATATCACGAGCAAACTTTCCTGCAAGGATATTTGTCCCAGTCCTGTTCAGGGGTAGACCGTCCAGCTTGAACAGATCCTACCTTCCCCAGAACCGGTGCCAACACCCCAGAAATCTGGAGCCCTCCCTCCTGCACCATCTCTCCAGCCACGCATTCATCTGGTGTATTTTCCTATTTCTATACTCACTAGCATGTGGCATTGGGAGTAATCTGGAGATAACTACCTTTGAGGTCCTGCTTGCTAATCTCTTTCCTAACTCCCTAAACTCAACCTACAGGACCTCATCCCTCTTTCTTCCTATATCATTGTGCACCCTCGCCCTCCAGAATGCCCTGTAGCTGCTCGGTGACATGCATGACCCTTGCACCAGGGAGGCAACATACCATCCTGGAATCATGTCTGCGACCACAGAAACGCCTGTCTGTTCCCCTAACTACAGAATCCCCGACCACTATTGCTCTGTTGTCTTTTCTCCTCCCTCCATACACAACTGAGCCACCCATGGTGCTCTGGTCATGACTCTCACTGTACTCTCCAGAGGAACTCTCTCTCCCATCGGTACTCAGAACAGAATACTGGTTAGAAAGTGGAATGCCCTCTGGGGACTCCTGCATTACCTGCCTTGACCTTCTTGTCTTTCTGGCAGCCACCCAGTCCCCCTCTGCCTGTGCTCTCTTAAGCTCCGAGGTGACTTCCTCCTGAAATGAAACTACTATCCACGTAGTTCTCTGCCTCGAGGATGCGCCACAGTGACTCCAGCCGCTGCTCGAGTTCCGAAACCCGGAGCTCAAGCTTCTGCAGCCGGTGACACTTCTTGCAGATGGTGTATCCACGACTTCCCACAGGCGGCACATTCCGCTTGGCCGAGCTGCACTGCCATTACTTAGCTTTACAAACTAATTATTGCGAGTGTAATAAGTAGAATAACTTACCAGTTACTTGCCAATCAGCTTCTTCCCCTGTCCTGCAGAGGCTGAAAAGACAGAAAAGAAAAGAAAGACTGCAAAGAGCAGCTCTTTCCCCTAGTCAGTGAAATCCCTCACACACAACTCACAGCCTCACTCTGTCCAAACAGTACTATTCTAATTAGTAATTATTAATAGATTTCTTTTTCTTTTGGGTCTCCTTATCTCGAGAGACAATGGATACGCGCCTGGAGGTGGTCAGTGGTTTGTGAAGCAGCGCCTGGAGTGGCTATAAAGGCCAATTCTGGAGTGACAGGCTCTTCCACAGGTGCTGCAGAGAAATTTGTTTGTTGGGGCTGTTGCACAGTTGGCTCTCCCCTTGCGCCTCTGTCTTTTTTCCTGCCAACTACTAAGTCTCTTCGACTCGCCACAATTTAGCCCTGTCTTTATGGCTGCCCGCCAGCTCTGGCGAATGCTGGCAACTGACTCCCACGACTTGTGATCAATGTCACACGATTTCATGTCGCGTTTGCAGACGTCTTTATAACGGAGACATGGACGGCCGGTGGGTCTGATACCAGTGGCGAGCTCGCTGTACAATGTGTCTTTGGGGATCCTGCCATCTTCCATGCGGCTCACATGGCCAAGCCTTCTCAAGCGCCGCTGACTCAGTAGTGTGTATAAGCTGGGGGTGTTGGCCGCTTCAAGGACTTCTGTGTTGGAGATATAGTCCTGCCACCTGATGCCAAGTATTCTCCGAAGGCAGCGAAGATGGAATGAATTGAGACGTCGCTCTTGGCTGGCATACGTTGTCCAGGCCTCGCTGCCGTAGAGCAAGGTACTGAGGACACAGGCCTGATACACTCGGACTTTTGTGTTCCGTGTCAGTGCGCCATTTTCCCACACTCTCTTGGCCAGTCTGGACATAGCAGTGGAAGCCTTACCCATGCGCTTGTTGATTTCTGCATCTAGAGACAGGTTACTGGTGATAGTTGAGCCTAGGTAGGTGAACTCTTGAACCACTTCCAGAGCGTGGTCGCCAATATTGATGGATGGAGCATTTCTGACATCCTGCCCCATGATGTTCGTTTTCTTGAGGCTGATGGTTAGGCCAAATTCATTGCAGGCAGACGCAAACCTGTCGATGAGACTCTGCAGGCATTCTTCAGTGTGAGATGTTAAAGCAGCATCGTCAGCAAAGAGGAGTTCTCTGATGAGGACTTTCCGTACTTTGGACTTCGCTCTTAGACGGGCAAGGTTGAACAACCTGCCCCCTGATCTTGTGTGGAGGAAAATTCCTTCTTCAGAGGATTTGAACGCATGTGAAAGCAGCAGGGAGAAGAAAATCCCAAAAAGTGTGGGTGCGAGAACACAGCCCTGTTTCACACCACTCAGGATAGGAAAGGGCTCTGATGAGGAGCCACCATGTTGAATTGTGCCTTTCATATTGTCATGGAATGAGGTGATGATACTTAGTAGCTTTGGTGGACATCCGATCTTTTCTAGTAGTCTGAAGAGACCACGTCTGCTGACGAGGTCAAAGGCTTTGGTGAGATCAATGAAAGCAATGTAGAGGGGCATCTGTTGTTCACGGCATTTCTCCTGTATCTGACGAAGGGAGAACAGCATGTCATTAATAGATTACACTAATTAAAACCTTAGTAATACTAACCAGGTAACCCTCAAGGTAGTTATTTGAGATTTTTTTTAAAGAACTTTTTTTCTCTGATTTTTAAAGCTATTTACAGGCAATAACAGCTGTTACTTACCAACCAATCAGCTCACACATTTCCCGTGCTGTCACTTAGTTTTTTTTCCACTTTTCAAACCCAGCGCGCGCCGACACAGCCAGAGAGCGAGACTGCCGACTGTCGCTCTGCTCCTCAGGCAGGTGTAGGCCCCGAGCCCTGCTGTATTCAACTAGCTCGCTATATTCAAACTTACAGGGACACTCTGACAAGACTTCTCAAATACATAAAGTTGGTCCTCTTAAAATTTGGCAATTTTGCTTTGGTTTTAGTAATCTCTCCAATTCTTGTAATGTTAAACGTGATCACATTATGATCACTGGTACTTAAAGCCTTACCCATCTTTGTGTTGAAGATTTGATTGTCTCTATTACTCAGAATGAAATTCAGGATTATTCTCCTGTTGATTTGTTAATGAGGACCCGTCTCCCTTTTATGAGTCATGTCGATGGTCTGATTTGGGTAGTAAAAATTTACCTTCTGGGAAGGCAACAGATTGGAGCCAGAAGGTAGTTTTTTAAATCATTACACAAAGGGGTGATTAGAATCAGGGATTTGCTACCACAAACTATCGTTCAAGCATAGTCCATAAATACTTTGAAAAGAGAATTCACTTGTTGCTTGAAAATTGGAATCTTAAAATTTATGGTCAGCGAGCATGACAGTGCTCGGGACTACCTTGGAGACATTGACACAGAAAGTTCTTGTGATCTGTTTCTGTATTGTGACATTCTATGATCCAATAGTATCTGCTGAGTTAGATAAACTCAGCTGGGGCCATGATTGGGAGCTATAATCGGCCTTGACAACTTGGGTTTTGGTGTTCCCTATCCTCCTCCTTCTTCTTTGGCCTCCTTGTCTCGAGAGACAATGGGTAAGCACCTGGAGGTGGTCAGTGGTTTGTGAAGCAGCGCCTGGAGTGGCTATAAAGGCCAAATCGAGAGTGACAGACTTTTCCACAGGTGCTGCAGATAAAATTGGTTGTCGGGACTGTTACACAGTTGGCTCTCTCCTTGCACTTCTGTCTTTTTTCCTGCCAACTGCTAAGTCTATTCGACTCGCCAGACTTTAGCCCCGCCTCTATGGCTGTCGCCAGCTCTGGCGATCACTGGCAACTGACTCCCACGACTTGTGATCAATGTCACAGGACTTCATGTCGCGTTTGCAGACGTCTTTAAAGCAGAGACACACAGGCCGGTGGGTCTGATACCAGTGTTGAGCTTACTGTACAACGTCTCCTTGGGGGTCCTGTCATCTTCCATGTGGCTCAGATGGGCAAGCAATCTCAAGCGCTGCTGGCTCAGTAGGATGTATATACTGGGGATGTTGGCCGGCTCGAGGACTTCTGCGTTGGAGATACAGTCCTTACACCTGATGCCAAGGATTCTCCGGAGGCAGCAAAGATGGAATGAATTGAGACGTTGCTCTTGGCTGACATACGTTGTTTACGTTGGCCTCGCTGCCGTAGAGCAAGGTACTGAGGACACAGGCTGATACCATCGGACTTTTGTGTTCCGTGTCAGTGCGCCATTTTCCCACACTCTCTTGGCCAGTCTGGACATAGCAGTGGAAGCCTTTCCCATGCGCTTGTTGATTTCTGCATCGAGAGACAGGTTACTGGTGATAGTTGAGCCTAGGTAGGTGAACTCTTGAACCACTTCCAGAGCATCGTCGCCAATATTGATGGATGGAGCATTTATGGTGTCCTGTCCCATGATCGTTTTCTTGAGGCTGATGGTTAGGCCAAATTCGTTGCAGGCAGCTGTAATCCTGTCGATGAGTCTCTGCAGACACTGTTCAGTGTGGGATGTTAATGCAGCATCGTCAGCAAAGAGGAGTTCCCTGATGAGGACCTTCTGTACTTTGGTCTTCGCTCTTAGACGGGCAAGGTTGAACAACCTGCCATCTGATCTTGTGTGGAGGAAAATTCCTTCTTTTGAAGACCTGAACGCATGTGAGAGCAGCAGGGAGAAGAAGATCCCAAATAGTGTAGGTGCGAGAACACAGCCCTTTTTCACACCACTCAGGATAGGAAAGGTGTCTGATGAGGTGCCGCTATGCTGGATTGTGCCTTTCATATTGTCATGGAATGAGGTGATGATACTTAGTACGTTTGGTGGACATCCGATCTTTGCTAGTAGTCTGAAGAGACCAACCACGTCTGCTGACGAGGTCAAAGGCTTTGGTGAGATCTATGAAAGCAACGTAGAGGGGCATCTGTTGTTTGCGGCATTTCTCGCCAGACTCGCCAACTTTAAGGGCATTTAAGTGGTCATTGGATAGACATATGGATGAAAATGGAATAGTGTAGGTCAGATGGTTTCACAGGTCGGCGCAACATCGAGGGCCGAAGGGCCTGTACTGCGCTGTAATGTTCTAATTCTAAAATTCTCCTGTAGCTGGCGAAGGGAGAACAGCATGTCAATGATGGATCTCTCTGCACGAAAGCCACACTGTGCCTCAGTGTAGACACGCTCAGCCAGCTTCTGGAGCCTATTTAAAGCGAATCGAGCGAAGACTTTCCCCACTATGCTGAGCAGGGAGATTCCACGGTAGTTGTTGCAGTCACTGCGGTCACCCTTGTTCTTATGATGATATTGGCATCGCACATGTCCTGTGGTACTGCTCCCTCATTCCAGCACAGGCAAAGCAATTCATGGAGTGCTGAGAGTATAGCAGGCTTGGTACTCTTGATTATTTCAGGGGTAATGCCATCTTTCCCAGGGGCTTTTCCGCTGGATACAGAATCAGTGGCATCACTGAGTTCCGATTTTGTTGGCTGTACGTCCTGCTCATCCATGACTGGCAGAGACTGATCTGCATTGAGGGTGGTCTTACTGACAACATTTTCCCTGGAGTACAGTTCTAGGTACTGCTCCACCCCGCGGTCCATTTGCTTGCGTTGGTCAGTGATCGTGTCCCCTGATTTAGACTTGAGGGGGGCGATCTTCCTGATGGTTGGCCCAAAAGCTCTCTTAATGTCATCATACATTCCTCTGATGTTTCCGGTGTCGGAGGCCAGCTGAATACGACTGCATAGGTGTTGCCAGTAGTCATGTGCGCAGCGCCTGGCTGTTCTTTGTGCAGCGCTTCTGGCTGCTTTAAGTGCTACGGATATTAGCTCGCTGGGGGCTTTCTTGTAGTTCAACAGTGCAATGCACTTAGTGGCTATGACAGGTTCCAGCTCTTCAAAGTGAGATTGAAACCAGTCTGCATTCTGCTTCACACGTTTGCCATAGGTGGTCATTGTGAGTCATAGATGGCGCCTCTGATGTGGGCCCACTTGGTCTCTGCATCCCCTGCAGGAGTGTTTTGAAGGGCTTTTTCAAGTGAATTTAGAAACTTATGTAACAGCTGTGGATAAGAAATTCTGTTAGTGTTGATGCGCGGGTGGCCCTTCTGCTTGGAGTGATGCAGCTTCTTTGGTTTGAGTATAACCTTGCTGCACAACAGGGGAGTGGTCGGTGTCGCAATCTGCACTGTGGAAGCTGCGTGTGATTTGAACGCTGTTTAAAGAGGCTCGCCTTGTGACGATGAGATCCAGCTGGTGCCAACGATGTGATCTTGGGTACCTCCATGAAACCTGGTGACAGGGTTTAGTAGGAAAGAAAGAGTTGGTGATGCAGAGGTTATGATAGGTACACAACTCCAGTAGTCTCTGTGCATTCTCATTCATCCTTCCAATGCCATAGCGCCCAAGGCAGGAGGGCCATGAGTCATGGTCAGCCCCAACCCTGGCTTGGGTTTCGGTGGTCCCTATCCACCATCAACAAATTGAATAATTCCACTGTCTAGTTTATAATAATGTGGGACTGATTTAGAACGCTGATCTTGTAATAATTTTAAATTGTTGCAGTTGTTGTTAATGTTATCCAATTGCCTGGTAATCAGGAAAGCAGAAAAGCTCTTTTTTTTCCTTCTCTTCCTGAAGACAAATTGTGCTGCAGTTTGATTTCACGGGTACGTCGTTCACTTGGGCTGTGTATAGTTTCACGGGTACTTTTGCACTTCTGATACAGTGTCTTTCTAATATTCATCGATAAGTTTAGATGAAGTAAGCTACGTAAACAGTTTCGACTCTCAAACTGGTGTACAATTTCAAAATTTATGAACACCATCAAATTGGGGACGATAGCTAATACTGAATATGACTGTGACAAAATGCAAGAAGACATTACTAAATTGTAGAATGGGAAGGTAATTGGCAAAAGAATTGAAATATAGCTAAGTGTGAGGTGGTATATTTTGGTAGGAAGAATGAGGAGACTTCATACTGCATGGATAATAAGAGTCTAAATGGGGTAGAGGAGCAGTGGGATCTCGGGGTCCAGATACAAAAATCATTTAAAGTAGAGACGCAGGTTTGTAAAGCCATAAAAAAGCAAACCAAGAAAAGGTTTTTTCTAGAGAGCTGGAATTTAAAACAGACACTATGTTAAACATTTATCAAACCCTGGTACGACCACATTTGAAGTGCTGTGCAGAGTTCTGGTCTCCATATTAGAAAAAGGATATTGAGGCATTGGAGAAGGTGCAAAAAAGATTCACAACAATGTTACCAGAACTGAGAGGACATACTTATCAGGAAAGGCTAAATAGGCTGGGCTTTTTTGTCCAGAAAAGAGAAGGCCTAGGGGTGACCTGATAGAGGTTTCTTGCTGGGGACTAAGCTTGCCAACCCCCTTTCTGTCCAACTGACCCTGTGGAGCCTGCCAGGAGATCAGCAATCACTGTCCTTCTCCACATCTCCCTCCAGAATGCCTGTTCATTTCTGACAAATGTATTTGCCATCTATGACCTTATTGTGGATCCTTGCATTGACATTTGACAGAAACCTGACTTACAACTGATGACAACTTTTCCATTCCTGAAGTTTCCTGGTCTGGCTGTACCATCTGTCCTGACCAAACCACAGCAGTAGCAGTGTGGCTCTGATCACAAAATCTCATCTTGATCTCTCCCCTCACTCCTCTGGCAGCAGGTTCTTGCACCACCTCAACTTCTTTAACAACCACGCTAAATTTCTCTCGGACATCCTCACTGCTTTTCTGCCTCAGCCGCTTCACATATAGCAACTTCTCACATTGTCCTCTCTTCTGAGTTCGCTGCTCTCCTGTCCTGGCTTAGCTTCTCTCTCCGTATAAACTCTCCTATCCCAATTAACAGCTACCCCCTCAGCCTTGCTGTCTTACGTGGCATCTCTATTCCCATCGTCTCAACTAAAGATAAGGCCATCTCTGCATCTCTGATCACTCTCCTGTATCCTTCACCACTCACATTCTCCACCTGCCAAGCCCACTTCCTTCTGTGACCATGCCTGGAAAGAATTCTCCTGCTTGTCACTTAAATGGCACTTTCAAACTCCATACTGTCTAGCCTTTGGCCCTCTATTTGCCACAACACTTCTACAGATACTGATCAATCATACCCTCACCTCTACATTTGATGTCCTTGTCCCCAATAAAATTCTTAATCGCTCCAACCCATCATTTTCCTTGTTACGGTCCCCGTCTACGAACATAATCAGATAAGCCACACATTGCCAGATCTCGCTGGACCACTTCCAGCATGATATGGTGCTACTCTGCTTTGCCAAAACAGCTCGCCACTCCAGAATCATTTGGAATGCAAAGGGACGGCGCAGTGGTTAGCACCGCAGCCTCACAGCTCCAGCGACCCGGGTTCGGTTCTGTGTTCTGCCTGTGGGAGTTTGCAAGTCTCCCTGTGACAGCGTGGGTTTCCGCCGGGTGCTCTGGTTTTCTCCCACAGCCAAAGACTTGCAGGTTGATAGGTAAATTGGCCATTGTAAATTGCTCCTAGTGTAGGTAGGTGGTAGGAGAATGGAGGGGATGTGGTAGGGAATATGGGATTAACGTAGGATTAGTATAAATGGGTGGTTGTTGGTCGGCACAGACTCGGTGGGCTGAAGGGCCTGTTTCAGTGCTGTATCTCTCTTTGACTCTATAACCCCCAACTTCCTTTCTCCACTGCCAGCCATCCCTTTAAACTCCTCAACCCCTCCTGCCTCACCTCCAACAAGTGGGAGAAACTTATGGGCTTCTTTGTCAGTAAGATTAAGACCATCATTTAGCTACCTCTGTTGCATTTCCCCCTTCCCCTAGCCCGCCAACCAAAGGTTCCCCATACCATTAACCTGAATTCACATCACTCTCTCTAGTTTCTCTCCCATCTCCCCACATGCCTTCTCCAAGCTTATCTGTGCACGAGACCCACCTCCTGATATCTTGCCCCTGTTCGCATTAAACTGTTGACAACCCAACAGCTCTCCCTGGCACCCATGCTAACATCCTTTAAAATCTGCCAACATCACTATCTCCTCAAAAAATTCATAGTTGATTCCTCTGTCATTGCGAACTAATGGCCCATCTGGAACCTCCCTATCTTCTCCCGAGTCCTTGAATGTGTTGTCATGGCCCAAATCCTTGTCCATCTTTCCCACAACTCCATGTTTGAACCCCACCAATCTATTTCCACCCCTGCTACAACACAGTGGGCCTGCCCTTGTCAGGTTTCACTCCTACCTATCCAGTCATAACTAGAGAATCTGACTTCACTTCCCACCCCTGCACTGTTACCTCTGAAGTCCTTTAAAGATCTATCCTTGGACCCCTCTTATTTCTCAATCACGTGTTACAGCTCAGCCACATCATCTAAAGACACAGACTTGAGCTCATTACATAATGATTATGTTACTGGACGAGCAATCTAGAGGCATTAACGAATGATCAAGAGTCCCGAGTTCAAATCCCACCACGGCATCATGAGAATTTAAATTCAGTTGATTAAATAAATCTGGAATTAAAAGGCTAGTATCAATGATGATCATGTAACTACCAGATTGTAATAAAAACCCATCTGCTTCAATAATGTCCTTTAGGGAAGGAAAACTGCTGTCCTTTTTTGGTGGCGTATATATGACCCGCAGAAATGCGGTTGACTCTTGGGACCTTGCATCTCTTCACTGAGTGGCTTGGTAGCACTACTGACTGAGCTGGCTGACGCCTGATGGACACACCTGCCAGAGTATCATAGGTTCAACCATCTTCAGCTGCTTCACCAATGGCCTGCATCCATCATAAGGTCAGAAGTGGGAATGCTTGCTGATAATCATGGAGTAATGCAATTATCATAGTCATTTATGGCACAGAAGGAAGCCATTGGGCCCATTGAGTCCAGGCCGGCTCTCCACAGAGCTATGCAGTCAGTCCCATGCCCTAGCTCAAACCCCGTAGTCCTGCAAGTATATTCCTCGCAGGTGGCCATTCAATTTCCTCTTGAAGTCATTGATCGTCTCCGCTTCCACCACCCTTGTGGGCAGCGAGTTCCAGGTCATTACAACCTGCTGTGTAAAAAAGGTGCTTCCTCATATTCCCCCTGCATCCTTTGCCCAAAACTTTCAATCTGTGTCCCCTAGTCCTTGTACTATTTGTTAATGGGAACGGTTTTTCCTTATCTAACTTATCTAAACCTATCATAATCTTGTACAATTCAATCAAATCTCCCCTCAATCTCTTTTGTTATCAGGCGAACAGCTTTTCCCACCTATCCTAAAATCCCCCATCTCTGGAATCATTCTGGTAAATCTCTGCACCCTCAAATCCTTCCTGAAGTGTGGTGACCAGAATTGAACACAATACTCCAGTGAGGGACTAACCACAGCTTTATAAAGGTTCAGCATAACCTCCCTGCTTTTGTATTCAATGCCTCTATTTATGAAGCCCAAGATCCCATATACTTTACTAACCACTCTCTCAATATGTCCTGCCACCTTCAAAGATCGATGCATATGCACCCCCAGTTCCCTCTATTGCTTTAGAACTGTGCCATTAAGTCTATATTGTCTTTCCCTATTCCTTCTGCCAAAATGCATCACCTCACATTTATCGGTATTAAATTCCATCTGCCATCTTTCTGCCCATTCTACTAGCCTATCTATGTCCTGTTGCAGGAGGTTTATATCATCCACACTGTTTGCTGCACCGCTAAAGTTTGGTGTCATCAGCAAATTTTGAGATTCTACTCTGTATTCCAAGATCCAAGTCATTTATGTATATCAAAAAAAGCAGTGGTCCCAGCACTGACCCTTAGGGAACACCAGTGTCTACCATCCTCCAGTCTGAAAAGCAACCATTTACTATGACTCACGGCTTTCTGTCCTTCAACCAATTTTTTATCTAATTGGACAGTGACCCTCCTATTCCATGAGCCTCAATTTTGTTAACAATGTGGTATCTTATCAAATTCTTTCTAAAAAACTCATATAATCAACATCTACCGTATTCCCTTCATCAACCTTCTCTGTTACTTCATCACAAAATTCAGTCAAGCATGATCTGACTTTTACAAATCCATGTTGGCTATAATTGCACAGTGTTCAGTATCATGTGCAACTCCTCAGATAATGAAGCAGTCCGTACCCAAATGCAGCAAAAACTGGACAACATTCAGGCTGGGGCGGATAAGTGGCAAGTAACATTCATGCCACACAAGTGCCAGGTAATGACCATCTCCAACAAGAAAGAATCTAACAATTTCTCTTTGACATTCAACGGTAATGAACATTTCTGCCGAATCTTTAAGGAGCTTGTTGCTATTGTCGACTAAATTTTAAAAAAATTCCTTTACGAGACTTATGTTGCAGAAAATAACAGCTGCCTGCTCTGCTGTGCATCGATGCTCAGGGGTATAAACACTGGCCTAAACCATCGCTGAATCCCTGACCATCAACATCTTGGGGTTACTGTTGACCAGAAACTTAACTGAACAAACATGTAAGTACTGTGACTACAAGAGCAGGTCAGAGGCTGGGAATTCTACTGCGAGTAACTGAACTCCTGACTCCCCAAAACCTGTCCACAATCTACAAGGCACAAGTCAGGAATATGATTGAGTACTCCCCATTTGTCTGGATGAGTGCAGCTCCAACAACACTCAAGCAGCTTGACACCATCCAGGACAACACTGTCCTCTTGACTGGTACCTCATCCAACACCGGCACACAGTGGCAGCGGTGTGTACCATCTACAAGCTGTACAACAGCAACTCGCTAAGATTCCTTCGACAGCACCTTCCAAACCCGTGACTTCTACCACCTAGAAGAACAAGGGCAGCAGATGCATGGGAACACCATCACCTGTAAGTTCCCCTCCAAGTCACACACCATATTGACTTGGAAAAATATTGCTGTTCCTTACCTGTCACTGGATCTAAATC
Organism: Heterodontus francisci; assembly: GCF_036365525.1. Classification (NCBI taxonomy): domain Eukaryota; kingdom Metazoa; phylum Chordata; class Chondrichthyes; order Heterodontiformes; family Heterodontidae; genus Heterodontus; species Heterodontus francisci. The sequence goes on along the minus strand of NC_090373.1, from coordinate 197,781,480 downwards.
CTGGAGCTCCCCCCATAATAGCACTGTGGGTGTATCTACACTGCATGGACTGCACCGGTTCAAGAAGGCGCCACCTTAAAAAGAACATATGAAATTGGAGCAGGAGTAGGCCGTACGGCCTCTAAGCCTGCTCCACCATTCACTAAGATTATGGTTCATCTGAAATTGGTTTCAACTCCACTTTCATGTTCCCCATAACCCTTGAATCCTCTGTTTTTCAAGAATCTGTCTATCTGAGTCTTCTCGAGGACAATTAGGGATAGGCAATAAATGCTCGCCTTGCCAGAGACACCCCCATCTCATGCTTTTTCTATTAATCCTATTTTATACTCCACAGAGTCATTTTCAGCACAGAAGGAGGCCATGCCTTACAAGTGCATGCCGGCTCTCCACAGAGCCATACAGTCAGTCCCACTCCCCTACAGGAATGCAGGTCAATCCCCGCAGCTCTGCAAGTCTTTCTCTCAGGTGGCCATCCAACTTCCTGTTGAAGTCACTGATCGTCTTCGCTTCCACCAGCTTTGTGGGCAGCGAGTTCCAAGTCCTAACGACCCGCTGCGTAAAAAAAAGTGCTTCCTCATATTTCCCCTGCATCTTATGCCCAAAACTTTCAATCTGTGTCCCCTAGTCCTTGTACCATCTTTTAATGGGAACAGCTTTTCCTTGTTTAACTTATCTAAGCCTGTCATTATCTTGTACATTTCTATTAAATCTCCCTTCAATCATCTTTGTTCTAAAGAGAACAAACCCAGCTTTTCTAACCTAACCTAGTAACTAAAATCCTCCATCCCTGGAACCATTCTGGCAAAGTTCCTCTGTACCCTCTCAAGCACCCTCACATCTTTCCTGAGGTGTGGTGACCAGAACTGGATGCATTACTCCAGTTGGGGCCTAACCAGAGCTTTATAAAGGTTCAGCATAACATTTGATACGCAGGGTTTCTTCAAATACAGGAGGAAAGAGGACACTGACACACTGGATATGCAGGGTTTCTTTTAAAGAGAGAGAGATGAGCTGGGTTTTCCTTGGCAGGCAAAAAACCAACTGTCTTTTTTTAACAATTCAAAGTGAAACCAAAAACATTCCAGATCAAGCCTCCTGACCTCTATAAATCTTGACCTGTCACTTCTTTGTAAACATCTCCCAAAGTCAAAACAACAAGCTCCCTGCTGGTATCTTGTCTGAAAACAGGTGCCTTCCAGTAAGGGCTTGTTTACAAGCCAAGTCCAGGAAGCCTTCTGGTGATCTCTTTTAAAAGAAAACACAAAGTTCAGCATCTCTTTGCACTTCCAGATGAATCAATGTCCATAATTCAACTATAAGTCCTTAAAAACATACTTCACAAAAAATAGAAGCGCAATCGTAACAACATCAAAAAAAAAGTAGTGGTCCCAGCACTGACCCTTGGGGAACACCACTGTCTACCATCAACTATTTACTACGACTCGCTGTTTTCTGTGCATAAGCCAATTTTTTATCCAATTGGACACTGACCCTCCTATTCCATGAGCTTCAGTTTTGTTAAGCAGTCTTTTATGTGGCACCTTATCAAATGCTGTCTTAAAATCCATATGAATGACAGCCAACGCATTACTTCATCAAAAAATTCAATTAGATTAGTCGAGCATGATCTGCCTTTTACAAATCCATGCTGGCTATCCTTAATTAACTTGAACATCTCTATGTGGCCGTTGATATTTTCCCTGGTTATAGTTTCTAAAACCTTACCCACACTTTTGCCACTCTCAAATACTCTAGCACCTCTCCCATATCCAGGGAAAATTGGAAGATTATGGCAAGCCTTCCGCTATCTGTACCCCCGCTTCCTATAGAATCATAGAAAAATTACAGCACAGAAGGAGGCCATTCAGCCCATCGTGTCTGTGCCAGCTGAAAAACTAGCCGCCCAATCTAATTCCACCTTCCAGCACCTGGTCCATCGCCTTTCAGGTTACAGCACTTCAAGTGCATGTCCAGGAACATGTTAAAATAATTGAGGGTTTCTGCCTCCACCACCATTCCTGGCAGTGAATTCCAAACACCCACCACTCTCTGGGTGAAAACGTTTTTCCTCATGTCCCCTCTAATCCTCCTACCAATCACCTTAAATCTGTGCCCCCTGGTAAATGACCTCCTGCTAGGGAAAACAGGTCCTTTAGCAACCTGGGATACAACCCTTCCAGACCAGGTAACTTATCTACCCTAAGCATAGCCAACCTTTTTAATACCTCCCCCTCTCAATTTTTATACTCTCATTGCTTCTACTGATATTTTGTCAGCCTCCATTTGTGAACACTGATACAAAGTACTCATTAAGTATATTAGCCTTGCCCTGCGCCTCTAAACATGTATTACCCTCTCTGTCCCTAAGAGGCCCCACTCCTCCTCTGACTACTCACTTACAATTTACATGCGGTAGAAGATCTTTGGGTTCCCTTTTATGTTGACTGTCATTGTATTTTCATATTCTCTCCTTGTCAGTCTTAATTTCCTCTTCACTTCCCCTCTCAACCTATTGTATATGGCTTGGTTCTCACCTGATGAGTTCACCTGACATGCATCATACACCCTCTTTTTTTGTTTCATCATCATCTCTATCTCCCTCATCAGCGAAGGAGCCCTGTTTTTGGTTTCCCTACCTTTCACCCTTATTGGAATGTTCCTAGCCTGTACCTGAAGCATCTCCTCCTTAAAGATAACCCACTTTCCGATATAGCTCTTCTTGCCGGTCTTTGGCCTGGCTAGATCCCTTCTCATTGAAATTAGTCCTCTTCCAATGTCGAAATTCTACCTTATTTTGTTCCTTGCTTTTCTGCGTTCCTGGTCTAAACCTTATGATATGATGATCACTCTGACCCAAGTGCTACCCCACAGACACTTGGCCCACCTCATTTCCCAGCACCAGATCCAACAATGCCTCTTTTCTAGTTAAGCGAGAATAAAAACAAAGCTGTCTTCTGAAATGGTCTAGCAAACCACTCAGTTGGCAAGAAGTTGGCTCACCACCAACTTCTCAAAGGCAATTAGGGATGGGCAATAAATGTTGGCTTGTACACCAACGCCCACTTCCCGTGAATAAATGAATAAAAGCACTGATCTGTGTGGCCCTCCACTAGTTACACCCTGCCATCTGGAAAATGACCAGTTTATTCCTACTCTTTTTTTCTGTCTGTTAACCTTCTTGAGTGGCACCTTATCAAATATCTTCTGAAAATCCAAATATACTACATCTCCTAGTTCCCTCTTATCTACCCTGCTAGGTACAATTTCCCTTTCACAAAACCTTTTCACCTCTCTAGTTCTCTCTCTTCCTTTAAGGCACTGCTTGAAACCTGCATCTTTGACCAAGCATTTGGTCACCTGTTCTAATATCGCCTTCTTTGAATAAGTTTCAATTTTTTCTGATTAAAATTCCTGTGAAATGCCTTCAGATGTTTTACTACTTGAAATACACTATAAATGCAACTTGTACCGAACAGTTGTACAAAATTGAGGTGAATAAATCTCGGGCCAGATAAGATGCATTTGAAGATTCTTAAGGAAGAGAGGAAATTTCAGAAACTCTTGCACAAATGTTTCAGAAAACATTGAATACTGGACATATACCAGCGAACCAGAGAAAGGTAGATTTCACTCTTATTCTTAAAAACAACTTGCATTTATATAGTGCCTTTAATATAGCAATACATTCCAAGGCACTTATTTTAAAACAAATATAACACTGAGCCCAAGTAGGAGATAATACGGCAGATATCAAAAGCTTGGTCAAAGAGGTAGATTTTAAGGAGTGTCTTAAAGGAGGAAACATACAAACTTACGAATTAGAAGCAGGAGTAGGCCACTTGGCCCTTCAAGCCTGCTCCGCCATTCAATAAGTTCATGGCTGAACTGATCACTCCACATTTCCACCTAACCCCGATAACCTTCCACCCCCTTGCTTATCAAGAATCTATCTACCTCTGCCTTAAAAATATTCAAAGACTCTGTTTCCACTGCCTTTTGAGGAAGAGAATTCCAAAGACTCACCACCCTCTGAGAGAAAAGAATTCTCCTCATCTCTGTCTTAAATAGGCAACCCTTTATTTTTAAACAGTGACCCCTAGTTCTAGATTCTCCCACAAGGGGAAACATCCTGTCCACATCCAGCCTGTTAGCAACTCTGGTGGGGTGCTTCCAGAGTCTGCATTTATGTGGGAGGATGTGGGGTCTAACTTTTCACATTTGTCGGGGTTGGCTGACCAGACAGTAGGGGTTTTTATCCGGGATTCCTCCTGGACTTCCTTTAACCTGCCCTCTTGGTCACATTTTTCACTTCTCTTTCTAAACTTTTGCCAGCCATGTGCCTGCCTGTCCCCTTTTGTTCTTGGCTCAGGGGTGCAGGTTTCACTGTAGGTTGGGGTTTCCACTCAACCTGGCACTTGTGGCAACTCCTGCAGTACTCTACCACATCTTTGTGGAGTTTTGGCCAGTCAAACTGCTGTCTTATGCGTGCTTTGGTCTTTCATATACCAGCATGTACAGCCACTGTAGTCTCGTGGGCCCTTCTTAATATTTCTCCCGGGTACCTCTGTGGCACCACTAACTGGTGAACTACTGTCCACTCCTTGCCCTCAGATCTGTGAGGAGAACACAACTTCCTCATCAGTACCTCATTTTTTAAACAGTAACAATCAGGGACTCCCTCTGCTTCACTTTCAGATTGGGCAGCCTGTGCTAATTCTTGCAATTCTTGCAAGACTCTCTGAGCCTCAGCTTGGGAAATCCATTTAATTCATTCCCTGGGTCTCCTAACTTTCCAAAGAAAGTCTCGGACACACAGACCTCATGATCATTTGCCTGCAGTCTCCTCTGGGGGAGCTGGTTTGATCATGGCTTGATCCACTCTGCAGGAGACTGTCTCCTGCCACTGCCCTATTTCTCTGACCTCCTGCGGTCTTTCTTTCACTACTGGGAGGTGGGGGGGCTACCACCTTCACCCCCACCAGATCATTACCTAGGAGCTGGTCGACCCCGTCCACTGGCAAACTAGGGACAATCCCTACAGTCACCGGTCCTGAAACTAGGTCGTACTCTAGGTGCACCTCGTGTAGAGGTACAGGCATACACTGCCCTCCAATACCATTCACCACCATTTTGGTATTCACTGCACTCTCTGGGGGAAAGGTCAGGCCTTTTCCCAGTAAAAAGGATCTAGTTGCCTGTGTCCCTGAGAATTACTATGGGCTTGTTTGCCCCACTCGCAGGATATGGGGTTATTTCCCCTCCAAACACAAAACCCTGACAACCTTCAGGAATCCTATTAACTTTTCCTGCACTGGCCGTTGTAAGCTTCCTGGGTTGTACTCTTACTGCAGTTAAAGCCACAGCTTGTTCTGTGTTTTCCATCAGGGTCCCATCTTCACTGAGCGGGTGTGCCCTGATTAACCCTACTGGTTTTCCCTTTAGTTTCCAGCAGTCAGCTTTTAAATCTTTATTACAGTGGAAGCACAGAGGTCTCCAGGTCTCACTCTTGTTCACAGCACCTTACTCTTTGGCTGGAGGAGGGCCCCCTTGTGTCTCCTGCTTTCCTTTCTCTCCCAGGACTGCCTTGGCTCCTATCACCTTCCTACCCTTTGTCCTTTTCGGATTTGTGGGGGTGATTAGGAAACCGACTTATAAATTAAAGCAAACTCATCGGCCAGATCGGCTGCTTGCCGGGATCTGTGGACCCACTGCTCCTCTACATGAATCTTTATTGAGAATGGGAGAGAGTTTTTAAATTCCTCTAACAGGATTACTTGTCTGAGAGTCTCATAGCTGAGCTGCATTTTTAAAGCCCTCAGCCACTGGTCAAAAGCTAGCTGCTTACTTCTTTCAAACTCCAGATAAGTTTGATTGGCTTGCTTTTTGAGGGTTCTAAACTTTTGGCGATAGGTTTTGGGTACTAATTCATATGCCCCGAGGATAGCATTTTTGGTCAGTTCATAATTTGATGAACTGTCACCTGGCATCAAGGAATAAGCCTCATGGGCTTTTCCAATTAGTTTGCTTTGTATTAAAAGAGACCAGGTCTCAGCTGGCCATTTTAGCTGCCTTGCTAGTTTCTCAAAAAACACGAAAAATGCTTCCACATGTTCCTCATTGAATTTTGGAATTAATTGAGCGAGTTTCAGCAATCTTGTACCCAGCCCTGAATTCTGCTCCTCCATATTGGCCATGCTTTCACTCGGGTTACTCTATTGCCCCCTCGTTAACTCAAGCCACTTCAGATCTCTCTCTTCGGTTCTTTCTGGAATCTTCTTTCTCTCTCTCTCTTGCCTTTCATTCCCTTCATGTTCCTTTTGGAAGGCTCTCTATTTCTCTTCCCGTTCCTTCTGGAAGGCTCTCTCTTTCTCCCTCTCCTGCCTCTCTCTCTCTCCTGGCTCTCCCTTTCTCTTTCCCTGTCATCTAGTTCAAGTTTCCTCTGTTCCAATTGTATCTTTGCTAGCAGTACCCTGTCTGGGTCTACTTCTAACACTTCCGTTTCTTCAGATTCAAGGGAAAAATGGTTGGCCACTAGCCTTAGGAGTTCAGACTTCCTAGCTTTGCCACGTACAGTGATCCCACGCTGCTCAACCATTTTTCTCAACTCCTCCATATACAGTGCTTTTAACTTCTCCCAAGTTACTTCACCATGGCTTGGGAAGCTACTTGCTTCAGTTGCAGACATGTTAGTATTCAATCACACACAACCAGGGTCTTCACTTACCTTCCAGTAGCAGAGAGCAGTCGGACCTGTGTGGGAACGTCTAGGACCGGGAGCGGATAAATTCAGCATGAGGCTCGGAGCCATCACTTACCTTTCGGGAGTGACGTAGTTAATTCTGAGACTAGGGTCCTGAATCTTAGTAAAGGAAACTCCGAAGATATGAGACGTGAGTTGGCTATGACGTTGGGAAACGTTACTTAAAGGGATGACGGTGGATAGGCAATGGCAAACATTTAAAGAGCGCATGGATGAACTGCAACAATTGTTTATTCCTGTCTGGCGCAAAAGTAAAACGGGAAAGGTAGTCAAACCATAGCTTACAAGGGAAATTAGAGATAACATTAGATCCAAGGAAGAGGCATATAAATCTGCCAGAAAAAACAACAGACCTGAGGATTTGGAGCAGTTTAGAATTCAGCAAAGGAGGACCAAGGGATTGATTAAGAAGGGGAAAATAGAGAACAAGAGCAAGCTTGCGGGGAACATAAAAACTGACTGTAAAAGTTTCTATAGGTATGTGAAGAGAAAAAGGTTGGTGAAGACAAATGTAGGTCCCTTACAGTCAGAAACAGGGGAATTTATTATGGGAACAAAGAAATGGCTGAACAACTAAATGCATACTTTGGTTCTGTCTTCACAAAGGAGGACACAAATATCATACCAGAAATGTTGGGGAATACAGGGCTTAGTGAGAGAGGAACTGAAGGAAATCAGTATTAGTAGAGAAATGGTGTTGGGGAAATTGATGGGATTGAAGGCCGATAAATCCCCAGGACCTGATGGTATGCATCCCAGAGTACTTAAGGAAGTGGCACTAGAAATAGTGAATGCATTGGTGGTCATCTTCCAAGATTCTATAGACTCTGAAACAGTTCCTACAGATTGCAGGGTAGCTAATGTAACCCCACTATTTAAAAAGGGAGGTAGAGAGAAAGTAGGAAATTATAGATCAGTCAGCCTGACGTCAGTAGTGGGGAAAATTCTGGAGTCCATTATCAAAGATTTTATAGCAGACCACTTAGAGAACAGTGTTAGAATCGGGCAGAGTCAGCATGGATTTACACAGTGGCGCAGTGGTTAGCACCGCAGCCTCACAGCTCCAGGGACCCGGGTTTGATTCCGGGTACTGCCTGTGTGGAGTTTGCAAGTTCTCCCTGTGTCTGCGTGGGTTTTCTCCGGGTGCTCCGGTTTCCTCCCACAAGCCAAAAAGACTTGCAGGTTGATAGGTAAATTGGCCATTATAAGTTGTCACTCGTATAGGTAGGTGGTCGGGAAATATAGGGACAGGTGGGGATGTTTGGTAGGAATATGGGATTAGTGTAGGATTAGTATAAATGGGTGGTTGATGTTCGGCACAGACTCGGTGGGCCGAAGGGCCTGTTTCAGTGCTGTATCTCTAATCTAAAAAAAAGGGAAATCATGCTTGACAAATCTACTGGAATTCTTCGAGGATGTAACCAGTAGAGTTGGGGGGCCAGTGGATGTGGTTTATTTGGACTTTCAGAAGGCTTTCGACAAAGTCCCACATTAGAGATTAGCTTGTAAAATTAAAACGCATGGGATTGGGGGTAGTGTATTGCGATGGATAGAAAATTGGTTGGCAGACAGGAAACAAAGAGTAGGGATAAATGGGTCTTCTTCTGAATGGCAGGCAGTGACTAGTGGGGTACCGCAGGGATCGGTGCTAGGACCCCAGCTATTCACAATATATATTAATGATTTAGATGAGGGAACTAAATGTAATATCTCCAAATTTGCAGATGACACAAAACTGGGTGGGAGGATGAGTTGTGAGGAGGATGCAGAGAGGCTTCAATGTGACTTGGACAAGTTGAGTGAGTGGGCTATTGCATGGCAGATACAGTATAATGTGGATAAATGTGAGGTTATCCACTTTGGTAGCAAAAACAGGAAGGCAGATTATTATCTGAACGGCTATAAACTGAGAGAGGGGAATATGCAGCGAGACCTGGGTGTTCTCGTTCACCAGTCGCTGAAGGTAAGCATGCAGGTGCAACAGGCGGTAAAAAAGGCAAATGGTATGTTGGCCTTCAGAGCGAGAGGATTCAAGTACAGGAGCAGGGATGTCTTGCTGCAATTATACAGGGTCTTGGTGAGGCCAGACCTGGAATATTGTGTGCAGTTTTGGTCTCCTTAACTGAGAAAGGATTTTTTTTTTTTAAATATTCATTCATGGGATGTGGGCATCACTGGCTAGGCCAGCATTTATTGCCCATCCCTAATTGCCCTTGAGAAGGTGGTGGTAAGCTGCCTTCTTGAACCGCTGCAGTCCATGTGGGGTAGGTACACCCACAGTGCTGTTAGGAAGGGAGTTCCAGGATTTTGACCCAGCGACAGTGAAGGAACGGCGATATAGTTCCAAGTCAGGATGGTGTGTCACTTGGAGGGGAACTTGCAGGTGGTGGTGTTCCCATGTATTTGCTGCCCTTGTCCTTCTAGCTGGTAGAATCGAGGGTTTGGAAGGTGCTGTCTAAGGAGCCTTGGTGCATTGCTGCAGTGCATCTTGTAGATGGTACACACTGCTGCCACTGTGCGTCGGTGGTGGAGGGAGTGAATGTTTGTAGATGGGGTGTCAATCAAGCGGGCTGCTTTGTCCTGGATGGTGTTGAGCTTCTTGAGTGTTGTTGGAGCTGCACCCATCCAGGCAAGTGGAGAGTATTCCATCACACTCCTGACTTGTGCCTTGTAGATGGTGGACAGGCTTTGGGGAGTCAGGAGGTGAGTTAGGATTCGCCTCAGGATTCCTAGCCTCTGACCTGCTCTTGTAGCCATAGTATTTATATGGCTACTCCAGTTCAGTTTCTGGTCATTGGCATTGGTAGCCCCTAGGATGTTGATAGTGGGGATTCAGCGATGGTAATGCCGTTGAATGTCAAGGGGAGATGGTTAGATTCTCTCTTGTTGGAAATGGTCATTGCCTGGCACTTGTGTGGCACGAATGTTACTTGCCACTTATCAGCCCAAGCCTGGATATTGTCCAGGTTTTGCTGCATTTCGACATGGACTGCTTCAGTGTCTGAGGAGTCACGAATAGTGCTGAACATTGTGCAATTATCAGCGAACATCCCCACTTCTGACCTTATGATTGAAGGAAGATCATTGATGAAGCAGCTGAAGATGGTTGGGCCTAGGACAATACCCTGAGGAACTCCTGCAGTGATGTCCTGCAGCTCAGATGATTGACCTCCAACAACCACAACGATCTTCCTTTGTGCTAGGTATGACTCCAGCCAGCGGAGGGTTTTCCCATCCTGGCTGGACATGATCCAATCATAACGGTTATTGATTACATACATTACACATATTACCAATTAGATTACTCATTAGGCATCATGTGGCTACGTGATCAGCTCATGCAAGCCCCCTGATCATCTTGTGATGTTTCCCAGACCCCCTTATCAACTATCCTTGAGTCTTCACAATGAATCCTTCTACCTTTATCAAGCTTGCATTCCTGATTGCTTCGTGCAGTTACACAAAGCAGCTGTCTTATGCACTGATATGGGGGGCCCTCCTTGGTCAGGCTAATTGTCTGTGCTAAGCAGTACCATGCTCAAGGCTGCAAGCTAACTAACGTGTCCCACAATGCCTTGGGTAAATACTCCATTTTATAACAATATGTGGCTATACTTTCATCTTATATATATATATGTGTATTTATTTAGCGGCATCGGGCACAATTTTTCCTTCTACATGAAGGTTTACCAGACTGATTCCTGGGATGGTGGGACTGACGTATGAGGAGAGATTGAGTGGGATAGGATTATATTTGCTGGCGTTCAGAAGAGTGAGGGGGGATCACATAGGGACCTATAAAATTCTAAGAGGACTTGACAGGGTAGATGCAGGAAGGATGTTCCCGATGGTGGGGTCATAGTCTAAGGATACGGGGTAAACCTTTCAAGACTGAGATGTGGAGAAATTTCTTCACCCAGGGAGTGGTGAACCTGTGGAATTTGCTACCACAGAAAGCAGTTGAGGCCAAAACATTATATGTTTTCAAGAAGGAGTTAGATATAGCTCTTGGGTCTAAAAGGATCAAAGGGAATGGGGCAAAAGCGGGAACAGGTTACTGAGTTGGATGATCAGCCATGATCATAACGAATGGCGGAGCAGGCTCGTAGGGCCGAATGGCCTACTCCTGCTCCTATTTTCGATGTTTCTATGGGAGCAGAGAGCAGTCGCGCCAGAGTTTTGAAAAAAGAAAAAAAAAAGTAAACAGTGACATCACAGGAAAGCTGCAAGGTGATTGGTTGGTGAGTCACTGCTGTTAGGGAATAACTCTAAATAGCTGGGTAAGTAACCAAAGTAAAGAGAAAGGTCTACATTTTTTAAAATATCGTAGTGTTTTTTTAAGGGAATCAAATTTACAAGTAGTGTAAATAATCTAATTTTTGGGTTATTTAATGGAGTAAATTAAGGGCCAGTCATGGCAGGGCAGTTCGGCAGCATGGAGTGCCCCTTCTGTGCAATGTGGGAAGTCAGGGACACTTCCAGTGTCCAGGGCAAAAACGTGTGCATGAAGTGTCTCCGCGTTTCGGATCTGAAGCGGCGGCTGGGGACACTGTGAAGCATCCACGAGGCTGAGATCATCGTGGATAGCATGTACAGGGAGGTGGTCACACCGCAGGTAAAGACTGCTCAGGCAGAAAGGGAATGGATGACTGCCAGGCAGAGTAAAGAACTAGGCAGGTAGTGCAGGAGTCCCCTGGGTCCATCTCCCTACCTAATAGATTTTCCACTTTGAATACTGTTGGGGGAGATAGCTTCTCCGGGGAATGCAGCAAGAGCCAAGTCTGTGGCACCACGGGTGACTCAGCTGCACAGCAGGGGAGGAAAAAGAGTGGTAGTGCTATAGTGATAGGGGATTCTATCGTAAGGGATACAGATAGATGTTTTTGTGGCCGCAAACATGACTCCTGGTTGGTATGTTGCCTCCCTGGTGCTGGGGTCAAGGATGTCACGGAGTAGCTGCAGGACATTCTGAAGGGGGAGGGTGAACAATCAGAGGTCATGGTTCACATTGGTACCAACGACATACGTAGAAACTGGGATGAGGTCCTGCAATAAGAATTCAGGGAGCTAGGTAGCAGATTAAACTCCCGGTGCCACGTGCTAGTGAATATAGGAATAGCAGGATAGAGCAGATGAACACGTTGCTAAAGAGATGGTGCAGGAGGGAGGGCTTTAGTTTACCGGATCACTCGGTCTGTTTCTGGCGAAGGTGGGACCTGTACAATTTGGACGGGTTGCACCTGAACCGGAACGGGACCAACATCCTTGCAGGGAGGTTTGCTAGTGCTGTTGGGGTGCGGTTTAAACTATTTTGGCAGGGGAATGGGATACAGACTGGAGATACAGTAGGGGATGATGCACAGTCAAATATAGAAGAGAAACTGAGTCAGTCTGGAAGGCAGAGCAAATATAGACCTGTTAAGGCACAAGTAAAAAATGAAAGGCTGGAATGCATTTATTTTAATATAAGGAGTCTTACCAATAAAGCAGATGAATTAAGGGCATTGATTAACACATGGGAATATGATCTTATTGCTATCACAGAGACATGGCTGAGGGAGGGGCAGGACTGGCAACTCAATATTCCAGGGTATACAATCTTCAGGCATGACAGGGGAGGGGATAAAAGAGGAGATGGCATTGCACTATTGATCAAGGAGTCAATTACTGCAGTAAGGAGGAATGATATCGTAGAAGGTCCTCTAATGAGGCCATATGGGTAGAACTTAAAAACAAAAAGGGGGCAATCACTTGGCTGGGAGTGTACTACAAGCCTCCAAACAGTCAGGGAGAGATAGAGGAGAAGATATGTAGGCAAATCTCAGATGTGTAAAAATAATAGGGTAATAATAGTAGGGGATTTCAACTTCCCAATATTAACTGGGATAGTCTTAGTGCAAAAGGCTTGAAGGGGGTGGAATTCTTAAAGTGCATACCGGACAGCCTTTTGAGCCAGCATGTAGAAAGTCCTACAAGAGAAGGGGTGGTACTGGACCTAATACTAGGGATGAAGCCGGACAAGTGGTAGAAGTGTCAGTGGGGGAGAATTTCGGGGATAGTGACCATAACTCTGTAAGATTTAAGGTAGTTATGGAAAAGGACAAAGTGGGACCGGAAATAAAAGTACTGAATTGAGGGAAGGCTGATTTCAATTTGATAAAACAGGATCTGGCCAAAGTGGACTGGGAGCAGCTACGTGTAGGAAAGTCTACATCAGACCAGTGGGGGTCATTCAAAAAGGAAATATTGAAAGTTCAGGGCCAATATGTTCCCGTACAGGTGAAGGGTAGGACCAAGTCCAGGAAACCCTGGATGTCAAGGGATATAGAGGATTGGATAAGGAAAATAAAGGAGGCTTATGGCAGATTCAGAGTGCTGAAAACAGCGGAGGCCCTAGAGGAGTATAGAAAGTGTGAGGGGGGGGTGGTTACTTAGAAATGTAATTAGGAGAGCGAAGAGGGGACACAAAAAACACTGTTGGGCAAGAGAAAGGAAAATCCCAAGGCGTTATATAAGTATATTAAGGGCAAGAGGATAACCAGGGAAAGAGTAGGGCCCATTAGGGACCAAAGTGGCAATGTGTGTGTGAAGCTGGAGGACATTGGTGAGGTTGCGAATGATTACTTTTCATCTGTGTTCACTATGGAGAAGGACAGTGTAGGGGTAGAGATTGGGTTGGGCGGGGGGGGGGGGAGAATTGTGATATACTTAAACAAATTAGCATTGAAAGGAAGTATTAGCTGTTTTAGCAGGCTTAAAAGTGGATAAATCCCCAGGCCCAGATGAGATGTATCCCAGGCTGTTATGTGAGGCAAGGGAGGAGATAGCATGGGCTCTGACTCAAATTTTCAAATCCTCTCTGGCCACAGGAGAGGTGCTAGAGGACTGCAGGACAGCGAATGTGGTATCATTATTCAAGAAGGGTAGTAGGGATAAACCAGATAATTACAGGCCTGTGAGACTAACATCATTGGTCGGGAAACTATTGGAAAAACTTCTGAGGGACAGGATTAATCTCCACATGGAGAGGCAGGGATTAATCAGGGATAGTCAGCAAGGCTTTCACAGAATCACAGAATAATACAGTGCAGAAGAGGCCCTTCGGCCCATCGAGTCTGCACCGATGCATTAAAACACCTGACCTGTCTACCTAATCCCATTTGCCAGCACTTGGCCCATAGCCTTGAATGTCATGACGTGCCAAGTGCTCATCCAGGTACTTTTTAAAGGATGTGAGGCAACCTGCCTCTACCACCCTCCCAGGCAGGGCATTCCAGTTGGGGGAGATCGTGTGTAACAAACATGATTGAATTTTTCGAGGCGGTGACTAGATGTGTAGATGAGGGTAAAGCAGTTGATGTAATCTACGTGAACTTCATTCAGTAAGGCTTTTGATAAGGTCCTGCATGAGAGATTAGTTGAGAAGGTAAGAGCCCATGGGATCCAGGGCAATTTGGCAAATTGGATCCAAAATTGGCTCAGTGGCAAGAGGCAGAGGATGATGGTCGAGGGTTGTTTTGCGAGTGGAAGCCTGTGACCAGTGGTGTATAGCAGGGATTGGTGCTGGGACCCTTGCTGTTTGTAGTGTACATTAATGATTTAAACGTGAATATAGGAAGTATGATCAGTAAGTTGGCAGATGACACGAAAATTGGTGGTGTCGTAAATAGTGAGGAGGAAAGCCTTAGATTACAGGACGATATAGAGGGGCTGGTGAGATGGGCAGAGCAGTGGCAAATGGAATTTAATCCTGAGAAGTATGAGTTGATGCATTTTGGGAGGACTAACAAGGCAAGGGAATATACAATGGATGTCGAACCCTAGCAAATAGATGGTCAGAGGGACCTTGGTGTACTTATCCATCAATCACTGAAGATGCAGCACAGGCAGATAAGCTGGTTAGGAAGGCATTTGGGATACTTGCCTTTATTAGCCGAGGCATAGAATATAAGAGCAGGGAGGTTATGATGGAACTATATAAAATGCTAGTTAGGCCACAGCTGGAGTACTATGTACAGTTCTGGTCGCCACTCTATCAGAAGGATGTGATTGCACTGGAGAGGGTGCAGAGGAGATTCACCAGGATGCCTGGGCTGGAGCATTTCAGCTATGAAGAGAGTCTGGATAGGCTAGGGTTGTTTTCCTTAGAGCAGAGAAGGCTGAGGGGGGACCTGATTGAGGTATACAAAATTATGAGGGGCATAGATAGGAAGAAACTTTTTCCCTTAGCGGAGGTGTCAAGAACCAGGGGTCATAGATTTAAGGAAGGGGCAGGAGGTTTAGAGGGGATTTGAGGAAAAATTTTGCACAAAGAGGGTGGTTGGAATCTGGAACACTACCTGAAAGGGTGGTACAGGCAGGAACCCTCACAACATTTAAGTATTTAGATGAACACTTGAAACACCATAGCATACCAGTTCCGAAGAAGGGTCACTGACCCGAAACGTTAACTCTGCTTCTCTTTCCACAGATGCTGCCAGACCTGCTGAGTGAATCCAGCATTTCTTGTTTTTGTTTAGCATACAAGGCTATGGGCCAAGTGCTGGAAAATGGGCTTGGAATAGATAGATGCTTCATGCCGGCTTAGACACGATGAGCCGAAGGGCCTGTTTCTGTGCTGTCTAACTCTATGACTCTAACCACAAGAAAACCTGTATTAATCTTGCTCTTTTTTTTGATTGTAACAATTTGGCTTCCCACTTCCAATTTCTGTTGTTTGTCTGTGGGTAAAATTACCAGGTTATGACCAGGTAAGAAAGGTGTCCAGGGGTCTTTTACTGTCTTCACCTGGTCTTATTCTAAAGGGATTTGATTTTTAAACACACTGTGTTTTGAGCTCCCCCTTTGGTGAATCCTTGTTCATCACTTCCCAATTATAAGGCAAAGAAATGAGCACACCGGGTTTCTTAGGTTTAAAGAAGAAAAGTTAAATTTATTAAAACTTAAACTCTAATTCGGTTAATGCCTGTGGATCTACGACGCGCCCACTCTAGCATGCACACGTAATACATACATACAAAGAGGGACAGAAAAGAGCAGAAGAAAAATAGAGAGGTTTGGGGCAGTTTCTGAAGGACGTTTCTTGTTACTGTTTCTGTGTTTCCAGTTGGCCGTAGAGTCTTTGATTGGAGACAGCTGTTACTTTTTGTTAGGACCCAGTATTCTTCTTAAACCTTGTTCACGTAGGAGACTTTTCTCTCTTTCAGTTTACGTGTCTTCAGTGGTTTCCAAAGCTGGTGAGAACGAGATGAGAGCAGACAGGAGAGAGGTGTTCTCAGTTCAGGAGCAAGCAGCTTTCTGAGATTTTTCTCTCAGCAAGTTCAAATTCAAAAAACTCCACAGTCAGTCAGTCATGTGACAAAACTGGTTTGACCACTTCTTCTGTGTATTGGGGAAGCAAGGACTGGGTCCCTTATTCCAACACTGTCAGCTAGGATGCAAATGTCTTTCCAGTCAGGGGCTTGGCAATTCCTTGTGATATGCCCTCTTTTCTTCCCAGCCACAATTTTAAGTTTTCATGTTCATGTGACGAAATAATGAGTGCCTCAGTCTTGGCAGGCAGGGGCCTGCATGACGGTGCCTAGGCAGCTGAAGGCACGGCCACCAATGGTGGAGCAATTAAAATCAGGCATGTTGTAGAGGGCAGAATTATAGGAGTGCAGAGTGGTGAGTTGTTTGGCTGGAGAAGATTACAGAGATAGCGAGGGGTAAGGCCGTGGAGGGATTTGAAAACAAGGATGAGAATTTAAAAATCGAAGCATTATTTAACTACTAGCCAGTGTTGGTCAGCAAGCACATGGGTGATAGGTGAACAGGATTTGGTGCGAGTTGGGATACAGGCAGCAGAGTTTTGGATGACATCAAGTTTATGGAAGATAGAATATGGGTGAATGGCCAGGAGTGCACTGTAGTAACAAAGGCATGAATAAAAGTTTCAGCAGCAGGTGAGCTGAGACGAGGGCAAAGTTGGTGATGTTACGGAGGTGGAAACAGGCAGTCTTAATGAAAGTGCTAATCTGTGGTTGGAAGCTCATCTCAGGGTCAAATGTGACACCAAGGTTGCAAACAGAATGGCTCAATGTCAGACGGTTGCCAGAGAGAGGAATGATGTCAGTAGCTAGGGAACAGAGAAGTGGTGGTGAGATAAAGCTGGGGGGGGGTCGTCAGCGTACAGGTGAAAACTAACGCTGTGCTTTCGGATGACGTCACCAAAGGGCAGCTTATAGAAGAGAAATAGGAGGGAGCCAAGGATAGATCCTTGGGGGACACCAGAGGTAATTGTGCAGGAGCAGGAGGAGAAGCCATTGTAAGTGATTCTCTAGCTACAATTAGATAAGAATGGAACCAGGTGAAAGCAGTCCCACCCCTCTGGTCGACAGCAGAGAGCTGTTGGAGGATGATGGTCAACCGTGTCAAAGACTGCAGACAGGTCGAAAAGGACGAGGAAGGAAAGTTTACCTTTGTCACAGTCACATAGGATGTCATTTGTGACTTTGGTAAGAGCTGTTTCAGTACAGTGGTGGGGCGGAAACCCAAATGGAGGGATTCAAACATGGGAAGGATAGGAATGGATTTGGTTGGCAGCAACAAGGTCTTTGGAGGGGAAAGGGAGGTTGGTGATGGGACAGTAGTTTGTAAGGACAATGGGGTCAAGGGTTGTTTTTTTTGAGGAGAGGGAGGATGGCAGCAGATTTAAAGGGGACAGGGACAACACCTGAAGACAGAACTGTTTACAATATCAATTAATGTAGGGACCAAGAGGAGAATAAAAACAAAATGCTGGAAAGAAGTTCTGATGAAAGGTCATCAACCTGAAATGCTAACTCTGTTTTTCTCTCCACAGATGCTGCCAGACCTGCTGAGTATTTCCAGCATTTTGTTTTTATTTCAGATTTCAGCATCAGCAGTACTTTGCTTTTATTACCAGGAGGGGAAGTTGGGTGGTCAGCAGTTTAGTGGGAATAGGATTGATGGAGCAGGAGGTGGTTCTCATGGACAAGATGAGTGACAGGAGAGAACCTAGAGAAAGATGTGAGTTCAGAGCTAGGGCAGTGGGGAACATTACAGGACGTTTTGGCCAGATGGGCTAGTTGTAGGGAGCGCCACAGCAGAGGTAGCTGATCGGATGGTCTCGATCTTAGTGACAAAAGTCCATGGGCTCCTCACACTTATTGTTGGAGGTCAGGGTGGAGGGGAGAGAGAAGAGGAGTTTAAGAAAGTTTGCGTTAGAGAAAAGAAGTTGAGGGCTATCTTTGCATGATGATCCTAGAATTGTGAGTTTTTAACTGATGAGAGCAGGACCCAATAGCATTTTAAGTGGTCCAGCCAGATCTGGCGGTAGATGGTTAAACCAATTGTACACCATATCCTTTCTAGTCTGCATCCCATGGATTTAAGGGAGCGGTGATGAGGGCCATACCGGCGGAATGGCCAAGGTAAGAGAGAGTAATGATTTTATTGGGGACTAGGACATCAAAGGTGGAGGTAAGGGTGTGGTTGAGCAAATCGGTAGCTGCAGAAATGTTGTGACGAAAGGTGGGCCAGAGGCTAGACATTTGGGATTTTGAAAGTGCAGTTGCGAAGTGAATTGGGGGATAGTTTTTCCAGGAATGGATACAGAAGGAAGGTTAGGGGCGTGGAAGGGGGATGTGGGTGGAGAACAATACAAGGATGTGATCAGACCAGGAGAGATGGGAAGGTCAAGGGGGTGGCTGTGAATATGGATTGGGGAGTTTACATGGAGGGAGAGATTAAGGGAGGATCAAAGGGCAGTGAACTCGGAGGAAAGATCATGAGATGTAGGTTGAAATTATTGAGGATATGAGGCTGAGGGAGGAAAGCAGTAAAGATATCTCTGAGAAAATTTTTATCGTATTTGAGAGGGCAGTAGAGAAGGATGATTTTAAAAGAGAGGTGCGAGGGGTGGAACAAGGTGAAATGGTCAAAGAAAGAGAAAATGCCGAGGAGTAAAGGGGGTCAGGCCAAGGTATGACTTGGTGATAAGTGCCACACCACCACCACAATGGTCTTGGCGGGGCAAGTGGTGGAATATCTAGCCAGGTGGGGAGACTTCATTAAGCATCAAGGTGTCATCACCCCTTAGCCAGGTTTCTGTTAAGGCCAGGACGTCAATACAGTCATCCACAATAAGTACATGTATGGCAAGGGCCTTGTTCATAAGTGAACGGACATTCTGGAGGGAGATGCAGAGAGGACTGGTGAGAGCTGATCCACTGGCAGAGTCCACAAGGTCAGCAGTGGGAGGGGTGAGTTAGACAGGAAGATGATTAGATTAGTGAGAATAGCCCCAAGCAAGCGCACTGGGTGGGAAGGTTGACAAGAGCAAAGGATGGGGCAATAGGGGTTGCCGCTTATAATGAGTCAGTGCGAAGTGCTTCGATGATTCCATCAAAGGATGCCAAGAGAGGCACGGAGGGAGGCTGCAGGCTTGTGCAACAGAGAGTCAACCCTGGGACGGCGGCAAAAGAGCAGGAAGGTCAAGGAGTACTAAAGGCTTGGAGTAGGGAATTGGGAGGGCAGAGTACCAAAGAGGAGAGAAGTGAATGGAGGCATGGCAATAGAAGAGAGGGGTCAAGGAGGGATAAAGAGAAAAGTTAAAGAGAAAAGTTAAAAAGAAAGAGAAAAAGTGGAAATAGAGGGAAGGGCTCAGGTCCGGAGTGGCAGACAAAATGGACTCGGAGAGCTTGAGTTGCATCGGTCTGGTTACACGGTTACAGGGGTGCTTGGAGCTCAGCGTTATTGCTCGACAAGTGGACTGAAACACCGCACCAAACAGCATGACAAAAAAAAAGGAAAGAAGGTACCAGCCCTTCGCTTTGTAAGCTGGAACGTCAGAATTATGTGTCCTGGCCTGTCGGAAGACCTTACACAAATCAACGATTCTCGGAAGACCGCCATCATTAACAACGAGCTCAGTAGACTCAATGTGGACATTGCAGCACTTCAGGAGACACGCCTCCCTGCGAGCGGATCTCTAAGAGAGCAAGACTACACCTTCTTCCGGCAGGGTAGGGATCCTGAAGAACCAAGACAGCATGGAGTGGGCTTCGCCATCAAAAACTCTTTGCTCAGCGTGATAGAGCCACCTTCAAATGGTTTGGAACGCATACTGTCCATCCAACTGCTCACCGCCTCTGGTCCAGTACACCTACTCAGCATCTATGCTCCAACACTCTGCTCCCCACCTGAAGTTAAAGACCAGTTCTACGAGGAACTCCATAATATCATTAGTAGCATTCCCAATACCGAACATTTGTTCCTGCTGGGGGACTTTAATGCCAGGGTTGGGGCCGACCATGACTCATGGCCCTCCTGCCTTGGGCACTATGGCATTGGAAGGATGAATGAGAATGGACAGAGACTGCTGGAGTTGTGTACCTATCACAACCTCTGCATCACCAACTCGTTATTTCATACTAAACCCTGTCACCAGGTTTCATGGAGGCACCCAAGATCACGTCATTGGCACCAGCTGGACCTCATCGTCACAAGGCGAGCCTCTATAAACAGTGTCCAAATCACACGCAGCTTCCACAGTGCGGACTGTGACACCGACCACTCCCTGGTGTGCAGCAAAGTTGGACTCAAACCAAAGAAGCTGCATCACTCCAAGCAGAAGGGCAGCCCGCGCGTCAGCACTAACAGAATTTCTTATCCACAGCTGTTACAAAAGTTTCTAAATTCACTTGAAAAAGACCTTCAAAACACTCCTACAGGGTATGCAGAGACGAAGTGGGCCCACATCAGAGACGCCATCTATGACTCAGCAATGACCAGCTATGGTAAACGTGAGGAGCAGAATGCAGACTGGTTTCAATCTCACTTTGAAGAGTTGGAACCTGTCAAAGCCGCTAAGCGCATTGCACTGTTGAACTACAAGAAATCCCCCAGCGAGTTAACATCCGTAGCACTTAAAGTAGCCAGAAGCGCTGCCCAAAGAACAGCCAGGCGCTGTGTAAATGACTACTGGCAACACCTATGCAGTCGTATTCAGCTGGCCTCCGACACCGGAAACATCAGAGGAATGTATGATGGCATTAAGAGAGCTTTTGGGCCAACCATCAGGAAGATCGCCCCCCTCAAGTCTAAATCAGGCGACACGATCACTGACCAATACAAACAAATGGACCGCTGGGTGGAGCACTACCTGGAACTGTACTCCAGGGAGAATGTTGTCACTGAGACCGCCCTCAATGCAGCCCAGTCTCTGCCAGTCATGGATGAGCTGGACGAACAGCCAACAAAATTGGAACTCAGTGATGTCATTGATTCTGTAGCCAGTGGAAAAGCCCCTGGGAAGGACAGCATTACCTCTGAAATAATCAAGAGTGCCAAGCCTGCTATACTCTCAGCACTCCATGAACTGCTTTGCCTGTGCTGGGATGAGGGAGCAGTACCACAGGACATGTGCGATGCCAATATCATCACCCTCGATAAGAACAAGGGTGACCGCGGTGACTGCAACAACTACCGTGGAATCTCCCTTCTCAGCATAGTGGGGAAAGGCTTCACTTGAGTTGTTTTCAACAGACTACAGAAGCTGGCTGAGCGTGTCTACCCTGAGGCACAGTGTGGCTTCCAAGCAGAGAGATCCACCACTGACATGCTGTTCTCCCTTCGCCAGCTACAGGAGAAGTGCCGCGAACAACAGATGCCCCTCTACATTGCTTTCATAGATCTCACCAAAGCCTTTGACCTCGTCAGCAGACGTGGTCTCTTCAGATTACTAGCAAAGATCGGATGTCCACCAAAGCTACAAAGTATCATCACCTCATTCCATGACAATATGAAAGGCACAATTCAGCATAGTGGTGCCTCATCAGAGCCCTTTCCTATCCTGAGTGGTGTGAAATAGGGCTGTGTTCTCGCACCTACACTGTTTGGGATCTTCTTCTCCCTGCTGCTCTCACATGATTTCAAGTCTTCAGAAGAAAGAATTTTCCTCCACACAAAATCAGATGGCAGGTTGTTCAACCTTGCCCGTCTAAGAGCGAAGACCAAAGTACGGAGAGTCCTCATTAGGGAACTCCTCTTTGCTGACGATGTTGCATTAACATTCCACACAGAAGAGTGTCTGCAGAGACTCATCGACAGGATTGCAGCTGCCTGCAACGAATTTGGCCTAACCATCAGCCTCAAGAAAACAAACATCATGGGACAGGACGTCAGAAATGCTCCATCCATCAATATTGGCGACCATGCTCTGGAAGTGGTTCAAGAGTTCACCTACCTAGGCTCAACTATCACCAGTAACCTGTGTCTCGATGCAGAAATCAACAAGCGCATGGGAAAGGCGTCCGCTGCTATGTCCAGACTGGCCAAGAGAGTGTGGGAAAATGGTGCACTGACACGTAACACAAAAGTCCGAGTGTATCAAGCCTGTGTCCTCTGTACCTTGCTCTACAGCAGCGAGGCCAACATAGACAACGTATGTCAGCCAAGAGCAACGTCTCAATTCATTCCATCTTCGCTGCCTCCGGAGAATCCTTGGCATCAGGTGGCAGGACCATATCTCCAACACAGAAGTCCTCGAGGCAGCCAACATCCCCAGCATATACACCCTACTAAGCTAGCGGCGCCTGAGATGGCTTGGCCATGTGAGCCGCATGGAAGATGGCAGGATCCCCAAGGACACATTGTACAGCGAGCTCATCACTGGTATCAGACCCACCAGCCGTCCATGTCTCTGCTTTAAAGACTTCTGCAAACGCAACTTGAAGTCCTGTGACATTGACCACAAGTCGTCGGAGTCAGTTGCCAGTGATGGCCAGAGCTTGTGGACAGCCATAAAGGCGAGGCTAAAGAGTGGCGAGTCGAAGAGACTTAGCTGTTGGCAGGAAAAAAGACAGAAGCGCAAGGGGAGAGCCAACTGTGTAACAGCCCCGACAACCAATTTTATCTGCAGCGCCTGTGGAAGAGTCTGTCACTCTAGAATTGGCCTTTCTAGCCACTTCAGGCACTGCTTCACAAACCACTGACCACCTCCAGGTGCTTACCCATTGTCTCTCGAGACAAGGAGGCCAAGAAAGAAGAAGAAGGGTACATAAAAACCTAACAGTAAATGGAAAATAGGAAATAGATCAGAGATAGTATGAAGGAGTCCAGAGTTAAGTCTGAGGCCCCGTGGTGGGATAACAATGATGTAGGTAGGGTGGAGTCAGCATGGAGCATCAACAAACTGTTGTCTTGAGTTTGGAGAGAGATGTAGTGAGTGAAGTCCAGAAGCTGTTTGAGGGTAGAGAATCGGTGGATGCACTGATGGAGGTATTTTCATCGGAAGGAAGATCCAGGTATAGAGTCAGTTGAAGGATAGAAAGATGATGGCGAAGTTGGAGAACCATAAAATCCAGAAGCAGCAGCAGTTTATTCTTCAGTCCCGGCTGTTTTCTGGCCGGGAACAGACTGAAACTGAAAAACCAATGTAACCAATGGCCAGTCACAGGAGTGGAGAGGGGTTGGGGTGGGGGAAGAAGGGCAGTAAACTGATCAAAGTAGAAATAAGGGGGCAAAACATTCAAAACGAGAATGTCATTTTAATTTAAAACTCCACACAAATGGAATCTCTTGCTGCTTTTCTGCTCCACACCAGAGTCTAAAATCCTCTCTGAAAGACAGAACTCTCCCCTTGTCTCTTACTCTCCATTAAAAAAAAAGTAACAGTTAATGGAAAACTGGGAAAAAAAACTAAAGTCAAGCCAGTTTCCTTATATGACAACATGATTTAGAACAAAAAGTAATTCTTTTTCAGAAATATCTCATCTGCAGTACGAGGGCAAGTTTGTTTAATTTTATTTTTTTAAATCCCAATTGACAGAGAGGGCATGTGGACTCTGATCTTAGGAGTGCATGCAGTTCACTTTTCAAGTTCCTAGGATTCTTTTTCTTTTTTTAAAACAAGACATGGATAAGAGTTTCAGCGGCAGAGTTGACCGCTGTTACAAAGCTGAAAATAGGCAGTCTCAGTGACGGCGCGAATATGTGGTTGAAAGCTCATCTGGGTTAGATATGACACCAAGGTTGTGAACAGTTTGGTTTAGCCTCAGACAATTGCCAGGGAGAGGGATCGGAGTCGATGGCGAGGGATCGGAGTTTGTCGTGGGGACTGAAGATCTTCCCAATATGTAATTGGAGGAAATTTCAGCTTATCCAGTGTTAGATATCGGACAAGCAATCTGAAAAGGCAGAGACAGCGGTGAGGTGGTGCTGAGGTAAAGCAAGGTGTCACGGAGGGAAGGGGAGAGAGAGAAAGGTGCAGAGTCTTAGGGAAGGATTTCCAGAGCATAGTGGCTAGACAGCTGAAGGTACAGCTACATAAGGTGGTACGATACATGAAAGACCAGAGGAGCACAGAGATCTCAGTAGGTTGTCGTGCTAAAGGAGGTTACTGAGATAGAGCGAGACTATGGAGTAATTTGAAAACAAGAATGAGATTTTTAAATCAAGACAATTCTGGAACTGGACCAAGTGTACGTCAGCAAGTTGATGAGTGTGCAAGACTTCAGAATTGTGAACGATGCCTATCCAGGTCATGGAGGTTCTTCTTGAAATTAGCCAAAGTTCCAACTGAGAGAAGCTCTGTATCTCTTTATACCATTTTAAACACAACTTTCATTGTCTAATTCTTTTTGAATTTTACTTGGTTGCGTGTTCAAAGACCCAAAGTTCATTGAACAGATTGCTGGGCATAAAAAGCAATCCTAGTCAATATCCCATTATATTGTCATCTCAGGAACCTTTGTTTCCTACATTGCTCTTCCACAACTGTAGCTTTTTCTCCTGGGGTGATCAAAAAGATAAGATCTGCCAAATATAGTAAAACAGAAGTTAGAGGAAGGGTGGGGCCGATTAGGGGTCAGAAAGCAAATCATCTTCTGGAGGCAGAGGGCTGAGTTAAGAAATGAGTACTTTGTATCTGTCTTCACTAAAGAGGATGCTGCCAATGTCACAGTAAAGGAAGAGGTAGCAGAGAAATTAGGTAGGATAAAATTAGAGATACTGAAAAGGTTAAACAACACTAAAGGTAGAAAAATCACTTATTCGAATGGGATGCAACCTAGGTTGCTGAGGGAAGTAAGGGTAGAAATTGTAACGATGTGGCGCAATGTTCCAATGCTTCTTTGATATGAGAGTGGTGCCAGAGAACTGGAGGATTGCAAATGTTACACCTCTGTTCAAAAGTAGGAGTAGGATAAACCAGACAACTGCAGGCCAGTCAACCTAATGTCAGTAGTAGGGAAGACATTAATCCAGGACAAAATTAATTGCTACTTTGAAAAATATGGTTTATTAAATGAAAGCCATTAAGGCAAATAATGTTTGACTACTCCTGTTTCCATGTTCTGAATTTCTCTCTTCTAATCTCTAGTGGTAGTTTTGTCACATCTCACAGCTGGTGAGGATTTTCTATATCCATTCGATCTCACACAGGAGCAACTTTTTAACATTTTTTTTTGTGGGATCATTGCTGGCTAGACCAGCATTTATTGCGCATCCCTTTTTGCCCTTGAACTGAATAGCTTGCTTGGCCATTTCAGAGGGCATTTTAAGAGTCAACCACATTGCTCTGGGTCTAGAGTGACATGTAGGCCAGACCAGGTAAGGATGGCAGATTTCCTTCCCTAAAGGACATTAGTGAACTAAACTGGTTTTTACAACAAATCAACAATGGTTGCACAGTCAGCAATAGACTACCTTTTAATTCCAGATTTATTAATTGAATTCAAATTTCACCATCTGCAGTGTTGGGATTCAAACCCATATATCTTTTCACTTCTGAGTTGTGAGCTTCATACTCATAGCAACAGATGCAACAGCACAGCTGCTGGTCCTTTTATTTGACACATATCACTGCAGATTGTGTCACAACCAAATCATTCTACAGAACAGAAGAGATTGGTGCTGGGTGCTCTGGAATAAAATTGCCTAGTTCTGAGAATAGAGAATATATTGTTTACTTATATTAATGTAGAACAGAGTGAATTGTGAAGAGAGTAGAAAATTGCAAGAGGAAATAGAAAAATTAATCATATGAACTTAGCAATAGCAAATAACAAAGCGAGGTGTAAGAATAGCAAGTGGGAGCTAAACGCAGGTGCACGTAAGAGTGAAGCCTAGGAACGAAAATAATCGCAAGCTAATTCCCTGGTGCAAGAACCTATAAGAAAAAAGCTAATGGATGTGGACTCAATCATAAGAGGCATAGATTGTGGTGAGCAGAGAAATTTCATGCTGTAGTCAGTCATACAATTGCAGCAACGCTACTGGGTACTGTCATGTTTTATGTGAAATAGAATCTAGCCTGTTGTCAGTCTTTATTTTAAAAAAACTAATAACAGTAATATGTCTAACAATTATATAGAACTTTATAAATCACTGGGTAGTCTTCAGCTGCAATATTGTGGACAACTCTGGGCACATGTTGCAACCAATTTTCTTAAATAAAAAAATATCATAGTGACCATCCCAGAAATTATTCTTGTTGTTTTCCCATTCTCTCAGGAAACTAAACCTGTGAGACTCTTTTGCTTCTCTTTCACTCCTGTAGAGGTCACAAAAAATCGTCATGCTCCTTATCTCCATAATCTCCTCCACCCCGACAACCCTCCAAGATATCGGCACTCCTTTAATTCTGGCCTCTTGCGCATCCCTGATTTTAATCCCTCTACCATTAGTGGCCGTGCCTTCAGTTGCCTCCAATTCGCTTTCCTCCTTTCAAGACACTCCTTAAAACCGACCTCTTGACCAAGCTTTTGGTCATCTGACCGAATATCTCCTTTTGTGGCTCAGTGTAATACTTTGTTTTATAATGCTCCTGTGAAGTGCCTTAGGATGTTTTATTACATTAAAAGTGCTGTATAAATATAAGTTGTATCTGATAGATGATCCCTTTCTCACTTCTACACTTCAAACTTTCTGTCTCTCCCAACCGAAAACTTCCTTGTTTCTCTCTATTTTATCACTATTACTATTGTAAATGTTGAGACTATTCGATCCTCACTGGTCAGTCTTCACATTCTTTTCAGTACTGTACAATTCCTTAGGACCCGACAATCTACAGCTCTTTTAGACCTAAACTCCTGTTCTGTTTAACTGTTGTGGTGTCGTGTATCAGGACCCTGGTCACTTCACCTAGGTTTCTCAATTTAAATTGATTTAAATTTAAATTACTCATTGTGGTTTAAAACTTTTATATGTTAATTGTAAACATGAACACTACTCCAAATACTTAAAAGTAGTTTACCACCTGTGTTAATCTTGCCACTCATAAGAAGCCACATCTAACATTTTCCTGGTATTGACAGCCCCAGAGAACTTTAATATCTTCTGTACAACAAAAATGAAACATCTAAAGCAAGAAATTATCAAAGGAAATGGACACTAATTCGACATTTCTGATACAGTACAGGCGTCTTGTTATGCATCGAGTCTGATGACCTACCTTTGCTTGTATGTGTTTGTTAGATTTTGCCTGACTGACTTCCCACTTTGCAACCTCCATAAACTTGAGCTCATCCAAAACTCTGCTGCCTGTATCCTAATTCACACATCAGCCTTGTGCTCACGGACTTATATCACCTCAATTTTAAAACTTTTGCTCAATAAGTGCCACTTGATAGTACTGTCAATAGCACCTGCCATCACTTTGCTGATGGTTGAGAGTAGACTAGTAGGGCAGTAATTGGCCAGATTGGATTTGTTCAGCTTTTGGTAAACAGGACATACCTGCGCAATTTTCAACATTGCTGAGTAGTGTTGTAGCTGTACTGGAACAACTTGGCTAAGGGCGCAGCTAGTTCTCGAGCACAAGTCTTCAGTACTACAGTCGGGATGTTGTCAGGGCCCATAGCTTTGGTTTGTCCAGTGCCTTTAGCCATTCTTGATAGCATGTGGAGTGAATTGAATTGGCTCAAGACTGGCATCTGTGGTGCTGGGG
Source organism: Heterodontus francisci (assembly GCF_036365525.1). NCBI lineage: Eukaryota > Metazoa > Chordata > Chondrichthyes > Heterodontiformes > Heterodontidae > Heterodontus > Heterodontus francisci. The sequence continues at coordinate 197,753,764 of NC_090373.1, read as the reverse complement.
TCCTCATGAGGAGGCCGAGATGGATCCTTCCACTCAGCACTTCTGGCTGAAGATGGCTGAAAATGCTTCAGCCTTGTCCTTTCCACTGTTGTGCTGGGCTCCCCATCATTGAGGATGGAAATGTTTGTGGAGTCTCCTCCTTTGGTTAGTTGTTTCATTCTCCACCACCATTCACAGGATTGCAGAGTTTTGATCTGCTCCATAGTTGTGAGATCACTTACCTCTGTCTGTAGCATGCTGCTTCTGCTCTTTAGCATGCATAATAATTTAGGCCTGTGCTGTAGCTTCACCAGGTTGGCATCTCATTTTTAGGTGTTGCTTCTGGCATACTCTCCTACACTCCTCATTGAACCAGGGTTGGTCCCCTGGCTTGATGGAATTTTTTTTGTTGTTTCATGAGATGCAAGCGTCACTGGCTCGGCCAGCATTTATTGCCCATCCCCAATTGCCCTCAAGAAGGTGGTGGTGAGCTTCTTTCTTGAACCGCTGCAGTCCATCTCAGTGCTGTTCAGAAGGGGGTTCTGGGTTTTTAACCCAGCAACCGTAAAAATGGTGATATAGTTCTAAGTCAGGGTGCAGTGTGGCTTGGAGGGGAACTTGCAGGTAGTGGTATTCCCATGTGTCTGCTGACCTTGTCCTTCTAGGTGGTAGAAGTCACGTGTCTGAAAGGTGCTGTTGAAGGAGGCTTTGCGAGTAGCTGCAGTGCATCTTGTATATGGTACGCACTGCTGCCACTGTGCGCTGGTGGTGGAGGGAATGTTTAAGGTGGTGGATGGGTTGTTGATCAAGCTTCGTCCTGGATGGTGTTGAGCGTCTGGAGTGTTGTCAAAGTTGTACTTATCCAGGCAATGGTAGAGTGAGCAAAATCCCGGGCCATGAGGTTACAGATTGTGGTTGAATATAATTCGGCTGCTGCACATGGCCCAATGCCCAGTTTTGAGCTGCTAGATTTGTCCTAAATTTATCCCATTTAGCATGGTCATCGTGCCACATAACATAATGGAGGGTGTCCTCAGCGTGAAGACGGGTCTGTTCAGTGGACACTCCTACCAATGCTTCACGGACAGATGCATCTGCAACAGGTAGATTGGTGGGGACGAGGTCAAGTAGTTTTTTGTCTCTTTGGTTCTGTTACCACCTGCCGCAGGCCCAGTCTGACCAGCTTGGTCAGTAGCGGTGCTTCCAAGCCCCTCTTGGCGATGGACATTCAAGTCCCCCACCCAGAGTACATGTTCTGCCCTTGCTACCCTCAGTGCTTCTTCCAAGTGGTATTCAACACAGTGGAGTACTGATTCATCAGTTGAAGGAGGTGGTAGATGGTAATCAGCACGAGGTTTCCTTACCCATGTTTGACCTGATGCCATGAGACTTCATGGAGTCCAGAGTCAATGTTAAGGACTGCCAAGGCCACTCCCTCCCACTTTATACCACTGCACCACCACCTCTGGTGGGTCTGTCCTCCCTGTGTCCCTCTTGCCGCTCATAATAAACTACTCCTACCATTTCCCTGATGTTGACAGCCCTGTAGAGAACATCTGTACAAAATCAGGTAAAACATACAACAAAAAATGATCAAAGCAAATGATCAGTTAGAGGTTTCTGATAGAGACAATAAGAATGGTCTTGAAATACTTCTGGTCTTATTACCCACTTTTTCATGTATGTGTTTCTGTTGGATTTCTCCTGACCAGCTTCCCACCTTGCACCCTTTGTAAAATTGATCTCATCCAAAACTCTGCTGCCCGGATCTGATCTCGCACCAAGTCCTATTCACACATTACATCTGTGCTCACTGACCTACACTGGCTCTCATTTTGGCCTTGGGAGATTTTCCTCCGTTTTTGCTACTGCTGATGATGATGATGTTGCAGTAGTGTGGAAGGAAGCTCGTGTACAGCAGAAACATGGACAAAGACCAATTGGCTTGACTGGACCGTTTCTGTGCTTTAAATTAATGCAATTCTGTTCAAGTACTGTATTTTGGGAAAAATGGCTGTCCACCAAAGCTCCTCAGTCTCATCCGCTCCTTCCATGACAACATGCACAGTACAGTTTGATGGCTTCACTTCCAACAGTTTCAGAGTTCAGAATGGAGTGAAACAGGGATGAGTCCTAGTCCCTGCTCTATTTGGCATCATCTTCTCCATGCTCCTGACCTTCACCTTCCCTGCAGATATGGAAGGAGTCTACTTGCACACTAGGTCAGATAGCAAGCTCTACAATCTATCAAGGCTGACAGCGAAGACAAAGGCACATTGTGTCCTGCTCAGAGGAGTCCTCTAGACTGATAATGCTGTGCTAGTCGCTCATGGAAACTCAGCTACAAAGACTCATGGCCTCTCTCTCCCCCATGCCTGTAACATTTTCTCCTTGACTGTAAACGTCAATACAACCATTGGTATGGGACAAGGTCTTGCATTTCCGCTCCTGATCACACTAAATAACACCCCACTGGAAGTGGTCAGCAAATTCTGCTACCTTGGGTCAATGTGATGGACAATCTGTCCCTTGATGCAGAGCTCGATACATGCATAGGGAAAACTGCTACCACCTTTAGCCGAGTTACGAAATGCACATGGTATAACACCATGTTGTTTGGAGTCATGCCAAGCACAAAGGAAGATGGTTGTGGTTGTTGAGGTAAATCATCTCAGTTCCAGGACATCACTGCAGGAGTTCCTCAGAGTAGTGTCCTAGGCCCAACCATCTTCAGCTGCTTCATCAATGGCCTTCCCTCCATCATAAGATCAGAATTGGGGATGTTTGCTGATGATTGCACAATGTTCAGCACCATTCACGACTCCTGAGATACTGAAGCAGTCTGTGTTCAGATGCAGCAAGACCTGGACAACATCCAGGCTTGGGTTGATAAGTGGCAAGTAACATTGACACCACACAAGTGCCAGGCAATGACCATCTCCAACGAGAGAGAATCTAACCATCTCCCCTTGATGTTCAGTGGCATTACCATCACTGAATCCCCTACAATCAACACCCTGGGGGATTACCATTGACCAGAAATTGAACTGGACCAGCCACATAAATGGTGTGGCTACAATAACAGGTCAGAGGCTAGGAATTCTGCAGCGAGTAACTCAACCCTGTCTCCCCAATGCTTGTCCACCATCTGCAAGACACAAGTTAGGAGTGTAATGGAATACTCTCCAGTTGCCTGGATGAGTGCAGCTCCAACACTCAAGAAGCTCAACATCATCCAGGACAAAGCAGCCGTTTGATTGGCACCCCATCCACCACCTTCAACATACACTCCCTCCACCACCGATGCACAGTGGCAGCAGTCTGTACCATCTACAGTATGCAATGCAGCAGCTCACCAAGGTTCCTTTAACAGCACCTTCCAAACCCACAACCTCTAACACCTAGAAGGACAACGGCAGCAGATGTATGAACAGCACCACCTGCATGTTCCCCTCCAAGCAACATACCATAGAACCACAGAAAAGTTACAGCACAGTTACATCGTGTCTGCGCTGGCTGAAAAAACTAGCCACCCAATCTAATCCCACCTTCCAGCACCTGGTCCGTAGCCTTGCATGTTACAGCACTTCAGGTGCAGGTCCAGGTACCTTTTCAATGAGTTGAGGGTTTCTGCCTCCACTACCAATCCAGGCAGTCAATTCCCACAGACACCCACCACCCTCTGGGTGAAAATGTTTTTCCTCATGTCCCTCTAATCCTTCTACCAATCACCTTGAATCTGTGCCCCCTGGCAATTGACCTCTCTGCTAGGGGGAAACAGGTTCCTGTCTACTCTATCTAGGCCCCTGATTATTTTGTACACCTCAATTAAGTCACCCCTCAGCCTCCTCTGTTCTAAGGAAAACAACCCTCACCTATCCAATCTTTCCTCACAGCTGCAACTTTCAAGCCCTGGCAACATTCTTGTAAATCTCCTCTGTACTCTCTCCAGAGCAATTATGTCCTTCCTGTAGTGTGGTGACCAGAACTGTATGCAATACTCCAGCTGTGGCCTCACCAACGTTTTAGGCATTTACAGCATTACATCCCTGCTTTTGTGTTCTGTACCTCAGCCAATAATGGAAAACATTCCATATGCCTTCTTCACCACTCTATCTACCTGTCCTGCCACCTTCAGGGAACTTCAGGTCTCTCACTTCTTCTACCCCTCTCAATATCCTCCCATTTATTGTGTAGTCCCTTGCTTTATTTGCCCTCCCCAAATGCATTACCTCACACTTCTCCGGATTGAATTCCATTTGCCACTTTTCCACCCACTCAACCAAACCATTGATATCATTCTGGAGTCTACAGCTATCCTCTTCATTATCAACTACACTGACAATTTTTGTGTCATCTCCAAATTTCCCAATCATGCCTCTCACATTCAAGTCCAAATCATTAACATATACCACAAACAGTAAGGGACCCAACACTGAGCCCTGTAGAACGCCACTGGAAACCGCCTTCCATTCACAAAAACATCCATTGACCATTCCCCTTTGTTTTCTGTCACTGAGCCAATTTTGGATCCAACTTGCCACATTCCCCAGTATCCCATGGACTTTCATTCTTCTGACCAGTCTGCCATGTGGGACCTTGTCAAATGCCTTACTAAAATCCATGTAGACCACATCCACTGCACTACCCTCATCAATCCTTCTTGTTACTTCCTCAAAAAATTCAATTAAGTTAGTAAGACACGACCTTCCCTTAACAAATCCATGCTGACTATCCCTGGTTAATCTGTGCCTTTCTAAGTCATAGCTTATCCTATATCTCATTATTGATTCTAATAATTTGTCCACTATGAAGGTCAGACTGACCGGCCTATAATTACTTGACCTATCCTTTGCACCCTTTTGAAACAATGGAACAACGTTCGCAGATCTCAGATAGCAGATTGTACCTCGCCTGTATCTAGTGAGGATTTGAAGATGATCCTCAGAGCAACCGTTACTTCCTCCCTGGCTTCATTTAACAGCCTGGGATACCATCCATCCAGCCCTGGTGATTTATCCACTTTCAAGGATGTCAGACCCTCTGATACTTCCTCTCTCATTATGCTCATCATATCTAATATTTCACCTCCTCCTCTTTAACTGCAATATCTGCATCATCCCTCTCCTTTATGAAGACAGAGAAAAAATATTCATTAGGAACCCTGCCCACACCTTCTGCATCCACGCAGAAGTTACCTTTCACATCTCTGATAGGCCCTACCCTTTCCTTAGTTATCCTCTTGCCCTTCATGTACTGATAAAACATCTTTGGGTTTTCCTTTGATTTTACCTGCCAATATTTTTCATGTCCTCTCTTTGCTTTCCTACTTTCCTTTTTTACTTAACCCCGCACTTTCTATCCTCCTCTAGGCTTTCTAAAGTATTAAGTTTTTTCTGACTGTCATCAGCTTTTCTTTTTCTACTTTATCTTACCCTGTATACTTCCAGATAACCAGGGGGCTCTAGATTTGGCCGTTCCACCCTTTTTCGTTGTGGGGACATGCCTGCACTGTGCCCGTAGAATCTTGCTTTTGAATGCCGCCCACTGGTTTGCCACTGACTTTCCTTCAAGTAGCTCTATCCAGTCCACTTTCGCCAGATCACCCCTCAGCTTCGTAAAATTTGCCTTCCCCCAATTTCGAACTTTTACTCCTGTTCTATTCATAATAATGCTAAATCTATTTTGCATAATGCTATAATGGTCACCGTCTCCAAAATGGTCACCCATTGATACTTATCCACTTGCCCAGCTTCATATCCTAAGACTAAATCTAGAATTGCACCCCTCTCGTTGGGCTTGTTATGTGCTGGCTCAAAAAGTTCTATTGAATGCAGTTCAAGAATTTTGTGCCCTCTATTCGTGTTTGATCCCAGTTGATGTTAGGGTAGTTGAGATCCCCAACTATTATTTTAGATTTAGATTTAGAGATACAGCACTGAAACAGGCCCTTCGGCCCACCGAGTCTGTGCCGAGCATTAACCACCCATTTATACTAATCCTACACTAATCCCATATTTCTACCACATCCTTACCTGTCCCTATATTCCCCTACCACCTACCTATACTAGTGGCAATTTATAATGGCCAATTCACCTATCAACCTGCAAGTCTTTTGGCTGTGGGAGGAAACCGGAGCACCCGGAGGAAACCCACGCAGACACAGGGAGAACTTGCAAACTCCACACAGGCAGGACCCAGAATTGAACCCGGGTCACTGGAGCTGTGAGGCTGCGGTGCTAACCACTGCGCCACTGTGCCGCCCAGTATTGTTTTTGCATTCAGAAATTTGCCTACATATCTGTTCTTCTATCTTTTCTTTTGGGCCTCCTTATCGCGAGAGACAATGGATACGCGCCTGGAGGTGGTCAGTGGTTTGTGAAGCAGCGCCTGGAGTGGCTATAAAGGCCAATTCGAGAGTGACAGGCTCTTCCACAGGTGCTGCAGAGAAATTTGTTTGTCGGGGCTGTTGCACAGTTGGCTCTCCCCTTGCGCCTCTGTCTTTTTTCCTGTCAACTTCTAAGTCTCTTCGACTCGCCACATTTTAGCCCTGTCTTTATGGCTGCCCGCCAGCTCTGGCGAACGCTGGCAACTGACTCCCACGACTTGTGATCAATGTCACAGGATTTCATGTCGCGTTTGCAGACGTCTTTAAAGCGGAGACGTGGACGGTCGGTGGGTCTGATACCAGTGGCGAGCTCGCTGTACAATGTGTCTTTGGGGATCCTGCCATCTTCCATGCGGCTCACATGGCCAAGCCATCTCAAGCACTGCTGACTCAGTCGTGTGTACAAGCTGGGGATGTTGGCCGCCTCGAGGACTTCTGTGTTGGAGATACAGTCCTGCCACCTGATGCCAAGTATTCTCCGGAGGCAGCGAAGATGGAATGAATTGAGACGTCGCTCTTGGCTGGCATACGTTGTCCAGGCCTCGCTGCCATAGAGCAAGGTACTGAGGACACAGGCCTGATACACTCGGACTTTTGTGTTCCGTGTCAGTGCGCCATTTTCCCACACTATCTTGGTCAGTCTGGACATATTCGTGTTTGATCCCAGTTGATGTTAGGGTAGTTGAGATCCCCAACTATTATTGTTTTTGCATTCAGAAATTTGCCTACATATCTGTTCTTCTATCTCCCTCTCACTATTTGGGTGTCTATAGTACACTCCTCATAGTGTGGCTGCTCCTTTTTTGTATTTCTGAGCTCAACCCATATGGCGTCATTTGATGATTCATTTTGCATATCATCCCTCCTCACAACTGTAATTGGTTCTTCAACCAATAATGCTACACCCCCTCCTTTTTTATCCCCCTCTCTATCCTGCCTGAAAATTCTATATCCAGGGATGTTAAGCTGCCATTTTTGCCCCTCTTTAAGCCAGGTTTCCATTATAGCAATGATATCATGTGTCTATCTTGCCCTCAGCACATCGGCTTTATTTGCTATGCTCCTTGCATTTAAATAAATGCCTTTTAGCATTTGTGCTGAGCGCTTTTTAACCTCTGCTTCTTCTGTCTTTCAATCACTCGCTAATTTGCTGCCTCCCGTTCCCTGCCCTGAATTTGTCCTATCTGAAACTGCCCTCAGGTTCCCATCCCCCTGCTAATCGAATTTAAACCATCCCCAACAGCAGCAGCAAAGCTTGCTACAAGGATACTCGTCCCAGTCCTGTTCGGGTGTAGATCATCCGGCTTGTACAGGTTCCACCTTCCCCAGAACAGGTCCCAATGCTGCAGAAATCTGAAGCCCTCCCTCCCGCACCATCTCTCCAGTTACGCATTCATCTGCTCTATTCTGCTATTTCTTACTCACTAGCACGTGGCCTTGGGAGTAATCTGGAGATTATTACCTTTGAGGTCCTGCTTGCTAATCTCTTTCCTAACTCCCTAAACTCAGCCTGCAGGACCTCATTCCTTTTTCTACCTATATCATTAGTACCAATGTGGACCACGCCCTCTGGCTGTGCAGCCTCGACCTCCAGAATGCTCTGTAGCCACTCGGCGATACCCATGACCCTTACACCAGGGAGGCAACATACCATCCTGGAATCACGTCTGCAACCACAGAAACACCTAACTATATGTCTGTTTCCCTAACTATAGAATCCCCTACCAATATTTCTCTCATGTCTTTTCTCCTCCCTCCCTGCACAGCTGAGCCACCCATGGTGCTCTAGTCATGACTCTTGCTGCACTCTCCAGAGAATCCCTCTCTTCCATCGGTACTCAGAACTGAATAGCGGTTAGAAAGTGGGATGCCCTCTGGGTTCTCCTATAATACCTGCCTTGTCCTTCTTGTCTGTCTGGCAGCCACCCAGACCCCCTCTGCCTGCGCTCTCTTAAGCTGTGGGGTGACTATCTCCTGAAACGTGCTGTCCACGTATCTCTCATCCTCACAAATGCAACTCAGTGACTCCAGCTACTCTTCGAGTTCCAAAATTCGGCGCTCTAGTTTTTGCACATGTAGTTGCCCAGGACATGGGCAGGGTCCTGGAGTCCCCACATGGCACAGGATGTGCATTCGACGGGTGTGAGCAGCCCTGCCATGCCGCAAATTATTTATTTACTGCAGTAAAATTGGAATTTAAATAAAAACAGTAAAACATTTATAAATAAAATGAAGAATCGGGTAACCACGTACTGGACTACTGGTATTTCAGCTTCTACTTAGTAGACAGACTTAAATGTTGGAGAAAAAATAAAAAGTATTAAAAAAAACCTGTCAGATAGTCACCCACTGCGCGTCGCTGCTCTCTCCCCCCTCTCGTGCTGTTTGTAGCTCCGAAGTCTCACCCAGCCAATCACCTACCTTCTTCCCTGTGATGTCCCTTACCAAAAGTAATCTACCTTACCACTATTGCACGCCATCCTGACTTGGAACGATATCGCCCAGTGAGGGGCTGGATACCCGATGATGCTTAATTGCGCATGCGCGAAGATAGACCGGGAGCGGATGCGCGATGGGGTTTTTGCTGCGTGATGACGTCATCCCGCGCATGCGCCTCAGTTCTGGCAAGATGCAGCTGCGCATTTGAGCACACTCTAATGATGTCAGAGCGTCGGTGCGTTGTCAGGAACTTTGTTCAAGTGAGGTAATATCCGCTCTGTGCTTCCTCTTTGTCTGCTTGTGTGGAGTGATCGGCGGCATTCTGAGCTCCTGCTTTACCGAGTTAAGTGCGCACCAACCTCGCTAACATGTCTGAAGAAGGAAAGTTATTCGTTGGCGGCCTGAACTTCGACACAGACGAGCAGTCCCTGGAAGAGGTATTTTCCAAGTACGGGCAGATCTCCGAGGTGCGAGTGATTAAGGACAGGGACCGCATGACGTCCCGCGGTTTCGGCTTTATCACTTTCGAGAACCCGGAGGACGCCAGTGACGCGATGAAGGCGATGAACGGAAAATCCATCGACGGGCGGCAGATCCGTGTGGGCCCCGCCGAGAAAAAGGGAGGCGGACGTGGGTATGGCGGAGGCGGAGGCCGAGGCGGCGGCTACAACAGCCGCAAGAGAGGCGGCGGCGGCTACTGGGATAGCGACAGGAGCGGCGGTTACAGCAGTACAGGCCGGTACGATGCGGGAGAGCGCGACAACTACTCGGGTGGGTACAAGAGCCAGGGCGGATACTACGGAGGCAACAGCGGTTCTAGTTATGGAGGCCACTCTTACAGGGACTATGACTGATCCAATCTAGAGAACCATTTCTGCCAGATTCAGGATCAAACTCCCGCCTTGTTAATAAAACGGCTCTTGGAACCGCAGAAAACAGTATCTGATGAATTTGATTTGCCTGTTATGTTAAAATGCTAGAAAACCATTTTCACCTTTGTCATGATTAATCTTGTTACCTGTTGTTTAGTCTGGAGTACTGCCTTATGTCGGGCTTTGGGCTTTGAACCTCATACCATGTTTTCTATAATTTTTTTAAAAATAAGACCTTTGGTCATTTGAACATTATATTGGCGATTTTAAATCGCCACTGAGTCTCATTCCGTCAGCTCCTTCTGGAATTTGTCGAAATCGTTTTGCTTTCTGGTGAGATTTTTCCACAATTCCATGCGGCGCAAAGAATGAAAGAGCGCGGAAAAGCACTTGACTCCCACTGTCTGGCCGATCCTTACATATCTTTGGAAACCCCGACTGCCATTCTTAAGATGACTGGTCTCCGAGAATACGATCGTTCGAGTTATTTTTCTTTCAATCGATCGATTTTCGTTGAATTCGGTGTTTCTACTTGTTGACTCAATTAACAGTATAAGAATTGAACATTTTTTTAAAACGATCAAATGTCATGCTTTGTGGTTCTAAATGAATTTAAATATCTTCATTTGGACAAGTGACATGGACCCTGTAGAAAACGTTATTTTTGGGGAGACCTTGAGTCTGATGTTGCCAGCAACGTGCCCGAGTGGTGCACCATTTTCCTTGCCACTGAAACGTGATGAGGGATCCACCTGCACAGCAGCGTTTTCATGTAGCTTGTCACAAGACTCTGGAATCAACCTGATCGTGGTCTTTTGTTTTAAAACTCAATTATTGAAAACTGTATACTAATTAAAAAGTCAATTGTCATTTGTTGTACTTTCATCAGCTGGCACGGTTCTTTGAACAGAATGTTGCCACTTGGGAGACAAATCTTTGCCAGTGGATGTATCTGAATAAAATGCAGCTTCAGGAACACTAGTGACTTGTCTTTATTATAAATCATACAAAATCCCTGCAAGGAGATAAATATGAAGATGATCCTTTTATTTCAAACTTGCCTGCTATCATTAAATTTTAAATTATGTAAATTCTGTATTCGACGGTGGTGCGCAAGGAAACGGCAAGAAAGGTAAGCCATTGGGCGTTTAGTTCGGGATTGTCGTATTGAAAACTTTTTTTGTACTGGATGAGTCAAAGATGTTGTCTCCTTGCTGAGATGTTTTTGATTGTCTCCCAATGCCTTGTAGGTGGCCATTATTTATGGAGTTATACAGCACAGAAACAGGCCCATCATGTCCGTGTCGGCCATCAAGCACCTATCTATTCTAAGCCCATTATCCAGCACTTGGCCTTGTATGCTATGGTGTTTCAAGTGCTCATCTAAATACTAATTAAATGTTGTGAGGGTGCCTGCCTCAACCACTCCTTCAGGCAGTGTGTTCCAGATTCCAACCACCCTCTGGGTGAAAATATTTTTCCTCAAATCCCCTCTAAACCTCCTGCCCCTTAGCTTAAATCTATGCCCCCTGGTTATTGACTCCTCCACTAAGGGAAAAAGTTTCTTCCTATCTATGCCCCTCATAATTTTGTATATCTCAATCAGGTCCCCCCACGGCCTTCTCTGCTCTAACGAAAACAACTCTAGCCTATCCAGTCTCTTCATAGCTGAAATAATCCAGCCCAGGCAACATCCTGGTGAATCTCCTCTGCACCCTCTCCAGTGCAATCACATCCTTCCTATAGTCTGGCGACCAGAACTGTACACAGTACTCCAGCTGTGGCCTAACTAGCATTTTATATAGCTTCATCATCACCTCCCTGCTCTTATATTCTGTGCCTCAGCTAATAAAGGCAAGTATCCCATATGCCTTCCTAACCACCTTATCTACCTGTGCTGCTGCCTTCAGTGGATAAGTACACCAAGATCCCTCTGACCCTCTAATTCCTAGGGTCCTACCATCCATTGTATATTCCCTTGCCTTGTTAGTCTTCCCAAAATGCATCACCTCACACTTCTCAGGATTAAATTCCATTTGCCACTGCTCTACCCATCTTACCAGCCGATCTATATTGTCCTGTAATCTAAGGCGCTCCTTCTCATTATTTACGACACCAATTTTCGTGTCATCAGTGAACTACTGATCATAACTCATAAATTCACGTCTAAATCATTAATGTACACTACAAACAGCACAGGCTTCCAATCGTATAAACAACGCTCAACCATCACCCTCTGCCTCCTCCCGCTAAGCCAATTTTGGATCCAATTTGCAAAATTTCCCTGGATTTCATGGGCTGTTTCCTCTTGACTAATCTCCCATGCGGGATCTTATCGAAAGCCTTACTGAAGTCCATGTAGACTACATCGACTGCTTTACCCTCATCTACACACCTAGTCACTTCAAAATTCAAACAAGTGTGTACAAGCTATTTTGCTGTAGTTGTCCAAGAACAGCCTTGCCGTTAAAACAGTTGTAGCTAGTGGTAAAATCATTGCGGTCCACCTACCAGAAAGACAAGATAGGAAGTAAATTTCTTAGTTACTGGTTCATGAAGATTGCCTCATTTCTGGGAGTTCTCCTTTGTACATAAAAGTCAAACCAGACTACAGATTAGAATGGAAATTCGGTCTTGGTGTAGCTCAACAATTCATTTGTTCGTTTAGAGAGATTTGGGGATGGGCCATACAGCCAGGAGTAGGCCATTTAGCACTTACGATGGGAAAGAGGATTCCTCTGGAGAAAGCACTGCGAGTCATAACCGGAATAGTATAGGTGACTCAGCTGTGCTGGGATGGAGAAAAGGGGACAAAAGAGCAGTAGTGGTAGCGGATTCTATGGTTAGGGGAACAGATAGGCGTTTCTGTGGTCACAGATGTAATTCCATGATGGTATGTTGCCTCCCTGGTGCAAGGGTCTTGGATATCACCAAGCGGTTACAGAGTATTCTGGAGGGTGAGGGTGCACAGCCGGAGGTCATGGTCTACATTGGTATCAATGACAGGTAGAGGGATGAGGTCCTGCAAAAAGAATTTAGGGAGCTAGATAGACTTAAAAAGTAGGACTTCAAAGTTTGTAATCTCTGGGTTTCCTACGGTGCCACGGGCTAGTGCGTATAGGAATAGGAGCTTAGAGCAGATGAATGGATGGCTGAAGCGATCACTGGGCCTGTTTCTGGTGAAGGTGGGATCTGTGTAAATTGGACACATTGCACCTGAATAGGACCAGCATCCTTGCTGGGAGGTTAGTGCTGTGGTGGGGGGTGGGTACAGAGTGGAGGTACAGTAGGGGGTGATGTACAATCAAATATAGAAGAGATGCTAAAGTCAGTCTGGATAGCAGAGTAAATGTGGACCTGTTCAGGCTCAAGCAAATAATGCAAGGCTGGATTGCATCTATTTTAATGCAAGGACAAGTGGTAGAAGTGGCAGTGGGGGAGTATTTCGGGGATAGTGACCATAACTCTAAGATTTCAGGTAGTTATAAAAACGGACATAGAGGGACTGGAAATAAAAGTACTGAATTGGGGGAAGGCAGATGTCATCTGGTAAGGCAGATGAATTGAGGGTGTTAAAAGGGAATATGATATTATTGCTATCACTGAGACATGGTTAAGGGAAGAGCAGGACTGGCAGCTTAATATCCCAGCTATAGAATATAGTGTCCTCAGTACCTTGCTCTACGGCAGCGAGGCCTGGGTATCGTATGTCAGCCAAGAGCCACGTCTCAATTCATTCCGTCTTCGCTGCCTCCGGAGAATCCTTGGCATCAGGTGGCAGGACTGTATCTCCAAAGCAGAAGTCCTCAAGGCAACCAACGTCCCCAGCATATACACCCCACTGAGCCAGCGGTGCTTGAGATGGCTTGGCCATGTGAGCCACATGGAAGATGGCAGGATTCCCCAAGGACACATTGTACAGCAAGCTCGTCACTGGTATCAGACCCACTGGCCGTCCATGTCTCCGCTTTAATGACGTCTGCAAATGCGGCATGCAGTCCTGTGACATTGACCATAGGTCGTGGGAGTCATTTGCCAGTGATCGCAAGAGCTGGCGGGCAGCCATAAAGGCGGGGCTAAAGAGTGGCGAGTTGAAGAGACTTGGCCGTTGGCAGGAAAAAAGACAAGTGCAAGGAGAGAGCCAACTGTGTAACAGCCCCGACCGTCAATTTTATCTGCAGCACCTGTGGAAGAGTCTGTCACTCTAGAATTGGCCTTCATAGCCACTCCAGGCGCTGCTTCACAAACCACTGACCTCCTCTAGGGGCTTAACCATTGTCTCTCGAGACAAGGAGGCCAAAGAAGAAAGAAAGTATTAGTGCACAAAGCTTAAAGAGGGCAGAATTCTTCAAGTACATTCCGGAGAGCTTTTTGAGCCAGCAAGTAGAGAGTCCTAGAAGAGGAGGAGCGGTACAGGACTTAATCCTAGGGCACGAAGCCGGACAAGTGGTAGAAGTGGCAGTGGGGGAGTATTTCGGGGATAGTGAACATAACTGTAAGATTTAAGGTAGTTATAAAAAAGGACATGGAGGGACCGGAAATTAAAGTACTGAATTGGGGAAGGCAGGTTTCAATATGATAAAACAGGATCTGGCCAAAGTGGACCAGGAGCAGCAGCTTATTGGAAAGTCTACGTCAGACCGTGGGAGTCATTTAGAAAGGAAATAGTGAGGGTTCAGGTCTAACATGTTCCCGTAAAAGTGAAGGGTAGGACCAACATGTCAAGGATATCGAGGATTGGATAAGGAAAAAAAAAAGGCTTATGGCTGATACAGAGTGCTGGAAACAGCGGAGGCACTAGAGGAGTATAGAAAGTGTAGGGGTGTACTTAAAAAAGTAATTAGGAGAGTGAAGAGAGGACATGAAAAATCACTGGCAGACAAGATAAAGGAAAATACCAAGGTGTTTTATAAGTATGTTAAGGGCAAGAGGATAACCAGGGAAAAAGTGGGGCCTATTAGGGGTCAAAGAGGCAATCTGTGTATGAAGCTGGAGGACATATGTGAGCTTTCAAATGATTACTTTTCATCTGTGTTCACTATGGAGAGGGACGATGTAGGTGTAGTGATCAGGGAGGGGGAATTGTAATATACTTGATCAAATTAGCATTGAAAAGGAGCAAGTATTAGCTGTATTAGCAGGCCTAAAGGTGGATAAATCCCTAGGCCCAGGTGAGATGTCTCCCAGGCTGTTATGTGAAGCAAGGGAGGAGATTGCAGGGGCTCTGACACAAATTTTCAAATCCACTCTGGCCACAGGAGAGGTACTAGATGACTGGAAGACAGCGAATGTGGTACCATTATTCAAGAAGGGTAGCAGGGATAAACCAGGTAATTATAGGCCTGTGAGTCTAACGTCAGTGGTAGGGAAATTATTGGACAAAATTCTGAGAGGATTAGTCTCCACTTGGAGAGGCAGGGATTGATCAAGGATAGTCAGCATGGCTTTATCAGGGGGAGATCATGTCTAACAAATTTGATTGAATTTTTCGAGGAGGTGACTAGGTGTGTAGATGAGGGTAAAGCAGTTGATGTAATCTACATGGACTTCCGTAAGGCTTTTGATAAGGTCCTGCATGGGAGATTGGTTAAGAAGGTAAGCACCCATGGGAACCAGGGTAATTTGGCAAATTGGATCCAAAATTGGCTTAGTGGCAGGAGGCAGAGGGTGATGGTCGAGGGTTGTTTTTGCGAGTGGAAGCCTGTGACCTGTATCACAGGGATTACTTTTTGTAATGTACATTAATGATTTTGATGTGAATATAGGAGGTATGATGAGTAAGTTCGCAGACGACACGAAAATTGGTGATGTCGTAACTAGTGAGGAGGAAAGCCTTGGATTACAGGACGATATAGTTGGGCTGGTAAGATGGATGGAGAAGTGGCAGATGGAATTTCATCCTGCGAAGTGTGAGGTGATGCACTTTGGGTGGACTATCAAGGCCAGGGAATATATGGATGGTAGGATGCTAGGGAGTACAGAGGGACCTTGGGGTGCTTGTCCATAGATCACTGAAGGCAGCAGAACAGGTAGATGAGATGGTTAGGAAGGTATACGGGATACTTGTTTATTAGCTGGGGCAAAGAATATGAGAGCAGGGAAGTTATGTTAGAGCTGTATAAAACGCTGGTTGGACCACAGCTGGAGTATTGTGTACAATTCTGGTCGCCAGACTATAGGAAGGATGTGATTGCACTGGAGAGGGTGCAGAGGAGATTCACCAGGATGTTGCCTGGGCTGGAGAATTTCAGTTATGAAGAGAGACTAGATAGGCTGGGGTTGGTTTCCTTGGAGTGGAGAAGGCTGAGGGGGGACCTGTTTGTGGTATACAAAATTATGAGGGGCATTGATAGGATAGATAGGAAGAAACTTTTTAGTTTAGTGGAGGGGTCAATAACCAGGGGGCATAGATTTACGGTATGGGGCAGGAGGTTTAGAGGGGAGCTGAGGAAAAAGTTTTTCACCTGGAGGGTGGTTGGAATCTGGAACACACTGCCTGAAGGGGTGGTAGAGGTAGGAGCCCTCACAACATTTAATTAGTATTTAGATGAGCACTCGAAACACCATAGCACACAAGGCTACGGGCCAAGTGCGGGAAAATGGGATTGGATTGGATGGGCGCTTGACGGTCGGCGCAGGCGCGTTGGGCCGAAGGTCCTGTTTCTGTGCTTTACAACTCTGTGACTCTATGACTCTACTTAAAGCTTGTTCCACCATTCATTGACATTCTAGCTGATAGCTGATCTGTGACCTAATGCCTCTCTTAATGCCTTTGGTTAACAAAAATCCGTCAATCTCCAATATAAAATTTACTTTTGACCCATCATCAATAGAAGTTTGCCAAAAGTCCCTATTGTCAATAATTTTTGTGTATAGAATTGTTCCCAACTTTACTCCTAAAACACCTGGCTCTGACTTCTGTTTGGTTATGCTCCCAAGTACTAAACTCCCTCCCCAGGGGAAATAGTTTGTCACTCTCAACCTTACCAATTCCTGTTAATATGTTGAAAACTGAATCACCCCTTAACCATCTGAATTCCAGGGAACCTACCCTAGTTTTGCTCCTTGTAATTTAACCCTTGGAGTTCATTTATCAACTCTCAAAGGCCAATATATCCTTCCTTACGTGTGGTGCCCAGAACTGATTTCAGTATTCCAGGTGTGGCTTAACCAGGGCTTTGTAAAGCTGTCGCATAGCAGATAACCCCTTGCATTTGAGTCCTCTTGATGTAAAGGCCGACATTCTATCGGCCTTTTTAATTACTTTCTGTACCTGTTCATGACTTATTAATGATCTATGTACCTGGACCGCCAAACCTCTCTGGACCTCCACTGTTTTTAGCTGTTCCCAATTAGAAGTACTCTTTTTTTTGAGGTCCAAATTGTGTGACCTCACATTTGCCTACATTGAAATCCATTTGCCATGATTTTGTCCTTTCACTTTATCAATATCTCTAATTTTATGCTTCCATGAATGGTGAGATAACTGCATCTAAAATCAGAGATGGAAATAAACTAATCAAACTCAGAAGATAAAACACCTGGTCCAGATGGATTATATCTGCATTTTATAATAATCTGGGGAAGCAATAGTAGAGGCAAAACTACACATTTTTAATAATTCATTAGAGAAAAGTGTAGTCCCAGAAGTCTGGCAGCTAGATAATGTTATGCCTATTGTCAGAAAAATCCTATATCCCAAATGGGAAATATTAATGTAATCGGTTGGAAGCTTACATTAGACTTTTAATAGAAAGACCCTACAAGTTAACTTTTTTTAAAAAACTAGCAGCCAAGATGGCCACTGCAATTTACATTTGAAACACCAGGAGATTGACCTGGAGACGAAAAGTCCAGCCAGAACAATGCTTTGGCTAACTGAGTAGGTTAGCCAGATTATCCTTGTTAGCGAGCCATTCAAAGTCATCCTGGGGCATGTAGAATCTTGAATTTCATTAGAAGATTCCTAAAAAACCTCATTAGAAACAAAGGGCATTGATAGAACCATGTAACTGCCAGCTCATCTCTAAAGAAACTAAAGTTTTGTGTCACAGACAGCAGACAGGCAGTAACTGAAAAGACAACAACGAAGCAGGCTCTCTCCCCAAAAAATATCGAGAGAAGATCCGGCAGCGACTGGGAACCCGCGCCTACCCTCCCCCAAGCCTGCAGACCATTACAGCCAACAACCAGGAGAATCAACCACCCATTCTACCTTCAGGAGCCCTGAGCAAAGCAAGCCAACCACGTGGCCCAGCAAGGACTTCAAGACTACAACTTCAGCTAACGACTATTGGACTTACATGCTGCATTTAAATTCAGTTTATTCCAGACTTTAATCCTGCCACCAAATCTGCTTCCCTCTGTAATCTATTTCTCTGTGTGTGTGAGACTCTCGTGTGAATGTGTGCATGAATGTGTAGTGTATTTTTAGTATTTTAAATTGGGTTAAAGTGTTAAGTGTAATAAACATATCTCTCTTTCTTGTTTAAACTCAAGAAAAGCTGTCTGATTAGTTCTTTTTCAATTACATTGGAGGAACAAGGTCAAACAATTAGAGGTGGTAAGCACAACCACTATTTTAAAAAGGAATAAACCCTGTTGCAGTCAAACAAGAAAAGGGGCAAAAGGGGAGCCTGAGACCCCCTCCTCACCTGGCCGTAACACTATATTTAAGAAGGAAGATAGAACATGTCCAGGGAACTATAGACCCAGTTAAGCATAGCATCATTGGTAGGAAAAAAAATGGAATCTCTACTAAAGGAGAGACTAGAAGAAGATCTAGAAACCAAAAATATCATGAATAGATTGGACTTTTAAAGGTAAAGTTGAATGGCCATCCTTGTTGAATTTTATGAAGAGGTAACAGTAGATAAGGGTAGTGCAGTAGATGTCATTTATCTATATTTCAAACTACCTTTGATGTGATAGGCTAATGAATAACAATAGAATGTAGGGCCGGGGACAATTAACAAAATGGATAGCTATCTGGCGGCAAGACAGAAAGCAGAGAATAGGGGTAAAGTGTAGTTACTGAATGGTGGAAAGTGGTGCTCCACAAGCATCAGTGCTGGGACCTCTGTTGTTCACAATTTCCATTAACAATTTAGACTTTGGAATCAAAACCACCATTTCTAAATTTGCGGATGACAGTAAACTTGGGGTGGGGGGTTTTAGTCAATGCCGAGGAGCACTGCAATGAATTATAAAATGATATTAGGCTTGCAGAATGGGCGTATAATTGGCAAAGGAATTTCAACATAAATGTGAAGTATTATATTTTGGCAAGACAAATAAGGAGGTTGCATATTACTTAGAAAATAAGACTCTAAATACAAATCACAAAAGTAAAGGCCATGTTATGTTTATGATAAAATGTTTTTTGTTAAAATAATAATTTGAAACCGTATAGTGCAGCATATTGACTAGCCTTTTATTCCCACAATAAAAACACAACTCTTACTTTTCTTGACATTATTTTTAGGCTTTTCTCATGTCAATGCTATCCAACTGGAAAAAGTTGGGAGCCGGAAATGAAATGTTAAAGAGCCGCATGATGCAGACCCCTGTCCTAGGGGATAGATTGAAAACTGATGTAGTTACGCTAAACTTGTATTGAGCTTTGGTTAGATCATGCCTGGAGTACTGTGTACAATTCTGGTGGCCATGTTATTAAAAAAAGATATTGAGGTGCGGGAGAGGGTGCAAAAACAATTTACAAGGGTGATACCAGAAATATGGGTATATATCAAGAGGATGAACAAGCTGTGTCTCTTGAAAAGAGAATGTTGAGCTAATAGAAGTCTTCAAAATTATGAAAGATTTGATAGAGTAGACACAGAAAGAATCGTAATAAAAAGCAAAATACTGCAGGCGCTGGAAATCTGAAATAAAAGCAGAAAATACTAGAAGTACTCAGCAGGTCTGGCAGCAGCTGTGAAGAGAGAAACAGTGTTAATGTTTCAGGTCAATGAACTTTCATCAGAAAGGATGTTTCCCCTTGTGGGGAAGAGCAAAACTAGAGGCCATCAATGTAAGGTAGTCACCAAGAAATCAGATAGGCAATTCAGAGGAAACTTCTTTTCCCAGAGAGTGATATGAGCTTGGAACACACTACCACAGAA
This sequence comes from Heterodontus francisci, assembly GCF_036365525.1. Lineage (NCBI taxonomy): Eukaryota > Metazoa > Chordata > Chondrichthyes > Heterodontiformes > Heterodontidae > Heterodontus > Heterodontus francisci. The sequence continues at coordinate 197,733,962 of NC_090373.1, read as the reverse complement.
AGTGATTGAGGTGAAGAGCATTTAAGGGGAGGCTAGACAAACATGAGGGAAAAGGGAATAGATGATTATGCTGATAGAGTTAGATGAGGAAAGATAGGAGGAGGCTTAAGTGGAGCATAAATACTGGCATGGACTGGTTGGGCCAAATGGCCTGTTTCTGTGCTATATAATCTATATAATCTACACTCTTACAATGATGCCTGTCTTTGTGTCATTGGCAAACATAGATATGTGGCTTTCTAGCCCATCATTTAAATCATTAATGAATACAGTGAGGTCCCAACATGAATCCTTGCAGGACACCACTATACACATCCTGGTAATTAGTGTACCTGCCCATTAACCCTACTCTATGTCCCCTGTTGCTAAAATAATTTTCTGTCAAGGCCAATAATTAGACTTCAATTCCATGAGCTTCCAACCTTAGTTAACAGTCTCTTATGAGGATCTTTATCAAATGCCATCTGGAAGTCCATATAAATAACCCATAGATACTCCCTTGTCCACTACTTTAGTCAAATATTCAGTCAGGATTGTCAGGCATTACTTATCGTTGTTGTGCCCCGTGCATTGAGCTGCTTCCCAATGTCATGTGGAGTGAACCTGCAGCAAGCCAAAGGCAGAAATGTCAGACTGGGAGAAAGGTGACAAATTAAAACGACAGGTGTCTGGAAGCTCAGGGTCACCCTTGCAGACTGAATGGAGGTATTCCGCAAAGCGGTCACCCTGTCTGCATATGGTCTCCCTAATGTAGAGGAGACCACATCCTGAGCAGCGAATACAGTATATTGAGGGCACCAAGTTAAGGTAATTGGCAAAAGAATCTGAGGTAACGAGAAAAAAACCTTTTTACACAGCAAGTGGTTAGGATCTGGAATGCACATCCTGAGAATGTGGTAGTAGCAGATTCAATTGTGGCATTCAAAAGGAAATTGGATAATTATCTGAAGAGAAAAAATATACAGGGCTACAGGGAAAAGGCAGGGGAGTGGGACTAGCTGAGTTGTTCCTACAGAGACCCGGCACAGATGCAATGGGCAGAATGGCCTCCGCCTGTGCTGTAAATGCGTGAAATAGAACAGACACGGTCGAGGGCCCTGTCAACCAAGGGGAGAAATCCTCGGTTGAGAAAAAAGATATCGAAATGCTAGTATGGAAAGTTGACTCATCCGAACACATAGGACAGAGACTGGGAAAATGGAAGAGGCCTTACAGGAAGCGGGGTGTGAGGAAGTGTGGTCAATGTAGCAGTGCGAGTCAGTGGGCTTAAAGTGAATATTGGTTGATCACCTATCCCCAGAAATGGAGACAGAGAAGGGAAGGGAACAGCCAGAACCATGTGAAGGCAAGAAAAGGGTGGAAATTGGAAGCAAAGCAAAGCATTTTCCAGTTCAGGGAGAGACCAGGAAATAGCACAGTTATCATTATACCAGAAAAGGAGTTGAGGGAGGTGGCCTGAGGAGGACTGGAACAAAGAATATTCCACATATTTCACAAAAAGGCAAGCATAGTTGGACCCGTGCGGGTACCCATAGCAACACTATTTATTTGAAGCAAGTGAGTGGAGTTGAAGGAGAAGTTGTTCAATTTTTTTTAATTCGTGGGCATCATTGACAAGGCCAGCATTTGTTGATCCACCTTAATTGCCCTTGAGAAGGTGGTGGTGAGCTACCTTCTTGAACCACTGCAGTCCATGTGGTGTCGTTACACCCACAGTGATGTTAGGGCGGGAGCTCCAGGGTTTTGACCCAGCGGCTGTGAGGGAACGGCAATATATTTCCAAGTCAGGATGGTGTATCACTTACAGGGGAACTTGCAGGTGCTGGTGTTTTCATCTATCTGCTACCTTTATCCTTCTAGGTGGTAGAGGTCACAGGTTTGGAAGGTGTTGTAGAAGGCGGCTTGACGAGTTGCTGCAGTGCCTCTTGTAGATGGTACACATCGCTGCCACTGTGCACTGGTGGTGGAGGGAGTGAATGCTTAAGGTGGTGGATGAGGTGTTGTCATGGATGGTGTTGAGCTTCTTGAGTGTTGTTGGAGCTGCACTCATCCAGGCAAATGGAGAGTATTCCATCACATTACTGACTTCTGCCAGATGGTGGATAGGCTTTGGGGAGTCAGGAGGGGAGTTACTCGCTGCAGAATTCCCAGCCTCTGACTTGTTGTCACAGCATTTATATGGTAATGCCATTGAATGTCAAGTGGAGATGGTTAGATTCTCTCTTGTTGGATATGATCATTGCCTGGCACTTCTGTGGTGCAAATGTTACTTGCCGATTCTGCTGAAACATTACCACCGGGGGTTAGTGTGCATGTGCCAGGCTTTGGGTGGATGTACCAATCACCCCTTCTACCGATTGTTGCCACACACAACAAGCGGGCTAGGGATGGCAAGAACCTGGAGCAACTGGACTTGTATGACCCCCATGCAAAATATCTTCAACGAGAAGTTGGTCAGTTTGAATCCAGGTCGTTCTGAATGTGGCCATTGACACCTGGAGTGTCTGAGGAGTTGCAAATGGTACTGAAAGCTATGCAATCAGCTGCAAACATTCCCACATCTAACCTTATGATGGAGGGAAGGTCATTGATGAAGCAGTTGAAGATGGTTGGGCCTAGACACTACCCTGAGGATCCTGGGCTTTATAAATAGGGGCATAGAGTACAACAGCAAGGAAGTTATCATAAGCTATATAAAACACTGGTTCGGCCTCAACTGGAATATTGTGTCTAATTCTGGGCACCACACTTTAGGAAGGATGTGAAGGCATTAGATAGGGTGCAGAAAAGATTTATGAGAATGGTTCCAGGTGTCAGTTTTGAACTAATGTTCTTGGATACTTGTCAGTTTAAAACACATGTTCTTGGACTAGACAAAAATCGACAGAAAACAAAGGCATTCCAAACAGATAGGAGATTTATTAAGTAAAGATTATAGTTAACAAACAGGCAGGAGTTGATGGACTACACATGGTCTTTACTCCCCTATGCAGCCTGGGCACAGTTTGACACTTATTGGCTTCATAGAATTACAGCATTGTTACAGTGCTGAAGGAGGCCATTCGACCCATCGTGTCTGCACCCGCTTTCAGAATGAGCATTTCACTTAGTGCCATTCCCCCGCCTTCTCCCCATAACCCTACACATTCTTCCTTTTTAGATAACAGTCTAATTCCCTTTTGAATGCTTCAGTTGAACCTGCCTCCACCACACTCTCAGGCAGTGCATTCCAAACCTTAACCACTTGCTGCGTGAAAAAGTTTTTGCTCATGTCACTTTTGCTTCTCTTACCAAATACTTTAAATGTGTGCTCTCTCGTTCTCGATCCTTTCATGAGTGGGAATAGTTTCTCCCTATCTACTCTGTCCAGACCCCTCATGATTTTGAATACCTCTATCAAATCTCCACTCAGCCTTCTCTTCTCCAAGGAAAAATCTATCTTCATAACTGAAATTCCTCATCCCTGGAACCATTCTTGTGAATTAGATTAGATTATTAGATTAGAGATACAGCACTGAAACAGGCCCTTCAGCCCACCGAGTCTGTGCCGAACATCAACCACCCATTTATACTAATCCTACACTAATCCCATATTCCTACCAAACATCCCCACCTGTCCCTATATTTCCCTACCACCTACCTATACTAGTGACAATTTATAATGGCCAATTTACCTATCAACCTGCAAGTCTTTTGGCTTGTGGGAGGAAACCGGAGCACCCGGAGAAAACCCACGCAGACACAGGGAGAACTTGCAAACTCCACACAGGCAGTACCCGGAATCGAACCCAGGTCCCTGGAGCTGTGAGGCTGCGGTGCTAACCACTGCGCCACTGTGCCGCCCTAATCTTTTATGCACATTCTTCAATGCCTTCACATTCTCCCTAAAGAACTGGATGCGATACTCCAGCTGAGGGCGAACTAGTGATTTATACAAATTCAACCTAACCTCCTTGCTCTTGTACTCTCTGCCCCTATTAATAAAGCCCAGGATACTTTTATTTTCTTTTATTTAGAGATGCAGCACTGAAACAGGCCCTTCGGTCCACCGAGTCTGTGCCGACCAACAACCACCCATTTATATTAACCCTACAGTAATCCCATATTCCCTACAACCTACCTACACTAGGGGCAATTTACAATGGCCAATTTAACCAAATCTTTGGCTGTGGGAGGAAACCCGAGCACCCAGCAAAAACCCACGCGGTCACAGGGAGAACTTGCAAACTCCACACAGGCAGTACCCAGAATCGAACCCAGGTCCCTGGAACTGTGAGGCTGCGGTGCTAACCACTGCGCCACTGTGTCGCCCAACTGCGCCACTGTATGCTTTATTAATCCCTCTCTCAACCTGTCCTGCCACCTTCAATGATTTATGCACATATACACCCAGGTCCCTCTGCTCCTGCATCCCTTTAAAGTTGTACCCTTTATTCTATATTGTCTCTCCATGTTTTTCCTACCAAAATGAATCACTTCACATTTCACTGTATCGAACCTCATTTGTCACCTCATTACACCAACTTGTCTATGTCCTTTTGAAGTTCTACACGATTCTCCTCACAGTTCACAATATTTCCAAGTTTCATATCATTCACAAACTTTGAAATTGTGCCCTGTACACCAAGGTCTAGGTCATTAATATATATCAGGAAAAGCAAGAGTCCCAACACTGACCCTGGGGAACTCCACTGCAAACCTTCCTCCAGCCCAAAAAACATCCATTAATCACTCCTCTTTGTTTCCTGGCATTCAGCCAATTCCGTATCCATGTTTCTATTGCCTCTTTTATTCCATGAGCTGTGACTTTGCTTACAGTCTGTTGTGTGGCACTGTATAAAATGCCTTTTGGAAGTCCCTGTTAACCACATCAACTGCATTGCCCTCATCAGCCCTCTCTGTTACCTCTTCAAAAAACTCCAGCAAATTAGTTAAACATGATTTTCCCTTCAGAAATCCATGTTGGCTTTCTTTAATTAACCCTCATTTGTCCATGTGGCTATTAATTTTGTCCCAAATTATTCTTTCTAGAAGTTTTCCCACCACTGAAGTTAAACTGACAGGCCTGCAGTTGCTGGGCTTATTCTTTTCAGTTTGAAGGAGAGAAGTGCGAGTCTAAGACTAGTACTTTAAGCTTAAATTAAGGGCAATTATGAGGGCATGAAAACAGAGCTAGCTAAAGTGAACTGGCAAATCAGATTAAGAGATAGGTCGATAGAGATGCAGTGGCAGACATTTAAGGGGATATTTCAGAATACACAGAATAGATGTATTCCAACGAGAAAGAAAAATTCCAAGGGGAGGAGCCACCATCAATGGTTAACTAAAAACAGTTAAAGGTAGTATCAAACTTAAAGAAAAAGCATATAATTGTGCAAAGATGGGTGGCAGGTCAGAAGATTGGACAGAATATAAAAAACAGCAAAGGACTAAAAGATTAATGAGGGAAAAATTAGAGAATGAGAGAAAGTTACCTAGAAATATAAAAGCAGATAGTAAGAGTTTCTATAGATATTTAAAAAAGAAAAAAGTTAACAAAGTGAACATTGGTCCTATAGAAAGTGAGTCTGGGGAATTAATAATGGATAATAAGGAGATGGCATATGAATTGAACAGGTATTTTGCATTGGACTTCACTGTAGAAGATACAAGTAACATCTGAGAAATAGCTGTAAATCAGGAAATGGAAGGGAAGTGGTACTGAGCAAATTGTTGCAGCTGCGGGCTAACAAGTCCCCAGGTCCTGATGGATTTCATCCTAGGGTGTTAAAAGAAGTGGCTAGTGAGATAGTTGATATGCTGGTTTTAATTTTCCAAAATCCCTAGATTCGGGGAAGGTTCCATTAGATTGGAAAATGTAAGTTCTTTTTTCAAAAAGGGAGGGGGACACAAAGCAGGAAACTACAGACCAGTTAGCTTAACATCTGTCATAGAGAAAATGTTACAAACTATTCTTAAAGATGTTATAGAAGGGCACTTAGAAAAATTCAAGGTAACCAGGCAGAGTCAACATGGTTTTGTGAAAGGGAAATCACGTCTAACCAATTTATAGAAGTTCTTTGAAGAAGTAATATGTGCTGTGGATAAAGGGGAACCAGTGGATGTACTGTACTTAGATTTCCAGAAGGCATTTGATAAGGTGCCACATCAAAGGTTATTGCAGAAAATAAAAGCTCATGGTGTAGGGGGTTACATATTGGTATGGATAGAAGATTGGCTAGCTAACAGGAAACAGAGAGTACGCATAAATGGGTCATTTTCTAGTTGGCAAGATGTAACGCGTGGTGTGCCACAAGGATCAGTGCTGGGGTCTCAACTTTTTACAATATATATAAATAAATTGGATGAAGAAACCAAAGGTATGGTTGCTAAATTTGCTGATGACACAAAGATAGGTAGGAAAGTAACTTGTGAAGAGGACATAAGTGGGCTACAAAGGGATATAGATAGGTTAAGTGAGTGGGCAAAGACCTCGCAAATGGAGTGTGATGTGGGAAAGTGTGAAATTGTCCACCTTGGCAGGAAGACTAAAAAAGAAGCATATTATCTAAATGGTGAGAGATTGCAGAGCTCTGAGATGCAGAGGGATCTGGATGTCCTAGTGCATGAATTGCAAAAGGTTAGTATGCAGGTACAGCACATAATTGGAAAGCTAATAGAATGTTATTGTTTATTGCGAGAGGAATTGAATACAAAAGTAGGGAGGATATGCTACAGTTATACAGGGCATTGGTGAGACCACATATGGAATACTGTATACATTATTGGTCTCCTTATTTAAGGAAGGATGTAAATGCATTGGAAGTAGTTCAGAGAAGGTTTACTAGACTAATACTTGGAATGGGCGGGTTGTCTTATGAGGAAAGGTTGGACAGGCTAGGCTTGTATCTGCTGGAATTTAGAAGATTAGAGGCGACTTGATTGAAACAGATAAGGTCCTGAGGGGTCTTGACAGGATGGATGTGGAAAGGATGTTTCCTCTTGTGGGAGAATCTCGAACTAGGGGTCACTATTTAAAAATAAGGAGTCGGCCATTTAAGATAGAGATGAGGAGAATTTTTTTCTCTCAGAGGGTTGTGAGTCTTTGGGACTCTCTTCCTCAAAAGGCAGTGGAAGCAGAGTCTTTGAATATTTTTAAGGCAGAGGTTGATAGATTCTTGATAAGCAAGGGGTGAAAGGTTATTGGGAGTAGGCGGGAATGTGGAGTTGAGGTTACAAACAGATCAGCCATGATCTTGTTGAATGGCGGAGCAGGCTCGAGGGGTCAAGTGGTCAACTCCTGCTCCTAATTCGTATGTTCGTATGTTTACATCCTTTTTTGAACAAGGGTGTAACACTTGCAATTCTCCAGTCCTCTGGCACCACCCCAGAGACTAAGGAAAACTGAAAAGTTATGGCCAGAGCCTCCGCAATTTCCACTCTCATTTCCCTCAGTGTCCTTGGATGCATCTCATCCAGCCCTGGTGCCTTATCCACTTTAAGTACAGACAGCCTATCCAATACCTCCTCCTTATCAATTTTAAACCCTTTCTTCGAGTGTCTGAATTACTTCCTCTTTCAACATTGCCTGGGTTGCATCTTCTTCCTTGGTAAAGACAGATGCAAAGTATTCATTTAATACCTTGGCTATGCCCTCAGCCTCCATGCGTAAATCCCCTTTTTGGTCTCTAATTGGCCCCCCTCCTCCTTTTACTACCCTTTTATATTTATATATCTCTAGAAGACTTTGTGATTCCCTTTTATGGTGGTTGCAAGTCTCTTTTCATACTTTCTCTTTGCTTCTCTTATTTACTTTTTCACTTCTCCTTTGAATCTTTTATATTCAGCCTGGCTCTCAATAGTATTTTCTACCTGACATCTGTCATAAGCACATTTTTTCTTCTTTATCTTAATTTCTATCTTTTTGTCATCCAGGGAGCTCTGGATTTGTTTACCGTACCTTTCCCTTTTGAGGGAATATACCTTGACTACGCCCAAAATACCTCTTCTTTGAAGGTAGCCCCTTGTTCAGCTACTGTTTTTCCTGCCAACCTTTGGCTCCAATTTATTCCTCCCAGATCCGTTATTACCCCATTGAAGTTGCCTTTCCCCCAGTAATTATTCTTACTCTGGATTGGTTTTTGTCCTTTTCCATAGTCAGCCTAAACCTTATGATACAATGATCACTGTGCCCTAATTGTGCCCCTCCTGACACTTGAATAAAGATTATACTCAACAAAGTAAGTGGTGATCTTATTGAAACGTATAAGGTCCTGAGGGAACTTGACAGGGTGGATGTTGAAAGGATGTTTCCCTTTGTGGGAGAGACTAAAACAAAGAGTCGTGAGTCTGTGGAACTCTCTTCCCTGGAGAGCAGCGAAGGCAGGGTCATTGAAGGCAGAGGTAGACAGATTCTCGACAACAAGGGAGTCAAAGGGTACCGGGGGTAGGCAGGAAAGTGGACTTGTATCCACAAACAGATCAGCCATGATCATGTAGAATGGCAGAGCAGGCTCGAGGGTCTGAATAGCCTACTCCTATTCCTAGCTCATATGTTCTTATGTAAACAGGCAGCAGTTGATGGACTACACACGGTTTTTACTCCTCAATGCAGCCTCAGCAGAGTTTGACATGTACTATCTTCTCTTGAATTCTGCTTTTCTGGTTTCTCTCTTCTATGAAACTGTGCACAGAACCTCCCCGGCGAGCCCTTCTTAGCTCTCTCTGGCTCTCATCTCCAGGATCTCCCCGACCATGTTTGGTAAAGGTACCCAGCTTACATCATTCATATGATTAATATATTCAATAACCAATTTACAGTTATGCCAGCAGACCATTACACATAATCGTGGACTGGATTATAATAGACAAAGTTAGCATGTAGCCACCTTAATAGGCTTACAATATTCATCACAGTTGGGATCTTTCAACAATACAATCAGAAATATGCAACCAGCATAACCATTTAACTGTCTCCTTCCTGCCTCTTATTGCTGAACTGTTCATTCTTCAGACAAACTCAATCATTTTAAGCTGTTATATTTCCATTGAATCTTCCTGAATTGTGATAACATCCCACCCTTTATGTCTAGTTTCATAGTTTGGTAACCCAGGGCCCTGGGCTTATGGTCTGGGGACATGGGTTTGAATCCCACTACAGCAGATGGAATAAAAATCTGGAATTAAAAGCTAGTCTAGTGGTAACCGTGAAACCATTGTCAATTGTTGTAAAAACCCATCTGGTTTGCTCATATCCTTTAGGGAAGGAAATCAGCTGTCCTTACCTGGTCTGGCCTACACGTGATTCCAGACCCACAGCAATCTGGTTGACTCTGAAATGGCCTAGCAAACCATTCAGTTGTATCACACCACTACAAAGTCTCAGAAAAGGAGTTAAACCGGGCAGACCACCCAGCATTGATCTAGGCACTGGAAACGACAACAGCAAACCGAGCCCTGTCGACTTGCAAAGTCCTCCTTACTAACATCTGGGGGCTTGTGACAAAATTGGGAGAGCTGTCCCACAGACTAGTCAAGCAAGTCTGATATCGTCATACTCATGGAATCAAATGTCACCCACCCCCCCGCTATTTAAGAAAGGAGGGAGAGAGAAAATAGGGAACTACAGACCTGTTAGCAGTAGTAGGGAAAATGCGAGAATCTATTCTAAAGGATGTGATAAATCAGCACTTGGATAATAATGATCTGATTAGGCATAATCAACATGGATTTATGAATGGGAAATCATGTTTGACGAACCAGTTGGAGTTTTTGAGGACGTTACTAACAGAATTGATAAAGGGGAGTCATGGACATAGTATACTTGGAATTTCAGAAGGCTTTTGATAAATTCCCCTGCAGGAGGTTGGTTAGCAAAATTAAAGCACATGGGATAGGAGGTAATATTCTTTCTTTTGGGCCTCCTTATCTCGAGAGACAATGGATACGCGCCTGGAGGTGGTCAGTGGTTTGTGAAGCAGCGCCTGGAGTGGCTATAAAGGCCAATTCTGGAGTGACAGGCTCTTCCACAGGTGCTGCAGAGAAATTTGTTTGTTGGGGCTGTTGCACAGTTGGCTCTCCCCTTGCGCCTCTGTCTTTTTTCCTGCCAACTACTAAGTCTCTTCGACTCGCCACAATTTAGCCCTGTCTTTATGGCTGCCCGCCAGCTCTGGCGAATGCTGGCAACTGACTCCCACGACTTGTGATCAATGTCACACGATTTCATGTCACGTTTGCAGACGTCTTTATAACGGAGACATGGACGGCCGGTGGGTCTGATACCAGTGGCGAGCTCGCTGTACAATGTGTCTTTGGGGATCCTGCCATCTTCCATGCGGCTCACATGGCCAAGCCATCTCAAGCGCCGCTGACTCAGTAGTGTGTATAAGCTGGGGGTGTTGGCCGCTTCAAGGACTTCTGTGTTGGAGATATAGTCCTGCCACCTGATGCCAAGTATTCTCCGAAGGCAGCGAAGATGGAATGAATTGAGACGTCGCTCTTGGCTGGCATACGTTGTCCAGGCCTCGCTGCCGTAGAGCAAGGTACTGAGGACACAGGCCTGATACACTCGGACTTTTGTGTTCCGTGTCAGTGCGCCATTTTCCCACACTCTCTTGGCCAGTCTGGACATAGCAGTGGAAGCCTTACCCATGCGCTTGTTGATTTCTGCATCTAGAGACAGGTTACTGGTGATAGTTGAGCCTAGGTAGGTGAACTCTTGAACCACTTCCAGAGCGTGGTCGCCAATATTGATGGATGGAGCATTTCTGACATCCTGCCCCATGATGTTCGTTTTCTTGAGGCTGATGGTTAGGCCAAATTCATTGCAGGCAGACGCAAACCTGTCGATGAGACTCTGCAGGCATTCTTCAGTGTGAGATGTTAAAGCAGCATCGTCAGCAAAGAGGAGTTCTCTGATGAGGACTTTCCGTACTTTGGACTTCGCTCTTAGACGGGCAAGGTTGAACAACCTGCCCCCTGATCTTGTGTGGAGGAAAATTCCTTCTTCAGAGGATTTGAACGCATGTGAAAGCAGCAGGGAGAAGAAAATCCCAAAAAGTGTGGGTGCGAGAACACAGCCCTGTTTCACACCACTCAGGATAGGAAAGGGCTCTGATGAGGAGCCACCATGTTGAATTGTGCCTTTCATATTGTCATGGAATGAGGTGATGATACTTAGTAGCTTTGGTGGACATCCGATCTTTTCTAGTAGTCTGAAGAGACCACGTCTGCTGACGAGGTCAAAGGCTTTGGTGAGATCAATGAAAGCAATGTAGAGGGGCATCTGTTGTTCACGGCATTTCTCCTGTATCTGACGAAGGGAGAACAGCATGTCAATAGTCGATCTCTCTGCACGAAAGCCACACTGTGCCTCAGGGTAGACGCGCTCGGCCAGCTTCTGGAGCCTGTTCAGAGCGACTCGAGCAAAGACTTTCCCCACTATGCTGAGCAGGGAGATTCCACGGTAGTTGTTGCAGTCACCGCGGTCACCTTTGTTTTTATAGAGGGTGATGATGTTGGCATCGCGCATGTCCTGGGGTACTGCTCCCTCGTCCCAGCACAGGCATAGCAGTTCATGTAGTGCTGAGAGTATAGCAGGCTTGGCACTCTTGATTATTTCAGGGGTAATGCTGTCCTTCCCAGGGGCTTTTCCGCTGGCTAGGAAATCAATGGCATCACTGAGTTCCGATTTGGTTGGCTGTATGTCCAGCTCATCCATGACTGGTAGAGGCTGGGCTGCATTGAGGGCAGTCTCAGTGACAGCATTCTCCCTGGAGTACAGTTCTAGGTAGTGCTCAACCCAGCGGTCCATCTGTTTGCGTTGGTCAGTGATTATGTCCCCCGATTTAGATTTGAGGGGGGTGATCTTCTTGATGGTTGGCCCAAGAGCTCTCTTCATGCCATCATACATTCCTCTGATGTTTCCAGTGTCTGAGGCCAGCTGAATATGACTGCATAGGTGTTGCCAGTAGTCGTTTGCGCAACGCCTAGCTGTTCTTTGTGCAGTACTTCTGGCTGCTTTAAGTGCTGCGGATGTTAAATCGCTGGGGGCTTTCTTGTAGTTCAAAAGTGCAATGCGCTTAGCGGCTATGACAGGTTCCAGCTCTTCATTATGAGATTGAAACCAGTCTGCATTTCTCTTCGCACTTTTGCCGTAGGTGGTCAAAGCTGACTCATAGATGGCGTCTCTGATGTGGGCCCACTTGGTCTCAGCATCCCCTGTGGGAGTGTTTTGAAGGGCTGTTACAAGTGAATTTAGAAATTTTTGTAACAGCTGTGGGTGAGAAATTCTGCTCGTGTTGATGCGCGGGTGGCCCTTCTGCTTGGAATGATGCAACTTCTTTGGTCTGAGTCTAACCTTGCTGCACACCAGGGAGTGGTCGGTGTCGCAGTCCGCACTGTGGAAGCTGCGTGTGATTTGAACACTGTTTAAGGCGGCTCGCCTTGTGACAATGAGGTCTAGCTGGTGCCAACGACGTGATCTTGGGTGCCTCCATGAAACCTGGTGACAGGGTTTAGTGTGAAAGAACGAGTTGGTGATGCAGAGGTTATGATAGGTACACAACTCAAGCAGTCTCTGCCCGTTCTCATTCATCCTTCCAACGCCATAGCGCCCAAGGCAGGAGGTAATATACTGGCATGGATTAAGGATTGATTAACAGGCAGAAAACAGAGAGTAGGAATAAACGGGTCATTCTCATGTTGGCAGGCTGTGACTAGTGGGGTACCGCAAGGATCAGTACTTGTGTCCCAGCTGATCCCAATATATATCAATAAGTTGGATGTGGGGACCAAATGTAATATTTCCAAGTTCGCGGACGACACAAAACTAGCTGGGAATGTGTGTTGTGAGGAAGATGCAAAGCGGCTTCAAGGAGAATTGGACAGACTTAGTGAGTGGGCAAGAACATGGCAGATGGAGTATAATGTGGAAAAATGTGAGGTTATCCATTTTGGTAGGAGGAATAGATGTGCAGAGTATTTCTTAAATGGTAGATTAGAAAGTGTAAATGTAAAAGGGACCTGGGTGTCCTCGTCAGTAAGTCACTGAAAGCTAACATGGAGGTGCAGCAAGCAATTAAGAAGGCTACTGGTATGTTAGCCTTTATTGCAAGAGGATTTGAGTACAGGAGCAGCGAAGTCTTGCTTCAATTTTATAGAACCTTTGTTAGACTGCATCTGGAGTACTGTGTGCAGTTTTGGTTCCCTTTCCTTGGGAAGGATATTATTGCCATAGAGGGAGTGCAAAGAAGGTTTACCAGACTTGTTCCCAGGATGGCGGGACTGCCCTATGAAGACAGCTTGGGGAAACTGGGCCTGTATTCTCTAGAGTTTCGAAGAATGAGAGGTGATTTCATTGAAACCTACAAAATACTGAAAGGGATAGACAGGGGAGATGCAGCTAAGATGTTTCCCCTGGTTGGGGAGTGTAGAACTAGGGGACACAATTTCAAAATAAGGGGGAAGCCATTTAGGTCAGAGATGTGGAGAAATTTCTTTATTCAGAGGGTTGTGAATCTTTGGAGTTCTCTGCCCCAGAGGGCTGTGGAAGCTCAATCATTGAGTATGTTTAAAGTAGAGATTGACCACTTTCTAAATACCAATGACATAAAGGGATATGAGGATAGTGTGGGGAAAAAGGCATTGAAGTGGATGATCAGCCATGATCGTATTGAATGGCAGAGCAGGCTCGATGGGCTGAGTGGCCTACTCCTGCTCATATGTTCCTATACCTTACAGACAATGTCCCAGCCACCACCAGCACCATCCCTGAGATGCGGCACAGTGGTATACAGTCAGGAGGGAGTGGCCCTGGAGGTCCTCAACATTGACTCCAGACCCCATGAAGTCTCACGGCATCAGGTCAAAAATGGGCAAGGAAACCTCCTGCTGATTACCACATACTGCCACCACCACCCCCCCCACCAACCTTGGCTGATGAATCAGTGCTTCTCCATATTGAACACCAATTGGAAGAAGCATTGAGTGTAGCTACGGTACAAAATGTACTCTGGGTTCGGGATTTCAGTGTCCATCACCAAGAGTGGCACGGTAGCACCAATGCTGGCTGCGTCCTAAAGGACATAGCTGCTAGACTGAGACTGCGGCAGGTGGTGAGGGAATCAACAAGAGGGAAAATCCTACTTGATCTCGTCCTCACCAATCAATAATTGGTGAGGGCGAGGTCAAGTAGGTTTTTCCACTTGTTACTTCTCTCAGCATCTGCTACAGGCCCTGTCTAGCCGATTTGTCCTTCAGGGTTCGGCCAGCTCGGTCAGTAGTCATCCCCCAGCCAAAGAACATTCTGTGCCCTTGCTACTCTCAGTGCTGCTTCCAAGAGGTGTTCAACATGCAGGAGTACTAATTCATCAGCTGAGGGAGGGTGATTTACTTGCCCGTGTTTGACCTGATGCCATGAGACTTCATGGGATCCAGAGTCAATGTTGAGGACTCCCAGGGCCATTGCCTCCTGACTGCATACCACTGTAGCATGCCACCTCTGGTGGATCTATCCCGCCATTGGGACAGGACATACCCAGGGATGGTAATGGAGGAGTCTGGGATAGTGGCTGTAGGGTATGAGTCTGTGAGTATGACTATGTCAGGCTGCTGCTTGACTAATCAGTGGGACACCTCGCCCAATTTTCTCACAAGTCTCTGGATGTTAGTGAGGAGGACTTTGCAGGGTCCACTGGGCAGGGTGTGCTTTTATTGTTTCCGGTGCCTCGGTGATGCTGGGTGATCCATCCAGTTGTATTCCTAATCAACATTTCTGTAGCAGTTTGATATAACTGAGTCAAAGTCCTATATTTACAACATATTGGCAAATAAATCAGTAAAACATTTATTAGTAACTTAATCCATGATAATATCATCCAACATGTTAAGGAAACACAACTCTTAACACATTATGTGACATTCATTTTGTACTGATTCCTTCACAACAGGAAATATTTGACATATTCTCTCACATTCCCCATAACAATTCATAAACTGCAATTTATTCTTACACATATTAATTCTAAACACTTGTTACTAAAATAAAGTGAATGCTAATTCTATCCCCTAACATCATCACTTGTGGGACAGTTTAGCTCTGCCTTTTGGTGTTTAGTATACATGCAGAATTTGATGGTAGTTTCAGGATGTTTGTAGCCTATTCAAAGGTTTCACCTGCTGCTGCGCTCGAGATGCCCTTCCATATTTCACCAGGGCTAGCTCCAGGCATGATGGTGATCGATGAGAGAGTGATGAGGTCAAGTTGACTAGGAGTCAGGTCCTCTTAACCTACTTGGAAGGGGGAGGTGTTTAAGGAAATGGCTGTGAGTGGAGTAAAAAAGTGGAAGGAAGTGGGCGGTCTTCGCAGAGGAGGGTGAGGCCTGAAAATGGTTGATCTAATTGTGCCTGATATGGTGATGGTTAGGCCTGTGCCCCTTGACTTGAATGAGAGAAGATAAGGGCTGTACCAGGGTGTAGAAAGAAATGAAAGAAAAGAGACAAAGAAACTGCATTTATAGAACACCTTTCACAACCTCAGGACATCCTGAAGCGCTTTATGGCCAAATACGTTTGATGTGTTATAAAGTCAGTTTAATGCAGGGTTGTCCAACAAACGGCCCCCAAAGATTTCTATCCGGTCTCCAGATGTATTTCAGAGATGAGAAATTTTCCATTGCCATCTTCTTTAAGACTGGCTTTTTTTAAAAAAACGCACTGTCAGTTTCACAGCTGATAGGTGATGACATTGGGAAAAGCGGCTTCTGAACTTCGGACAGATTCAAGGTTTTCCAGCTTGTTCCAACTTTTTTTAAAAGGCCGCCGGAAAACTCTGAATTTGTCCGACGTTGGGAAACCGCTGTTCCCAATGTCAGCACCTGCGGCTGTGAAACTGATAGCGCAACTTTTTTTAAAAAACTGACCAACCACAAAGCTGCTGTGCTGAGCGTTCCTGCTCCCTGCAACTGTCAGAGAGAAAGGGGGAGGGGGGAGACAGAGAAAGAGAGAGAGAGACGGGGGGAAGAGAGAGAGCAGACAGAGAGAGCAGGAGACGGGGGACACAGGGAGAGGGAGAGAGAGAGAGAGTGATCAAGATCACTCCTGACAGATGGACATTTATCTGCAATACTCTGCATCGCTACAAGTGTGCAGGCAAACATTGACTACTTGTGCAAGCAAAAAAATGCCAGGTGTCTCACTAAATCAGTCTCCAACATAGTGATGAGAAAGTAAGTCAATAAACTAATCTTTTCATTTAAAGCTTCTTCATAAAAATGCACATTTGTTGTTGTTTTGATTAATAGTAAGAAAATTTTAATCCCTTTATCTTTCCAAAATTGTCTCACCGGCCCCTTACGTAAGACAAAAATTATAACATGCCCCCTCCCCCACCACACAAAAAGGTTGTACAACCCTTTGTCTCATCCAAAAGAATGTACTGCACCGTGGTGTCAGCCCAGATTACATGCTCAGGCCTCTGGACTGGGATTGATCCCGCAAACTTCCAACTCAGAATTGAAAGTGCTATCACTGAGCTAAGGCTGACACTTAATGAGCAGAATGCTAGAAGGGAAATGTTTTGATAGGGACAAGGTTATTAAGATGGAGAAGAGGGATTTGTTAACAGCTGATGGCTTGCTAGGGCAGTCCAAAGGGTGTGGCCAATCAATAAAATTTGGTGGGACCAGAGTCACACCTAGGCCTGGGGTGGACATGAGATTTTCCAACTGTCTGCCGCTATTAAAGCCTGCAACATTAAAGTCACAATATCAGCCCTCTGATGTTAATCTGTTAATTTTGTATCAATGGTTTGATTATATGCAGGTGAAGGGTGTTAATTGGGGTCTTAGTTGAACACTTATAAGCAGGTACTCACTGAGACTGGTGGAGGGTCTGCCCAATAAATGTGAAACTGAGTAAAAATAAGCTCCCGCATTATCCTTCTATGACAAGCTTTCTGGAATTTAACATGGTAGCAGAGAATGGCTGCCTAAAGCTGAAGTTTGGAAAATAGGAATTTTTTTTGGATAGAAAACTAAAATCTCAAGGGCTATTGTGAAAAATATGGCAGAATGCAAGGCAGAAAGCAAGTGTAAATTGTCAGGGTATGATTACCCTCCCGTGTTCTCGGAGTCTGAACCATATGACCAGTGGAAGAATGAAGTGGATTACATGGACACGGGTTACATTTCTACCAAAGAGGAAACAAGGTATGGCTTTGGCGTTGTCACTTCCTACCAAAAGTAAATTCAGAAGTAAAGTGTTTTCTGAACTGGATGCTCGTCAGTTGGATCTTCTGTTAGAATTCTTTGATGAAACTTACAAGAAAGATGACCTATTGAATGCGTATGAGGCATGGTCAGACTTTGATAGATTTCGGAAAACAGATGTTTATTCAATGGAGGAACATATCATGGACTTCAACAGACTGTATAAAAGTTTTAAGAAATTCAATTTGGAGATCCCTGGTTCAGTGCAAGCTTTTAAATTGCCAGATTGTGCTAGGGTGTCGCATATGGACAGGCTCCTGGTTCTAACTGGGTTTCGGTTCTTGGACAAAGACTCCCTGTTGGACCAAATGTCTGCAGCCTTAAAGAAATTCCTGGGGAAACAGTCATTTCCTGCAGCCCGATAGAACAAACAGGGCATTCTGCGGTGACACAAAGAATGGAGGACTCAATGTTCACCAGATTTAGAAATAATCCAGATACTGGAAGCAGGCATTAGTACCACGGAAGAGTTAAAGACAGGAGGAATGATGATGAAAGCACCTTTAGCAGGTTTGAATATTACAGTGGAAGACAGAATTGGAACAGCAATCATAGGCAAATGAATCCCAGGAATGCCCAAGGAACAGTTAATAGGTCCTTCAGATGTGACTCAAAGTATCATTATGCAATGAACTGCCCTAAGCGGAGGGGCAGAGACTTTGAAATAACACATGATGCAGAGAATTCTGAGGCAAAAGAGGAAGATACTGATGTATCTGAATGAATTGTACTAGTCACAAGCAGTTTTAGTCCTGTGATGAATGTGTTGGTTGCGGATTCGTTCAACTGTGCTGTACTGGATAGTGCTTGCACGTCAACAGTATGTGGAACTGATTGGTTACAGTGTTATCTGGATTCACTCAGTAGTGAGGATCGACACAAAGTTAAGGAGTATAAAAGTACTACCAACTTTAGGTTTGGTGATGACAACACATTGAAGTCACTGAAGAGAGTAGTAACCCCATGTAAAATAGCTGGGGTAAGCCACTTTATCAGTACTGATGCACTCTGCAGTGAGTTTAAACTAATTTGGCAGGGGGATGGGATACAGAGTGGAGGTACAGTCGGAGGTGATGCAAAGCCAAATATAGAAGACAAAATAAGTCAGTCTGGAAGGCAGAGAAAATATAGACCTGTTAAGGCACAAGCAAATAATGCAAGGCTGGATTGCATCTATTTTAATGCAAGGAGTCTTACTAGTAAGGCAGATGAATTGAGGGTGTTGATTAACACATGGGAATGTGATATTATTACTATCACAGAGACACGGTTGAGGGAAAGGCAGGACTGGCAGCTCAATATTCCAGGGTATAGAATCTTCAGGCGTGACGGGGGTGGGGGAGGGGGGACAGGTGAGTGTAAAAGAGGAGGTGGCATTGCACTGTTGATCAAGGAGTCAATTACTGCAGTAAGCAGGGATCATATCTTAGAAGGTTCCTCAAATGAGGCCATATGAGTAGAACTTAAAAACAAAAAGTGGGCAATCACTTTGCTGGGAATGTACTACAGGCCTCCAAACAGTCCGGGAGGGATGGAGGGGCAGATATGTAGGCAAATCTCAGAGAGGTGTAAAAATAATAGGGTAATAATTTGGCGGCGCAGTGGTTAGCACCGCAGCCTCACAGCTCCAGCGACCCGAGTTCAATTCTGGGTACTGCCTGTGTGGAGTTTGCAAGTTCTGTCTGTGTCTGCGTGGGTTTTCGCCGGGTGCTCCGGTTTCCTCCCACCACCAAAGACTTGCAGGTTGATAGGTAAATTGGCCATTATAAATTGCCCCTAGTATAGGTAGGTGGTAGGGGAATATAGGGACAGGTGGGGATGTGGTAGGAATATGGGATTAGTGTAGGATTAGTATAAATGGGTGGTTGATGGTCGGCACAGACTCGGTGGGCCGAAGGGCCTGTTTCAGTGCTGTATCTCTAAAAAAGATAGTAGGGGATTTCAACTTCCCCAATATTAACTGGGATAGGCTTAGTGCAAAAGGCTTAAAGGGGGTGGAATTCTTAAAGTGCATCCAGGAGAGCTTTTTGAGCCAGCACGTAGAAAGTCCTACAAGAGAAGGGGCAGTACTGGAAGTGTCAGTGGGGGAGCATTTTGGGGATAGTGACCATAACTCTGTAAGATTTAAGGTAGTTATGGAAAAGGACAAAGATGGACTGAAAATAAAGGTACTGAATTGGGGGAAGGCCTATTTCAATATGCTAAAACAGGATCTGGCCAAAGTGGACTGGGAGCAGCTACTTGTAGGAAAGTCTACATCAGACCACTGGGAGTCATTCAAAGAGGAAATAGTGAGAGTTCAGGGCCAACATGTTCCCGCAAAGGTGAAGGGTAGGACCAAGCAAGTCCGGGGAACCCTGGATTTCAAGGGATATAGAGGATTGGATAAAGAAAAAAAAGGAGGCTTATGGCCCTAGAGGAGTATTGAAAGTGGAGGGGGATACTCAAAAAAGTAATTAGGACAGCGAAAAGGGGGCATGAAAAAACACTGGCGGGCAAGATAAAGGAAAATCTCAAGGCGTTTTATAAGTATATTAACAGCAAGAGGATAACCAGGGAAAGAGTAGGGCTCATTAGGGACCAAAGTGGCAATCTGTGTGTGGAGCCGGAGGACATAGGTGGTTTTAAATGATTACTTTTCATCTGTGTTCACTATGGTTAAGGACGATGTAGATGTAGAGATCAGGGAGGGGGATTGTGATATACTTCAACAAATTAGCATTGAAAGGGAGGAGGTATTAGCGGTTTTAGCAGGCTTAAAAGTGGATAAATCCCCAGGCCCAGATGAGATGTATCCCACACTGTTACGTGAGGCAAGGGAGGAGATTGCAGGGGCTCTGACACAAATTTTCAAATCCTCTCTGGCCACAGGAGAGGTGCCAGAGGACTGGAGGACAATGAATGTGGTATCATTATTCAAGAAGGATAGTAGGGATAAACCAGGTAATTACAGGCCAGTGAGTCTAACATCAGTGGTGGGAAAACTATTGGAACAAATTCTGAGGGACAGGATAAACCTCCACTTGGAGAGGCAGGGATTGATCAAGGATAGTCAGCATAGCTTTATCAGGGGGAGATCATGTCTAACAAATTTGATTGAATTTTTCGAGGCGGTGACTAGATGTGTAGATGAGGGTAAAGCAGTTGATGTAGTCTACATAGACTTCAGTAAGGCTTTTGATAAGGCCGCACATGGGAGATTGGTTAAGAAGTTAAGAGCCCATGGGATCCAGGGCAATTTGGTAAATTGGATCCAAAATTGGCTTAGTGGCAGAAGGCAGAGGGTGATGGTTGAGGGTTGTTTTTGCAACTGGAAGCCTGTGACCAGTGGTGTACCGCAGGGACCAATGCTGGGACCCTTACTGTTTGTCGCGTACATTAATGATTTTGATGTGAATATAGGAGGTATGATCAGTAAGTTCGCCGATGACAGGAAAATTGGTGGTGTCTTAAATAGTGAGGAGGAAAGCCTTGGATTACAGGATGATATAGATGGGCTGGTAAAATGGGCAGAGCAGTGGCAAATGGAATTTAATCCTGAGAAGTGTGAAGTGATGCATTTTGGGAGGACTAACAAGGCAAGGGAATATACAATGGATGTCGAACCCCAGGAAGTACAGAGGGTCAGATGGACATTGATGTGCTTGTCCATAGATCACAGAAGGCAGCAGCACAAGTAGATAAGGTGGTTAGGGAGGCATATGGAGTACTTGCCTTTATTAGCTGAGGCATAGAATATAAGGGCTGGGAGGTTATGATGGAGCTGTATCAAATGCTAGTTAGGCCACAGCTGGAGTACGGCATACAGTTCTGGTCGCCAGACTAGAGGAAGGATGTGATTGCACTGGAGAGGGTGCAGAGGAGATTCACCAGGTGTTGCCTGGGCTGGAGCATTTCAGCCATGAAGAGAGACTGGATAGGCAAGGGTTGTTTTCCTTAGAGCAGAGAAGGCTGAGGGGGGACCTGATTGAGGTATACAAAATTATGAGGGGCATAGATAGGAAGAAACGTTTTCCCTTAGCAGAGGGGTCAATAACCAGGGGGCATAGATTTAAGGTAAGGAGCAGGAGGTTTAGAGGGGATTTGAGGAAAAACATTTCACCCAGAGGGTGTTTGGAATCTGGAACACACTGCCTGAAGGGGTGGTAGAGGCAGGAACCCTCACAACATTCAAGAAATATTTAGATGAGCACTTGAAATGCCATAGCATACAAGGCTACGGGCCAACTGCTGGAAAATGGGATTAGAGTAGATAGGTGCTTGATGGCTGGCACAGACACGATGGGCCGAAGGGCCTGTTTCTGTGCTGTATAACTCTATGAATCTATGACTCTATGAGATACCTTTCCTAAGCCTTCAATGAAAAAGGCACAGATGAAACTTGATATGGAACATGATAAGGCAACTGTTTTTGGGAAGCCAGTGAATTTGCACTTTACCCAGTCAGGGCAGTATTGTATCCCCTTAACAAAACCTGATATTTCTAGTCAGAGTGTTGGAGAAATATTGATGGCTTCAGGTGCTAAGAATCAAAGAGATAAAAGGCAAATCGTCTTAAAGTTACACGAACAATTTGCTCACCTTTCTTGTCAGAGATTAAAAAACTTACTAAAAGATACAGGTGTGATTGATGAAAAGATTAGCGAAAAATGTGAAATTTGTAACAAGTATCAGAGGACACAATCGTGTCCTATTGTCAGCCTTTCATTGGCACGTGACTTTAATGAGGTAGTTGCCATGGATTTAAAGGTATGGGACAAAGACAAGAATATTTTCACTCGACATTTTTAGATCTAGCAACTAGATTTAGTCTTTCTACAATAATAATTTTTTTTTTAATTCATTCATGGGATGTGGGCATCGCTGGCCAGGCCAGCATTTATTGCCCATCCCTAATTGCCCTCGAGAAGCTGCCTTCTTGAACTGCTGCAGTCCATGTGAGGTAGGTACACCCACAGTGCTGTTAGGAAGGGAGTTCCAGGATTTTGACCCAGTGACAGTGAAGGAACGGCGATATAGTTCCAAGTCAGGATGGTGTGTGACTTGGAGGGGAACTTGCAGGTGGTGGTGTTCCCATGTATTTGCTGCCCTTGTCCTTCTAGTTGGTAGAGGTCGCGGGTTTGGAAGGTGCTGTCTAAGGAGCCTTGGTGCATTGCTGTAGTGCATCTTGTAAATGGTACACACTGCTGCCACTCTCCGTCGGTGGTGGAGGGAGTGAATGTTTGTAGATGGGGTGCCAATCAAGCGGGCTGCTTTGTCCTGGATGATGTCGAGCTTCTTGAGTGTTGTTGGAGCTGCACCCATCCAGGCAAGTGGAGAGTATTCCATCACACTCCTGACTTGTGCCTTGTAGATGGTGGACAGGCTTTGGGAAGTCAGGAGGTGAGTTACTCGCCTCAGGATTCCTAGCCTCTGAACTGCTCTTGTAGCCACGGTATTTATATGGCTACTCCAGTTCAGTTTCTGGTCAATGGTAGCCCCTAGGATGTTGATAGTGGAGGGATTCAGCAATGGTAATGCCGTTGAATGTCAAGGGGAGATGGTTAGATTCTCTCTTGTTGGAGATGGTCATTGCCTGGCACTTGTGTGGCACGAATGTTACTTGCCACTTATCAGCCCAAGCCTGGATATTGTCCAGGTCTTGCTGCATTTCTACACGGACTGCTTCAGTATCGGAGGAGTCACGAATGGTGCTGAACATTGTGCAATCATCAGCGAACATCCCCACTTCTGACCGATTGAAGGAAGGTCATTGATGAAGCAGCTGAAGATGGTTGGGCCTAGGACACTACCCTGAGGAACTCCTGCAGTGATATCCTGGAGCTCAGATGATTGACCTCCAACAACCACAACCATCTTCCTTTGAGCTAGGTATGACTCCAGCCAGCGGAGGGTTTTCCCCCTGATCCCCATTGACCTCAGTTTTGCTAGGGCTCCTTGATGCCATACTCGGTCAAATGCTTCCTTGTTGTCAAGAGCAGTCACTTTCACCTCACTTCTTGAGTTCAGCTCATTGTCTATGTTTGAACCAAGGCTGTAATGAGGTCAGGAGCTGAGTGGCCCTGGCTGAACCCAAACTGAGCGTCACTGAGCAGGTTATTGCTAAGCAAGTGCCGCTTGATGGCACTGTTGATGACACCTTCCATCACTTTACTGATGATTGAGAGTAGGCTGATGGGGCGGTAATTGACCGGGTTGGACTTGTCCTGCTTTTTGTGTACAGGACATACCTGGGCAATTTTCCACATTGCAGGGTAGATGCCAGTGTTGAAGCGGTACTGGAACAGCTGGGCTAGGGGCGTGGCAAGTTCCGGAGCACAGGTCTTCAGTACTATTGTCGGAATATTGTCAGGGCCCATAGCTTTTGCAGTATCCAGTGCCTTCAGTCGTTTCTTGATATCACGCGGAGTGAATCGAATTGGCTGAAGTCTGGCACCTGTGATGCTGGGGACTTCAGGAGAAGGCCGAGATGGATCATCAACTCAGCACTTCTGACTGAAGATTGTTGCAAATGCTTCAGCCTTATCTTTCGCACTGATGTGCTGGGCTCCCCCATCATTGAGGATGGGGATATTTGTGGAGCCACCTCCTCCAGTTAGTTGTTTAATTGTCCACCACCATTCACGGCTGGATGTGGCAGGAGTGCAGAGCTTAGATCTGATCCGTTGGTTATGGGATCGCTTAGCTCTGTCTATTGCATGCTGCTCACGCAGTTTGGCTTGCAAGTAGTCCTGGGTTGTAGCTTCACCAGGTTGACACCTCATTTTGAGGTATGCCTGGTGCTGCTTCTGGCATGCCCTCCTGCACTCTTCGTTGAACCAGGGTTGGTTTCCTGGCTTGATGGTAATGGTAGAGTGGGGGATATGCCGGGCCATGAGGTTACAGATTGTGGTTGAGTACAATTCTGCTGCTGCTGATGGCCCACAGTGCCTCATTGATGCCCAGTTTTGCATTGCTAGATCTGTTCGAAATCTATCCCATTTAGCACGGTGATAGTGCCACACAACATGATGGACGGTATCCTCAATGTGAAGGCGGGATTTCGTCTCCACAAGGACTGTGCGGTGGTCACTCCTACCAGTACTGTCATGGACAGAAGCATCTGCGGCAGGCAGATTGGTGAGGACGAGGTCAAGTATGTTTTTCCCTCGTGTTGGTTCCCCCACCACCTGCCGCAGACCCAGTCTAGCAGTTATGTCCTTTAGGACTCAGCCAGCTCGGTCAGTAGTGGTGCTACTGAGGACATTGAAGTCCCCCACCCAGAGTACATTTTGTGCCCTTGCCACCCTCAGTGCTTCCTCCAAGTGGTGTTCAAATAGTAAGGACAAAAGTCTAATTATAGACAAAAGTATGGAGAAATGGATAGGGACTGGACTTGGGGCACCAGCCAAGTTTCTGACTGATAATGGAGGGAATTTGCCAATGACGAGCTCAGAGATATGTGTGAAAACATGATTATGGTTATGAATACTGCAGCTGAAAGTCCTTTCAGCAATGTGTGAAAGAAATCATGCAGTCGTTGATGAAATGTTAGATAAAATCTTAGCTGACCAGCCAGACTGCAAGTTGACAACTGCCCTGGCATGGGCGGTTCGTGCAAAGAATTTGCTTCAGATGGTTGGAGGATATCCTTATCAATTGGTATAGGTGCGGAAACCCAAATTGCCTTCTGTACTGTGCAACAGTCCTCCTGCTCCAGAAGATACTACAATTCGTTCCATTTTTTTCTACACATTTGATGCTTTACATGCAGGGAGATGGGCTTTCATCAAGGCTGAGGTCTCTGAGAAAGTTTGCAGAGCTCTGAGGCATCATATAAGGCCATCTGAGATGGAATTTAGTTCAGGAGATTTGATGTATTATAAAAGAGAGGGCTACAGGGAATGGAAGTGACCTGGTAAGGTCGTGATAGTAAGGCTGTAGTTATCAAGCATGGAAATCAAACTCATGATTAATCAGGATTGATTACAAAATCTTAGAATCTGAGCAGCTGATAGAGGGAAAAGAGGCACCTTGTATCTCAAATACTCATGTGTTTTGTGATGAAGGTCCTGAAGCACAGAATATGATAGATCAAGAGTTGGATAGTAATGTGACCAATCATGTTGCTCAGGAAAGAGCTATTGCATCCAAAGGCCAATTGCCCCGTGTAGATACTCGGGTAACATATATTCCAGAGGGGTCTAATAAATCGAGGGATGCAACAATTGTGGGACGTGCAGGAAAATCTACAGGCAAGTTTAAATATTGGTTAAATGATCAAGAAGATGGCCAAGAAGCCAGAGCCATAGACTGGCAGAGTGGGGTGAAAGAGTGGAGGGTAAGAAAGTGCAATGCAAACTTTGATAGAGGGTCTGGCAGCGACTCTTGTGTAAGGATGCGATCATCTACTGGAGAAAGAGCCTTCAATAAAGGGCGAGGGAGATCTTCTAGCAGTAGTTCCGAAAGACATCAAAGTGCTAATAGAGGCCGTAGTTTCAGTGCTGTATCTCTCTATAATAATCTATAATAATAATAAGATTAGGGCAGAATTTAAGATTGGGAGTCAGGCTTGTGGGGCCTTTAGATATTAAGCAGACCAAGTCTGGAAAAACTTTAAATCAACAATCCTATTTCGAGAGTGTTACTCCCATGCCGGTTAATCGTGCTAGGTCATCACAGAAAGCTGATGATCAATCTAAAGCAGAGACTGAGCAATTGCGAAGCCTGGTGGGTCAATTAAACTGGCTGTGCTCTCAGACTGGGACCTGTTGTTAGTTTTGATGTGCTGGAGTTAAGTACGATGATGAAACATCCAAAAGTTGAGAATGATATAAGGGCAAATAAAACGTTGAAAAAAACTAAATCTGGAGAAATATGTACTGAAGTTCCCATCCTTATGTGACCCAAAGAACATGAAGCTAAGAATTTTTAGTAATGCTTCACATGCTAATCTTGCAGATGGGTATTCGAGTGCAGCTGGCTTCATAATATTTCTGATGGAGGAAAATGGGAAATGTTGACCTTTAGCTTGGGAGGCTAAGAAAATAAAATGGGTCATTAAAAGCACGTTAGCCGTGAAAAAACTGGGTCTTGTGGAGGCAGTGGATATGGGGTTCTATTTGTCAAATATTTTGGGTGAAATTCTGAACAAGGGACATACTGAAGATAGGATACCCATTGAATGTTATGTGGATAATTGTTCTTTGTGGGACAATGTACACTTTACAAAAAGTGTGATTGAAAAAAGACTACGTATTGACCTTGCTGGATTGAAACAAGTGCTGGAGAGAAAGGAAATCTCCATCAGCTATCCGATTGTTTCACAAAAAGAAATGTGAGTACAAAGAAATTGTTCGAGGTGCTAGAGGAGGAGCATCTCACAATGTAATACTTTGTACCAAGAGGAATTCATTTTTATTTTGACATGTTGTTTGAGCATGTTAATCCAAGTTGTATTGTAAAAGAAAGAAGGGAATCTGTTAATCTGTTAATTGTGTATCAATGGTTTGATTATATGCAGGTGAAGGATGTTAATTGGGGTCTTAGTTGAACACTTATCAGATACTCATTAAAACTGGGGGAGGGTTTGAGTGAGGAGCTACGTGTTTATAATCCTTTAAAACTGCACAATAAATGTGAAACTGAGTAAATATGGGCTGCAGCGTTATCCTTCTGTATCTCTAAACTAAACTAAACTCAGCAGGTCCGGCAGCATCTGTGGAGAGAGAAGCAGAGTTAACATTTCAGGTCAGTGACCCTTCTTCAGAAGGAGCTGAGTCAGTTGGTGCATTATCACTGATAGATCCTTTCTCAGTCAAAAATGTCAATTCAAATTATAAATTGTGGGTTTGTGTCTCAGTATGGAACTTATGCCCACCACATAATTCTGCCTGCAGCTGATCCATTCTTCCAGGCATGCGCACTGAGAATTCCAGCGTGAAATCTGTCTCCTGTAGTTGGGGAGGGAAATTGAGGCAGACTGCAGACCATACGAAGGGTGTCAGTTAGAAGGTGGACTGCGATTGCGAAAGTTGTAAACACATTTGAACTCTGGTAAGAGAAATTTATGGCAGGCATTACATAGAAACATAGAAAGGTTTATGGTACAGAAGGAGGCCATTCGGCCCATCTCACCTATGGCAGCTGTGAAAGAGCTATCCAGCCTAATCCCACCTTTGAGCTCTTAGTCCGTCGCCCTGTAGGTGTCACCACCTCAAGTGCATATCCCAAGTTTTTAATTTAAATGTGATGAGGGTTTCTGCCTTTCCCACTCTTTAAGGCAATGAGCTCCAGACCCCCACCAGCCTCTGAGTGAAAAAATACTCAACTCTACTTGAATCCTTTACCAATTGTTTTAAACCTATGCCCCTTAATCATTGACTGCAAATGGAAATAGGTCCTTCCTATCCACTCTATCTAGGCCCCTTACAGCAAACCCAGCCTATCCAATCTTTCCTCATAGCTAAAATTTTCTATTCCTGGCAACATTCTTGTAGACCTCCTCTGTACCCTTTCTAGTGTGATCACGTCATTCCTATAACACCAGGTGACTATAACTGTACACAGACTCTAGCTGCTGTCTAACTAGTGTTCCATACAGTTCTAGCATAACTTCCCTCCTCTTATACTCTAGGCTTAAGCCAATAACGTAAAGTATCCCATCTGCCTTCATGACCGCCTTATCTACCTATCCTGCTACCTTCAGAGATCTGTAGACATACCCTCTGTTCCTCTACTCTTCTCAGTATCCTACCATTTATTATGTATTACCTTGTCTTGTCCTCCCCAAATGCATTACCTTACACTTCTCTGCATTGAATTTCATTTGCCACTTTTCAGCCCACCTGACCAGTCCATTGATATGCTCCTGCTGGAAGGTAAAGGCTCCTTGACACCCAGGGAGCTATGCCCCAGGTAAAGGATCAATAGGCAGGCTGGATGGAGGTGCACCCAGGGTGGGACAGTGGCAACTTCATCACCTCACACTTAACCACTTAGTACTGAAACAATTATAAAACCAGGCTCACCAAGGTGAGTGAGGACATGAATACCTATGCAGATGCTAGGATGCTGCTGGAAGCATAACTCACCTACACTGACACACTGATATGTTCACAAGGGAATATCTGCAGACACCTGAGTGGATACATATTGCAAAACATTCTGTACTACGTGTACCAAAAGGAGAAAATGTGCCCAACCAGAGGCAAAGGACAACCAAGGGTGGATGAATGGCCAACATTAGTCCCCTCAGCAGACAGAGGTGGAAGCAAGATCTACAACTTCTGGACACATACACTGCAGGGTCTGAGGAGGGTGGAGAGGATGAATGAGAGCTGGCAGGTTCAGGTAGGGTGGGGTGTTTATAGAGCTGCGAGTTTCTAATGTCAGCTGATATTTTGATGATGGAAAGGCCTGCTGTTTTTGCTCAGTCACATCTCAATGCACAAGTAGATTGGTTGTCCTTTGCGTCCGTCAAAGATGCTGAATGTCATAGTCATAGAGTCATTTACAGCTAAAAGGAGGCCTCCATGGAGCAATCAAGTCAGTCCCACTCCCCCGCTCCATCCCCGTAGCCCTGCAAGTTTATTTCCTTCAAGTGCCCATTCAGTTTCCTTTTGAAATCATTGATTATCTCCACCACCCTGTGGGCAGCGAGTTCCAGATCATTACCACTTGCTGTGTAGAAAAGTTCTTCCTCGCATCTCCCTGCATCTCTTGCCCAAAACCTTCAATCTGTGTCTTTGTAACATCAGCTAATGGGAAGAGCTTTTCCTTATCTAAGCCTGTCATAATCTTGTACATCTCTATCGAATCTCCCTTCAATCTCCTTTGCTCCAGGGAGAACAACCCCAGCTTTTCCAACCTAACCTTGTAACTAAATCCCCCATCCCTGGAACCATTCTGGTAACACTCCTCTACACCCTCTCAAGGACCCTCACATCCTTCCTAAAGTGTGGCGACCAGAATTGTATGCTTTATAGAGCTTTATAAAGGTTCAGCCTAACTTCCCTGCTTTTGTATTCTATGTGTCTATTTATGAAGTGTGGCACAGTGGCGCAGTGGTTAGCACCGCAGCCTCACAGCTCCAGCGACCCGGGTTCAATTCTGGGTACTGCCTGTGTGGAGTTTGCAAGTTCTCCCTGTGTCTGCGTGGGTTTCCTCTGGGTGCTCCGGTTTCCTCCCACATGCCAAAGACTTGCAGGTTGATAGGTTAATTGGCCATTATAAATTGTCACTAGTATAGGTAGGTGGTAGAGAAATATAGGGACAGGTGGGGATGTGGTAGGAATATGGGATTAGTGTAGGATTAGTATAAATGTCGGCACAGACTCAGTGGGCCGAAGGGCCTGTTTCAGTGCTGTATCTCTAAACTAAACTAAACTAAAGATCTGATACACTTTGCTAACTACTCGCTTCAAAGATCAATGCACGTGAACCCCCAGGTCCCTCTGTTCCTGCACACTCTTTAGAACTGTACCATTAAGTCTGTGTTGCCTCTCACAATCCCTTCTGTCAAAATCTTCACTCTTGCTTGTATTAAACTCCACCTGCCACTTGTCTACCCAAAAAAGCATCTGACCAACCTGGAGCCTTCCTGCGCCTGATTCATCCATTCTGTCATGGCATCTTGTTTACTCTAGCAACAGCTCAGATACACCCACTCAGGATGGTGGTATTACTGACACAGAGCAGATATTGCTGAGTAGATCCCAGAGCAGCAATAAGCAGGAGGAGTCGGGAGCAACTTTGAGGAGATGACTGTCTCTCAATGGCGGTGAAATAAGCAACAGGCCCCAGGTGAGGATTCCACGGATGAGATGCTAGTCATGTTAAGGCTCACTGAATAATTGTGCCTGGAGTGCATGATAGAGCATGATGATGTTCTGTTAAACTTGCTTTAAATTTCAGGTCTGCCTTAGATATTGTCTCAAAGCAGGAATGCAGCAATATTCACCAGTGACAGCTGAGGAAAAGCTAACACATTTCAGCATAATCTCACTCAGCTTCCCCACATAGAAAAGAGCAATAGTAAACCACAGCATCCTGTTCCAGTCAACATCATCAATAACAATACTGAGATACAGACTACTAGGCTAGATGGGATTGAGGTTCACAAGGAGGAGGTGTTATCAATTTTGGAAAGTGTGAAAATAGATAAGTCCCCTGGGCCAGATGGGATTTATCCTAGGATTCTCTGGGAAGCCAGGGAGGAGATTGCAGAGCCTTTGTCCTTGATTTTTATGTCGTCATTGTCGACAGGAATAGTGCCGGAAGACTGGAGGATAGCAAATGTTGTCCCTTGTTCAAGAAGGGGAGTAGAGACAGCCCTGGTAATTATAGACCTGTGAGCCTTACTTCGGTTGTGGGTAAAATGTTGGAAAAGGTTATAAGAGAGAGGAGTTATAATCATCTTGAAAAGAATGTTCATTAGAGATAGTCAGCACGGTTTTGTGAAGGGTAGGTCGTGCCTCACAAACCTTATTGAGTTTTTTGACAAGGTGACCAAACAGGTGGATGAGGGTAAAGCCGTGGATGTGGTCTATATGGATTTCAGTAAGGCGTTTGATAAAGTTCCCCACGGTAGGCTATTGCAGAAAATACAGAAGTACGGGATTGAAGGTGAATTAGTGCTTTGGATCAGAAATTGGCTAGCTGAAAGAAGACAGAGGGTGGTGGTTGATGGTAAATGTTCATCCTGGAGTATAGTTTCTAGTGGTGTATCGCAAGGATCTGTTTTGGGGCCACTGCTGTTTGTCATTTTTATAAATGACCTGGATGAGGGTGTAGAAGGGTGGGTTAGTAAATTTGCGGATGACACGAAGGTCGGTGGAGTTGTGGATAGTGCCGAAGGATGTTGTAGGTTACAGAGGGACATAGATAGGCTGCAGAGCTGGGCTGAGAGATGGCAAATGGAGTTTAATGCGGAAAAGTGTGAGGTGATTCACTTCTGAAGGAGTAACAGGATTGCAGAATACTGGGCTAATGGGAAGATTCTTGGTAGTGTAGATGAGCAGAGAGATCTTGGTGTCCAGGTACATAAATCCCGGAAAGTTGCCACCCAGGTTAATAGAGCTGTTAAGAAGGCATATGGTGTGTTAGCTTTTATTAGTAGGGGGGTCGAGTTTAGGAGCCACGAGGTCATGCTGCAGCTGTACAGAACTCTGGTGCGGCAGCACCTGGAGTATTGCGTGCAGTTCTGGTCACCGCATTATAGGAAGGATGTGGAAGCTTTGGAAAGGGTGCAGAGGAGATTTACTAGGATGTTGCCTGGTATGGAGGGAAGGTCTTACGAGGAAAGGCTGAGGGACTTGAGGTTGTTTTCGTTAGAGAGAAGGAGGAGAAGAGGTGACTTAATAGAGACATATAAGATAATCAGTGGGCTGAACAGGGTGGATAGTGAGAGTCTTTTTCCTCGGATGAGGATGGCAAACACGAGGGGACATAGCTTTAAGTTGAGGGGTGATAGATATAGGACAGATGTCAGAGGTAGTTTCTTTACACAGAGAGCAGTAGGGGCGTGGAACGCCCTGCCTGCAACAGTAGTAGACTCGCCAACTTTAAGGGCATTTAAGTGGTCATTGGATAGACATATGGATGAAAATGGAATAGTGTAGGTCAGATGGTTTCACAGGTCGGCGCAACATCGAGGGCTGAAGGGCCTGTACTGCGCTGTAATGTTCTATGTTCTATGTTCTAATAACAACATACATTTATGTAACACCTTTAACATAGTAAAACATGCCAAGGCTTTTCACAGAAATGTTACCAAACAAAATTTGACACCAAGCCACAAAGTGATATGAGGACCGGTGATCCTTGGTCAAAGAGGGAGGTTTTAAGGAGCGTCTTAAAGAAGGACAGAGAGTTGTAGAGGTTTGGGGAGGGAATTTCAAAGTCTAGGAAGCTGAAGGCACGGCGGTCATGGTGAAGCGATTAAATTCGGGGATGCTCAAGGGGCCAGAATTGGCGAAGCACAGATATCTTGGAGGCTTGCAGGGTTGGAGTATGTTACAGAAATAGGGGCGAGACATGGAGGGATTTGGAAACGAGGATGAGAGTTTTAAAATCAAAGTGTTGCTCAACCAGAAGCCAATGTACGTCATCGAGCACAGGGGTAATGCATGAACAGGACTTGGTATGGGTTAGGAAATAGGGAGGAGAGTTTTGGATGAGCTCAAGTTTATGAAGTTTATGAGAGGCTGTCTAAGAGTGTGATGATACCTCTTTAAATAATAGGTGCAGTCTTGAGTTGTTAGAGTATCCATGTTTTATTAAGCATACAACAGAAGTGAAGTTAGTAGTTGCGGGAGCTCTACAAATTTGGTGCTTCACAGAATCACATACCTACAGGAGAGAGAAAACAAAGGAATCACCTGATGAATCACATGACGATTCAGACTCCACACACAGCCAACATGCGCCTGGCATCCCATGTTTTTCCTTAATAGAAAAAGATATACTATTTCAGAGTTCAATAAACATTGATGAAGCCTGACATTTAACCAGAATAAAAAACACAATCACAAGCAGGCACTATAAAACAAATAGTTCTTCAATCGAAATGGAGACTGATGCTGTCTTCGAGATCTTCGATCAGTGATTGGTGTCTGACCACCAAGAGCATGAGGTGTTGTAGTTGTTGTCACTTGCTTTGGAGACTGAACAGTTCAGAGGACTGCTGGGGATCTGTGTGTCAGACAAATCCTCAATCTCCGGAATAAAGGCAAAATACTGAGGATGCTGGAAATCTGAAATAAAAACAAGAAATGCTGGAATCACTCAGCAGGTCTGGCAGCATCTGTGGAAAGAGAAGCAGAGTTAACGTTTCGGGTCAGTGACCCTTCATCGGAACTCAATCTCCGGAGTTCTGTTTACAGATGACTCATCAAAATCAATCAACTAATGCTGATTTTTTTTGTCTTTATTCTTTCATGGGATGAGACAGTTTCCCATCCGGAATCACCCTTGAGAAGGTGATGGTGAGCCACCTTCTTGTACCACTGCAGACCATGTGTGTAGGTGCACCCACAGTGCTGTTAGGGAGGGAGTTCCAGGATTCTGGCCCGGCGACAGTGAAGAACGGCGATATAGTTCAAGGCAAGATGGAGTGTGACTTGGAAGGGAACTTGCAGGTGGTGGTGTTCCCATGTGCTGCTGCCCTTGTCCTTCTAGGTGGTATCAAAAGAGTCTTGGCAAGTTGCTGCAGTGCAACTTGTACATGTTACACACTGCTGCCACAGTGCACCGATGGTGGGGGGAATGAATGCTTAAGGTGGTGGATGGGGTGTCAATCAAGTGGGCTGCACTCTCCTGGATGGTGTCGAGCTTCTTGAGTGTTGGAGCTGCACTCATCCAGGTAAGTGAAGAATATTCCATCACACTCTTGACTTATGCTTTGTAGATGGTGGATAGACTTTGGGGAGTCAGCAGCTGAGTTACTTGTTGCAGAATTCCCAGCCTCAACCTGCTCTTGAAGCCACAGTATTTATGTGGCTGTTGCT
This sequence comes from Heterodontus francisci, assembly GCF_036365525.1. Classification (NCBI taxonomy): domain Eukaryota; kingdom Metazoa; phylum Chordata; class Chondrichthyes; order Heterodontiformes; family Heterodontidae; genus Heterodontus; species Heterodontus francisci. The sequence continues at coordinate 197,700,229 of NC_090373.1, read as the reverse complement.
GTTAACTTTCTAGTCAATGGTGACCTCCCAGGATGTTGATGGTGGGAGATTCAGTGATGGTAATGCCATTAAATGTCAGAGGGAGATGGTTGGGTTCTCTCTTGTTGGAGATGGTCATTACCTGGCACATTTTAAAAATTCGTTCATGGGATGTGGGCATTGTTGGCTAGGCCAGCATTTATTCTCCATCCCTAATTGCCCTTGAGAATTTCAAAATCAAAGCGTTGCTCAACCAGAAGCCAATGTATGTCATCGAGCACAGAGGTGATGGGTGAACAGGACTTGGTATGGGTTAGCAAGGTGGTGGTGAGCTGCCTTCTTGAACTGCTGCAGTCCATGTGGTGTAGGTACACCCACAGTGCTGTTAGGAAGGGAGTTCCAGGATTTTGACCCAGCAACAGTGAATGAATGGCAATATAATTCCAAGTCAGGGTGGTTTGGAGGGGAGCTTGCAGGTGATGGTGTTCCCATGTATCTGTTGCCTTTGTCCTTCTAGGTGGTAGAGGTCACGGGTTTGGAAGGTGCTGTCTAAGGAGCCTTGGTGCATTGCTGCAATGCATCTTGTAAATGGTACACACTGCGCCACTGTGCATCGGTGATGGAGGGAGTGAATGGCACCCCATCCACAAACAATGCTTTGTCCTGGATGGTGTCGAGCTTCTTGAGTGTTGTTGGAGCTGTACCCAGAGTATTCCATCACACTCCTGACTTGTGTCTTGTAGATAGTGGACAGGCTTTGAGGAGTCAGGAGATGGGTTACTCGCCGCAATATTCCTAGCCTCTGACCTGTTATTGTAGCCACAGTATTTATATGGCTACTCCAGTTCAGTTTCTGGTCAATGGTAACCCCCAGCATGTTGATAGTGGGGGATTCAGCGATGGTAATGCCATTGAATGTCAAGGGGAGATGGTTAGATTCTCTCTTGTTCAAGATGGTCAGTGCCTGGCACTTGTGTGGCCGGAATGTTGCTTGCCACTTATCAGCCCAAGCCTGAATATTGTCCAGGTCTTGCTGCATTTCTACACGGACTTCTTCAGTATCTGAGGAGTCACGAATGGTGCTGAACATTGTGCAATCATCAGCGAACATCCCCACTTCTGACCTTATGATTGAAGGAAGGCCATTAATGAAGCAGCTGAAGATGGTTGGGCCTAGGACACTACCCTGAAGAACTCCTGCAGTGGTGTCCTGGACTGAGATGATTGACCTCCCAACAACCACAACCATCTTTCTTTGCGCTAGGTATGACTCCAACCTGCCTAGTGTTTTCCCCCTGATTCCCATTGACTCCAGTTTTGCTAGGGCTCCTTGATGCCATATTCGGTCAAATGCTGCCTTGATGTCAAGGGCAATCACTGTCACCTCACCTCTTGAGTTCAGCTCTTTTATACATGTTTGAACCAAGGCTGTAATGAGGTCAGGAGCTGAGCGGCCCTGGCGGAACCCAAACTGAGCGTCAGTGAGCAGGTTATTGCTGAGCAAGTGCCGCTTGATAGCACTGTCAACGGCACCTTCCATCATTTTACTGATGATCGAGAGTAGACTGATGGGGCATTAATTGCTAGGTTGGATTTGTCCTGCTTTTTGTGTACAGGACATACCTGGGCAATTTTCCACATTGCCGGGTAGATGCTAGTGTTGTAACTGGACTGGAATAGCCTGGCTAGGACCACAGCTATCTCTGGAGCACAGGTCTTCAGTACTATTGCCGGAATGTTGTCAGGGCCCATAACCTTTGCAGTATCCAGTGCCTAAAGTCGTTTCTTGATATCACGTGGAGTGAATCGAATTGGCTGAAAACTGTCATCTGTGATGCTGGGGACTTCAGGAGAAGGCTGAGCTGGATCATGCACGTGGGGCACTTCTGGCTGAAGATTGTTGCAAATGTTTCAGCCTTATCTTTTGCACTGATGTACATCATTGAGGAGCCACCTCCTGAAGCTAGTTGTTTAATTGTCCACCACCATTCATGACTGGATGTGGCAGGACTGCAGAGCTTAGATCTGATCTGTTGATTGTGGGATCGCTTAACTCTGTTTATCGTATGCTGCTTGATCTGTTTGGCATGCAAGTAGTCCTGGGTTGTAGCTTCACCAGGTTGACACCTCATTTTGAGGTATGCCTGGTGCTGCTCCTGGCATGCCCTCCTGCACTCTTCATTGAACCAGGGTTGGTCTCCCGGCTTGATGTTAATGGCCAGGAGGTTACAGATTGTGGTTGAGTACATTTCTGCTGCTGCCCCAGAGCGCCTCATGGATGCCCAGTTTTGCATTCTTTTTTTTAGAACATTACAGCGCAGTACAGGCCCTTCGGCCCTCGATGTTGCGCCGACGTGTGAAACCATCTGACCTACACTATTCCATTTTCATCCATATGTCTATCCAATGACCACTTAAATGCCCTTAAAGTTGGCGAATCTACTACTGCTGCAGGCAGGGCGTTCCACGCCCTTACTACTCTCTGAGTAAAGAAACTATCTCTGACATCTGTCCTATATCTGATCTAGATCTGTTCGAAATCTATCCCATTTAGCATGGTGATAGTGCCACACAACACTATGGAGGGTATCCTCAATGTGAAGACAGGACTTCGTCTCCACAAGGACTGTGCGGTGGGTCACTCTTACCAATACTGTCATGGACAGATGCATCTGCAGTAGGCAATTGGTGAGGACGAGGTCAAGTATGTTTTCCCTTCTTGTTGGTTCCCTCATCACCTGCCGCAGACCCAGTCTAGCAGCTATATCCTTTAGTACTCGGCCAGCTCAGTCAGTAGTGGTGCTACCGAGCCACTCTTGGTGATGGACATTGTAGTCCCCCACCCAGAGTACATTCTGTGCCCTTGCCCCCCTCAGTGCTTCCTCCAAGTGGTGTTCAACATGGAGGAATACTGATTCATCAGCTGAGGGAGGGCGGTAGGTGGTAATCAGCAGGAGGTTTCCTTGCCCATGTTTGACCTGATGCCATGAGACTGCATGGGGCCCAGAGTCAATGTTGAGGACTCCCAGGGTAACTCCCTCCCGACTGTATACCACTGTGCCTGCGCCTTGGCTGGGTCTGTCCTGCCGGTGGGACAGGACATACCTGGGGATGGTGATGGTGGTGTCTGGGCCATTGTCTGTAAGGTATGATTCCGTGAGTATGACTATGTCAGGCTGTTGCTTGACGAATCTGTGGGACAGCTCTCCCAACTTTGGCACAATCCCCCAGATGTTAAAGAGGAGGACTTTCCAGGGTCGATGAGCAGGGTGTGCCTTTGTCGTGTCAGGTACCTGGGTTGGTTTGATACAACTGAGTGGCTTGCCTAGGCCATTTGAGAGGGCAGTTAGGAGTCAGCCACATTGCTGTGGGTCTGAAGTCACATGTAGGGCAGATTGGGTAAGGATAGCAGATTTCCTTCCCGAAAGGATATTCGTGAACCAGATGAATTTTTATGACATTCCAGTAGTTTCATGGTCCACATTACTGAGCCTAGCTTTTTGTTCCAGATTTATTTACTGAATTCAATTTAAATTCCTCAGCTGTTGTGGTGGGATTTGAACTCATGTCTCCAGGTCCAGGGCTCTGGATCACCATGCTACTGTTCCCATCATTACTGCGCTATGAACAGTTTCTGGCTTGCACATCGTAACTTCTAGGACCCACCACAATTGTGCATGTTTCAGTACTCCACGTGCTGTGGCCAGGGTGTTTCACTGCATTATCACTAGGATGTATTTCTTGAAGTGGTTTAGCATTCATGTCATAGTAATACTGCTCACATGGTTCATGCCCACAAGTGCACGAGTACCTTCCTCAGTTCAATATCGAGGCTTAAGGAGTGTCCAAGTGTAGGAAGTATGAAGTATGCCTACAATACATAAGTCTCTGGTGCAGGGCTGGTACCTATACCTTCGCTCAGCGTGTTGCGCCAATCTAATAGAGCTAGAAACTCTGACTGACCGGACTCCTTGCATTTTGTGAATAGTCATTTGACAGTATTCTCAGCTTTGACATTGGACTGCATGTAGTGAGGTGATGACATCACATGTTTGAATCCCCATATCTTGGCAAACACTGCAAATTCTGATGAAACTAATTGTGAGTTGTTATCCGTTATTAGGAACCCGGTATCCCAATTCTCACAAATATCTCTTGGAGTTCTCTCAGAACACTGCGTGTAGTAACAAAAGTGAGGCTGGCTGCTTCAATAAAGTTACTGTAATAGCCATACACGATGACCAGACTACAGCTAAGTAACTCACAAAGTTCAGCCCTGACCTTCGACCAAGGTCTAGCCATAATCTTATGTAGGAGGGAGGGGTTCAGATTTTTGGGACATTGGGACCGGTTCTGGGGGAGGTGGGACTATTACAAATTGGACGGTCTACACCTGGGCCGGACTGGAACCAATGTCCTTGGGGGTGCTTTTGCTAACGCAGTTGGGGAGGGTTTAAACTAATGTGGCAGGGGGATGGGAACCAAATGAGGAGGTCAGTGGACAGTAAGGAGGTAGTAACTAAAGCCTGTAAGGAACTAGATAATGAAGTCAGCGTGACTAAGGGAAAGAGTAGGCAGGGAGCAGATGATGTACGCAAAGGGACTGGTGGTCTGAGGTGCATTTGTTTTAATGCAAGGAGTGTAGTAGGTAAGGCAGATGAACTTAGGGCTTGGATTAGTACCTGGGAGTATGATGTTATTGCTATTACTGAGACTTGGTTGAGGGAAGGGCACGATTGGCAACTAAATATCCCAGGATATCGATGCTTCAGGCGGGATAGAGAGGGAGGTAAAAGGGGTGGAGGAGTTGCATTACTGGTCAAAGAGGATGTCACAGCTGTGCTGAAGGAGGGCACTATGGAGGACTCGAGCAGTGAGGCAATATGGGCAGAACTCAGAAATAGGAAGGGTGCGGTAACAATGTTGGGGCTGTACTACAGGCCTCCCAACAGCGAGCGTGAGATAGAGGTACAAATATGTAAACAGATTATGGAAAGATGTAGGAGCAACAGGGTGGTGGTGATAGGAGATTTTAATTTTCCCAACATTGACTGGGATTCACTTAGTGTTAGAGGTCCAGATGGTGCAGAATTTGTAAGGAGCATCCAGGAGGGTTTTCTAGAGCAGTATGTAAATAGTCCAACTCGGGAAGGGGCCATACTGGACCTGGTGTTAGGGAATGAGCCCGGCCAGGTGGTTGAAGTTTCAGTAGGGGACTACTTTGGGAATAGTGATCACAATTCCGTAAGTTTTAGAATACTCATGGACAAAGACGAGAGTGGTCCTAAAGGAAGAGTGCTAAATTGGGGGAAGGCCAACTATACCAAAATTCGGCAGGAGCTGGGGAATGTAGATTGGGAGCAGCTGTTTGAAGATAAATCCACATTTGATATGTGGGAGGCTTTTAAAGAGAGGTTGATTAGCGTTCAGGAGAGACATGTTCCTGTGAAAATGAGGGATAGAAATGGCAAGATTAGGGAACCATGGATGACAGGTGAAATTGTGAGACTAGCTAAGAGGAAAAAGGAAGCACACATAAGGTCTAGGAGGCTGAAGAAAGACGAAGCTTTGAAAGAATATCGGGAATGTAGGACCAATCTGAAACGAGGAATCAAGAGGGCTAAAAGGGGTCATGAAATATCTTTAGCAAACAGGGTTAAGGAAAATCCCAAAGCCTTTTATTCATATATAAGGAGCAAGACGGTAACGAGAGAAAGGATTGGCCCACTCAAGGACAAAGGAGGAAAGTTATGCGTGGAGTCAGAGAAAATGGGTGAGATTCTAAACGAGTACTTTGCATCGGTATTCACCGAGGAGAGGGACATGACGGATGTTGAGGTTAGGGACAGATGTTTGATTACTCTAGGTCAAGTCGGCATAAGGAGGGAGGAAGTGTTGGGTATTCTAAAAGGCATTAAGGTGGACAAGTCCCCAGATCCCGGATGGGATCTATCCCAGGTTACTGAGGGAAGCGAGAGAGGAAATAGCTGGGGCCTTAACAGATATCTTTGCAGCATCCTTAAACACGGGTGAGGTCCCGGAGGACTGGAGAATTGCTAATTTTGTCCCCTTGTTTAAGAAGGGTAGCAGGGAAAATCCAGGTAATTATAGACTGGTGAGCCTGACGTCAGTGGTAGGGAAGCTGCTGGAGAAGATACTGAGGGATAGGACCTATTCCCATTTGGAAGAAAATGGGCTTATCGGTGATAAGCAACATGGTTTTGTGCAGGGAAGGTCATGTCTTACCAACTTAATAGAATTCTTTGAGGAAGTGACAAAGTTGATTGATGAGGGAAGGGCTGTAGATGTCATATACATGGACTTCAGTAAGGCGTTTGATAAGGTTCCCCATGGTAGGCTGGTGGAGAAAGTGAAGGCGCATGGGGTCCAGGGTGTACTAGCTAGATGGATAAAGAACTGGCTGGGCAACAGGAGACAGAGCGTAGCAGTGGAAGGGAGTTTCTCAAAATGGAGACGTGTGACCAGTGGTGTTCCACAGGGATCTGTGCTGGGACCACTGTTGTTTGTGATATACATAAATGATTTGGAGGAAAGTATAGATGGTCTGATTAGCAAGTTTGCAGACGACACTAAGATTGGTGGAGTAGCAGATAGTGAAGGGGACTGTCAGAGAATACAGCAGAATATAGATAGATTGGAGAGTTGGGCAGAGAAATGGCAGATGGAGTTCAATCAGGGCAAATGCGAGGTGATACATTTTGGAAGATCCAATTCAAGAGTGAACTATACAGTAAATGGAAAAGTCCTGGGGAAAATTGATGTACAGAGAGATTTGGGTGTTCAGGTCCATTGTTCCCTGAAGGTGGCAACGCAGGTCAATAGAGTATAGCAGGTCAAGAAGGCATACGGCATGCTTTCCTTCATCGGACGGGGTATTGAGTACAAGAGTTGGCAGGTCACGTTACATACTTTGGTTCGGCCACATTTGGAATACTGCGTGCAGTTCTGGTCGCCACATTACCAAAAGGATGTGGATGCTTTGGAGAGGGTGCAGAGGAGGTTCACCAGGATGTTGCCTGGTATGGAGGGCGCTAGCTATGAAGAGAGGTTGAGTAGATTAGGATTATTTTCATTGGAAAGACGGAGGTTGAGGGGGGACCTGATTGAGGTGTACAAAATCATGAGAGGTATAGACAGGGTGGATAGCAAGAAGCTTTTTCCCAGAGTGGGGGATTCAATTACTAGGGGTCACGAGTTCAAAGTGAGAGGGGAAAAGTTTAGGGGGGATATGCGTGGAAAGTTCTTTACGCAGAGGGTGGTGGGTGCCTGGAACGCGTTGCCAGCGGAGGTGGTAGACACGGGCACGATAGCATCTTTTAAGATGTATCTAGACAGATACATGAATGGGCAGGAAGCAAAGAGATACAGACCCTTAGAAAATAGGCGAAAGGTTTAGATAGAGGATCTGGATCGGCGCAGGCTTGGAGGGCCGAAGGGCCTGTTCCTGTGTTGTAATTTTCTTTGTTCTTTGTTCTTTTGTTCTTAGCTCAGTGTATCTGTTGGGACCATCTTCTCCCCTTTCTTATAAGATACTTTCAGACAATATTTTTGGAGTCTTAACAGTATTCTTTGAAGTCTCTTAGGCACAATGTTTAGTGGCTTGAGAACTATTGATTCTAGCGAGCGGTGATCTGTTTCAATACATAAGCTTCAAATTTATCACAGGCGTGTATGTTCACTCGATATTCTTTCTCGATCTGTGCATATCTCAACTCTGCTGATGCTAATGCCCTTGATACATATGCAACTGGTTGTCCATTCTGCATCATTGCTGCTCCAAGTCCATACTGAGATGCATCCAAGTCCTTGAGATTATAATACCTAAGAATTGGTGTGAGTGATCATGACTTGAAATTGTTGCAGTGTCAATTGTGACTGTCCCCAGAACCACTCTATGTTCCTCTGCATTAAATCTCAGAACAGTTTTGTTATGTTTGACAGACGCGGGAAAAACTTACTCAGATATTGAGCAAGTCCAAGCAGTTGCTGGATTCCTGCTAACTCCGGATCAGTCAGTGTCGACATCTCCAAAACAGCTTTAACTTTGGCTGGATTGACACAAAGTCTACTACCTGTAGCAATGTGTCCAATAAAAGGTACCTTCTTGTCTAGGAAGTCTCATTTTATCCATGTTTAACACCATTCCATGATAGTTGCATTTTGCACTGATGTAGGAAAGTTTCTAGATTTTTAAAATGGTCTTGAATTGCTACTTGAAATGTTACCTCCAAAACTATCTGTCGCAAAATCATCTGCAATGGCCTGTATCCCTCCCAGTCTTCTACCAACTCATGCATCTTTTGTTGGAAAACTTCTGATGCTGAGGTGATCCCGAATGGCACATTCTTTCAGTGTTACCACCGAAATGGTGTGTGGAATGTTGTAAGATGTGACGGCTGTTCATGAAGACTCGTGCCCAAAGCCAATGCGGATGTGGAGAATTGTGAAGACCTTCACACCGTGTAGGCGTGTAGCTGCATCTTCAAGCGATGGTGGAGGATAATGCTCTTGCTTGATGGCCTTGTTTAAGGCTTTATGATCTGAACTGATGCGCAGTGTGTTATTCTTCTTAGGTACAACTACCATCGAACTGATCCATGTTACGCGAGCGATAATGTCCTGCTGACCAAACTATCCAGGGTTTCCTTCAGCTTATCCCATAAAGCCACTGATACACAACATGGGCCACATTGGACCGGATCTACGGCCTTGTCATACTTGATTCGGCACGCTCCTTCGACTTGTCTTACCCCATCACTGAATACTCAAAAATGTTTCAGTATTAATCATGCCTTGGTTTGGAGCTTGTAGGTATTGATCATATATATTGTTACTCCAGTAGGTGGTGTTCTATTAATTTCATCATTATCATTGCACCTAATGATGTTCGTGCCCAGGTGGGCATTACTACCCAGCAGACACTGTATAGTTGTGCTATCAATGAGCTTACAGTTCAGCTTACTTATAGTCACCCACGTTGCACCAGGATTTCTACTTACCCTCTAATGGGTGGGGCTTGTAACTCCATAAACTATATTCTCTGTCCTAACTGGTTCACCTTTGTAAGCTCTTGTTACCTTTTGGTACAGGTGAAGTGGAATTAGGTTACATGGTGCACCCATATCTATTTGAAAGCTTAGGTAATTGCCAGCCTCCAGCTTAAGTGTAACACACTACAGGTCATCCAAACTGATAGGACTGATCTCATTGATGACAAAGACTTTGTCCTTGGTTCTTCCTGTGTTGCACTAGCTGTCTGTCTGTGTGCTGGCAATTCTTTTCCATGGACAAAATGGTTGCTTTTTCGGTCCTTGTTGCACATTTTCTCAAACTCAGATGTTGGGCACAGCTCTCGCTTGTGGAACTTGTGTTTTTTCCCTCAATTCCAGCACTCACAAGTCTTTGAGAATTCTTTAGCTTTGTTCCAAAACTTGCCTCTGTTGCACCTTGGGGTTTCCCTGGCTTTAAGTACCAGCAAGGCCGAGAGGGGGGTTTTGACGACTGGGCAACTCTCAACCTCCATAAATTTGCCCAGGCATGCGCCATGGAGAGGTCACTCCATAACCACTGACCACCTCCAGGCGCGTATCCATTGTCTCTCGAGATAAGGAGGCCCAAAAGAAAGAAAGAAGAAGAAGAAGTACCACGCTCATATCCTATCCCCTCAACTCACTGCTTTCAGCTCGGGTGCCAGGACTTCAAGGACCTCTGAAAAATTCAGTCAATTGTTTCAGTAAACTATCCCAGCCATACTCAAGAAATTCCCTACCTTTCTGACATGTGCTTGTCTGCTTATCACAATCTATATGAAAGTTAAGCCCCCCTGCTCCACTTAAAACAGCTCTGCCTTTCCTACATGCTTGTCTAATCTCTACCTTTATACAGTCTACCACTTCACAGTTATTACCGGGGGCCTAAACATCATTTCCACTATAAATCATTTTCTATTTCTTAATTCTACCCTTGAAGTTTCCATTGCCTGCTTACCTCTCATTATATCCTCTCTTATTTTTTAATTTTTTTTAATTTTTAATAGTCTACATCCCAGAGTACTAAAGGAAGTGGCCCTGGAAATAGTGAATGCATTGGTGGTCATCTTCCAAAATTCTATAGACTCTGGAGCAGTTCCTACAGATTGGAGGGTGGCAAATGTAACCCCACTATTTAAAAAAGGAGGGAGAGAAAAAACAGGGAACTACAGACCAGTTAGCCTTACATCAGTAGTGGGGAAAATGATGAGAGTCTATTATAAAGGATGTGATAGCAGTACATCTAGAAAGCATAAACGGGATTGGACAAAATCAGCATGGGTTTACGTAACTGGTAGAGTAGATAAGGGAGAACCAGCAAATGTGGTGTATTTGGATTTTCAGAAGGCTTTTGATAAGGTCCCACATAAGAGGTTAGTGTGCAAAATTAAAGCACATGGGATTGGGGGTAATATACCGGCATGGATTGAGAATTGGTTGACAGACAGGAAACAGAGAGTAGGAATAAACGGGTCTTTTTCCGGGTGGCAGGCAGTGACTAGCGGGATACCGCAAGGATCAGTGCTTGGGCCCCAGCTATTCACAATATATATTAATGACTTGGGTGAGGGAACTAAATGCAACATTTCCAAGTTTGCAGATGACACAAAGCTAGGGGGGGAATGTGTTCTGTGAGGAGCATGCAAAGAGTCTCCAGTGTGATTTGGACAAGTTGGGTGAGTGGGCAAATGCATGGCAGATGCAGTATAATGTGGATAAATGTAAGGTTATCCACTTTGGTTGTAAAAACAGAAAGACAGATTATTATATGAATGGTGATAGGTTGGGAAAGGGGGAGGTGCAACAAGACCTGGGTGTCCTTGTACACCAGTTGCTGAAAGCAAGCATTCAGGTGCAACAAGCAGTTAGGAAGGCGAATGGTATGTTGCCCTTCATTGCAAGAGGATTTGAGTACAGGAGCAAGGATGTCTTACTGTAGTTATACAGGGCCTTGGTGAGACCACATCTGGAGTATTGTGTGCAGTTTTGGTCTCCTTATCTGAGGAAGGATGTTCTTGCCAGGGAGGGCAAAGAAGATTTACTAGGCTGATTCCTGGGATAGCAGGATTGATGTATGAGGAGAGATTGGGTCGACTAGGCCTATATTCACTGGAGATCAGAAGAATGAGAGAGGATCGCATAGAAACCTATAAAATTCTAACAGGACTAGACAGGCTAGATGCAGGGAGGATGTTCCCAATGGCTGGGAATCCAGAACCAGTGGTCACAGTCTCAGGATATGGGGTTTGCCACTGAGATGAGGAGAAATCTCTTCATTCAGAGGTTGGTGAACCGGTGGAATTCTCTCTCGCAGAAAGCAGTGGAGGCCAAATCATTAAATATATTCAAGAAGGAGATAAATATATTTCTTAATGCCAAAGGGATCAAGGGATATGGGGAGAAAGCAGGAACAGGGTACTGAATTAGACGATCAGCCATGATCTTTTATGAATGGTGGAGCAGGCCCGAAGGGCCGAAGGGCCGAATGGCCTACTCCTGCTCCTATTTTCTATGTTTCTATGTTTTTAAGTGATTTCATCCTTAGTCACTGAGGCTACTACTCCTCCCCATCTACCATTTTCCCTATCTTTCCTGTAAACCTTATAACCTGGTATATTTAGTTCCTAGTCCTGACTGTCATGCAACCATGTCTGAGTAATGTCAAGCACGTCATACCCTCCAAGTTGAATTTGACTGCAATTCATTTAATTTGTTCCTTATAATCCGTGCATTTGTATAAAGAGCACTTATTTCAGACACACATCCTAACCTGTGCTTCTGTTCTAACATTTTACTCATACATTTCTTATTTCTTTCTCCTGGTTTAATTACTTTAGTTTTCCATTTACCTGTACTGCCTAAAGCTTGATTTTGAACTATTATCTTTACTACCTTTTCCAACGGAGCCCTCCCACCACTTACTAGTCTAAAGTCCTTGTAACTGCCCTATTTATCCTTTCCGCTCGGATCCTGGTCCCATTTGGTTTAGGTGGAGCTCGTCTCAATGGTACATTTCCTTCCTGTCTCATGCCAGTGCCAATGTCCCATGAAATGGAACCCATCTTTCCCAACCTCTCCTCCAGCCACATGTTCACCTCCCTAATCAACTTATCCCTACACCAATTTGAACACGGCTTGGGTAATAATTCAGAAATTATAACCCTTGAGGTCCTGTTATTTCATTTAGCTCCTTGTTCCTGGTACTCTCCAAACAGGACCTCTTGCCTTCTCTTCCCTATATTGTTGCTTGCAACATGAACTCCCTCTCCTAATATCCTTTCAAGTGGTTTGAGATGTCCCTCACTCTGACACCAAGTAGACAATATACTGTGTGGACTCTTGATCCTGCTTACAAAGGATGCTATCTGTACCCCTAAGTATTGAATCCCCTACAATTACCACACCAGGCCTCCATCCTCCTTCCTCCTTGGACAGCCTCCTCCTCTTCCGAGATGCCATGGTCCACATTTTGGCTGTCCCTCCGACAGTCTTTATCTTTCTCCCCACAGGTTGCAAGTACATTGTAGCTGTTGAATTGAATCAGTTTCTGCAGATCCATATTCTGTATCTCACCTGGGTTCCCCTTACTCTGCACATTATGGGTCACACCAGCTCCATTCTAAACCTGCACCTCGCTACGAGGGTGTCTCTAAAATATGGAGCAAACAGTCAAGATACTGCTACTCCTCCCTTATGTGTCTCCAGCTCAATGACTTTTAGCTGAGCCAGAGAGATTTGAGACAGAGACATCTACCGCAAATGTGTTCAGTCGGGACAATCTCACTTAAAGGCCTGCTACCCGACCCGAACCCAATGGGACCCGACGACGTGTCAGATTCGGTTCAGGTTGGGCCCATCTTCCGGATCCGACTTTCGGGCTTGGGTTGGGCCGGACACACACGGTAAGTGCTCTGCCTGTAAGTATTGAAATGATAAGACTTACCTGAGCTGGGAGTCTGGGATGAAACTATGACATCATCATGCATGCTTGCAGCTTCCTGGAGGTTCCGAGTCGGAAGATAAGTAAAGGGATGGTCGGGTCGGGACGGGCCGAGGTTGGGCTCAGGTCAGGTCGGGCTCAGGGCGGGCCAAGGCCGAGCTCGGGTCGGGTTGGGCTCGAGGCAAGATCAGAGGGACTCATCAGATCGGGCTCGGTTCCGCTGTGGTTCAGTTAGGTTCTTTTTCCCAACCTTAGCAGGCCTTTAGTCTCACTGTCCACAAATTCCCACATACTGCAGTCTAAACACACAAATCTGTACTGCCACATCATAGTCTAGGTTATTTATATTATTTATATCTACTTTTTAGTTCATTGTCGGTTTTTTTCCTATACACTAATTTGAACTAAGCATCAAACAACAGACAAAAATTTTAACTACTCATTGCTTCAAGCTTACGCGAGCCGATACAAGTATTGGAGGCAAAAAATCAGCAGCTCCTACCCCTTCTGAATCAAATTACCACTCTTACCAAATTCCCTACTTTTTCAATCTATTTACACTGTGCTCTTTTAATGACCACTCTGTGCGACCACTCCTTAAACCTATGGAAGTGGGCCCATTGGCCAAGGTGAGCTCAGAGAGGACCTGAGGGCAGTTAAGAGAGTAAGTAGAGAAAGATCTGAGTGCATAGCTCGGGCAAGGGGGAACCCTGCCTTGGTGAAAAGAGGAAAGGGGGGATGCATCAAAGGCCGCTGAACAGATGGTCTCAATCTCAGTGATAAATCCATGAACTCCTTTGCATTTGATTTTGAAGGTGATGGTTGCAGGGGCAGGGAGAGGAGTTTAAGGAGATAGTTGGTAGTGGAAAATAGAAGCTGGGGGTTTTATTTGCATTCCAGGATGATCCTGGAATAGTGAACAGTTTTTGCAGAGGAGAGCAGGGCTTAATATGGTCCAGCCAGATCTGACAATGAATGGCTAAACTAGTTGTGCACCATAAACATCCAAGTCTGTGTCCCTTAGACTTACAGGAGCAAAGGGGACAACCAGAGTGGGAAAGAGTAATGGATTTACTGGGGACAAGAGCATGATTGCACAGAATTATTGTAGCGAATGCAGGGCCAAAAGCGAGCCAGTTGGTGTTATGTGTTTCTTGAACCTCTGTGTTTATATAGACTGTATACAAAGACTGATCACTCAAGATGGGATCTGTAACACAATATTGTGAGTCCTTTATTGATTACTGATAGAACAGCAATTACATTGAGATAGTAACTGTACAACTTACTTCAAGACTAACACTCAGAATCACATGGTGTGTTACTTCATAGCTCTTACATGACTAACATGATCTTGCAGCCACATATCTTAAAGGTGTACACACAGTTGGGAGTTTGAAAGTATCATTGTAAGTGAGTTTGGAGAGAGTTTTTTTCAAGAGTGGATGCAGACAGAATGAGGTTGGAAGAAGGATGTGAATGGTGAGGGATACAAGGAAGTGATTGGAGATTAAGACAATGGGAATAGAGAGGCCATATGAGATGGCAAGGTTAACGGGATACACGTGAGTATGGGTAAGAGAGTTTATATGGAAGGAGAGGTTAAGGGAGGACATAATTCCATAAGTTTTAAGGTACTTGTGGATAAGGATAAGAGTAGTCCTCGGGTGAAGGTGCTAATTTGGGGGAAGGCTAATTATAACAATATTAGGCAGGAACTGAAGAATTTAGATTGGGGGCGGCTGTTTGAGGGTGAATCAACATCTGACATGTGGGAGTCTTTCAAATGTCAGTTGATTAGAATCCAGGACCAGCATGTTCCTGTGAGGAAGAAGGATAAGTTTCGCAAGTTTCGGGAACCTTGGATAACACGGGATATTGTGAGCCTCGTCAAAAAGAAAAAGGAAGCATTCATACGGGCTGGAAGGCTAGGAACAAACGAATCCCTTGAGGAATATAAAGACAGTAGGAAGGAACTTAAGCAAGTAGTCAGGAGGGCTAAAAGGGGTTATGAGAAGTCATTGGCAAACAGGATTAAGGAAAATCCCAAGGCTTTTTATACATATATAAAGAGCAAGAGGGTAACCAGGAAAAGGGTCGGCCCACTCAAGGACAGAGAAGGGAATCTATGTGTGGAGCCAGAGGAAATGGGCGAGGTACTAAATGAGTACTTTGCATCAGTATTCACCAAGGAGAAGGACTTGGTGGATGATGAGCCTACGGAAGGGAGTGTAGATAGTCTCAGTCATCTCATTATCAAAAAGGAGGAGGTGTTGGGTGTCTTGCAAAGCATTAAGGCAGATAAGTCCCCAGGGCCTGATGGGATCTACCCCAGAATACTGAGGGAGGCAAGGGAAGAAATTGCTGGGGCCTTGACAGAAATCTTTGCATCCTCATTGGCTACAGGTGAGGTCCCAGAGGACTGGAGAATAGCCAATGTTGTTCCTTTGTTTAAGAAGGGTAGCAAGGATAATCCAGGAAATTATAGGCCGGTGAGCCTTACGTCAGTGGTAGGGAAATTATTAGAGAGGATTCTTCGGGACAGGATTTACTCCCATTTGGAAACAAATGGGCTTATTAGCGAGAGGCAGCATGGTTTGGTGAAGGGTCGTGTCTCACTAATTTGATTGAGTTTTTTGAGGAAGTGACAATGATGATTGATGAAGGAAGGGCAGTGGATGTTATCTATATGGACTTCAGTAAAGCCTTTGACAAGGTCCCTCATGGCAGACTGATACAAAAGATGAAGTCACATGGGATCAGAGGTGAGCTGGCAAGATGGATACAGAACTGGCTCATTCATGGAAGACAGAGGGTAGCAGTGGAAGGGTGCTTTTCTGAATGGAGGGATGTGACTAGTGGTGTTCCGCAGGGATCAGTGCTGGGACCTTTGCTGTTTGTAGTATATATAAATGATTTGGAGGAAAATGTAGCTGGTCTGATTAGTAAGTTTGCGAACGACACAAAGGTTGGTGGAGTTACGGACAGTGATGAGGATTGTCAGAGGATACAGCAGGATGTTGGAGACTTGGGCGGAGAAATGGCAGATGGAGTTTAATTCGGACAAATGTGAGGTAATGCATTTTGGAAGGTCTAATACAGGTGGGAGGTATACAGTAAATGGCAGAACCCTTAGGAGTATTGACAGGCAGAGAGATCTGGGCGTACAGGTCCACAGGTCACTGAAAGTGGATACGCAGGTGGATAAGGTAGTCAAGAAGGCATACGGCATGCTTGCCTTCATCGGTCGGGGCATAGAGTATAAAAATAGGCAAGTCATGCTGCAGCTGTACAGAACTTTAGATGGGCCACACTTAGAATATTGCGTGCAATTCTGGTCGCCACACTACCAGAAGGACGTGGAGGCTTTGGAGAGGGTACAGAAGAGGTTTACCAGGATGTTTCCTGGTCTGGAGGGCATTAGCTATGAGGAGAGGTTGGATAAACTCGGATTGTTTTCACCGGAACGACGGAGGTGGAGGGGCGACATGATAGAGGTTTACAAAGTTATGAGCGGCATGGACAGAGTGGATAGTCAGAAGCTTTTTCCCAGGGTGAAAGAGTCAGTTACTAGGGGACATAGGTTTAAGGTGAGAGGGGCAAAGTTTAGAGGGGATGTGCGAGGCAAGTTCTTTACACAGAGGGTGATGAGTGCCTGGAACTTGTTGCCGGGGGAGGTGGTGGAAGCAGGTACCATAGAGATGTTTAAGAGGCATCTTGACAAATACATGAATAGGATGGGAATAGAGGGATACGGTCCCCGGAAGTGCAGAAGGTTTTAGTTTAGGCAGGCATCAAGATCGGCGCAGGCTTGGAGTGCCGAATGGCCTGTTCCTGTGCTGTACTGTTCTTTGTTCTTTGACATTATGGCAATGAAATCAGAGGAGACAGGGCAAGGTGAGTTTCAATGGAGTTTGAAGTCACAGAGAATAAGTGCCTGACCTGCTGAGTATTCCCAGCATTTTCTGTTTTTATTTCAATTTTCCAGCATTTGCAGTATTTTACTTTTATTTAAGTCAGATATATTTGTTGAAAAATCTGGGGTGGAACTTGGGTGGGCATTAGAGAACACAGTCTCCGTAGAAAACGGCAGTGATGTTGGAAGTTATTATAAGGTCCAGAAGCAGTGGAGAAATGGATGTTGACCCAGGTGAAATTGGATATCTGCCCAGACCTACACAGCAGGAAAATAAAGTTGAGACACCAGTAATGCACTGAAGTACAATCAAAAGCTCAGCAGGTAACAGCAGCAGGTGGCTATCGTCTAGAAAAAAATTATCTTGAACTTGAAGTGATTGAGTAGCAGTGCAAAGTCACAGCAGCCATGTCTTACAGTGTTGTCCAGTAGAACAGCATAGTCCTGATGGCAGAGGAATCCAGTAGTCTGGGAAGTAAAATTTGAGCAGAGGTCTAGCCATTGAAAAGAGTTCAGGCAGAATAAAGAACATGTTGGGCTGAGGGATGGACAGTTGGCCCTTCACAGGTAATATTAAACATCTATTTGCTAAAATGCACCTACTACTGTTGCCTTGGAATTTTAAGCAGTGATAGATAGGAAACTGGGGGAGAAAGGTTAAAGGATGGCAATGGATGACCAAGGATAGATTTGCAGAGGGGAAGAGCTCAATGAGGAACTGCCAGCTCAAGAGCTATCTAAAAATCTCTTTTCATTAATTATTAATTAAATGATTAACATAGATCACTAAGAGCGGCAGTCCCAACACGGATCATGGACTTCACCAGTAAGCAGTCTCCACACTTAAATAGTTCCATTAATTAAAACTCTCTGCCTGTGTGAATGGAACTAGTTACTTATCCAGGTCAGGATCTACCCTTCTATCCCACAGGACTGTACCTTATAAAGTAGCCTGCTGAGTGGAACCTTGTTAAAAGCTTTCTGAAAGTCCAAGGTGAGGTGTGAGTGACTGCCCTTGACATCAAGGCTGAGTTTGGCATCAAGGAGCCCTAATATAATTGAATCAATGGGAATCAGGGCCTTGCCAAGATCCCAAGAAGAAATACAAAAAAAATTCAATGGCACTTCCATTGCTGAATCTCCCACCATCAACATCCTGGGGGTTACCATTGACCAGAAACTGAACTAGACTAGCCGCATAAATACTGTGCCTACAACAGCAGGTCAGAGGCTTGGAATTCTGTAGTGAGTAACTCACCTTCTGATGCCCCAATGCCTGTCCACCATCTACAAAGCAGAAGTCAGGAGTGTGATGAAATATTGTCCACTTGCCTGGATGGGTACAGCTCCAACAACACTCAGGAAGATTGACACCATCCAGGACAAAACAGGCCACTTGTTCAGCACCCCATCCGCCACGTTGAACATTCACTCACTCCAACGCCGGCACACAGTAGCAACAGTGTGTACCATACAGGGAGACGGTGGCCTAGTGGTACTGTCACGGGACTAGTAATCCAGAGGCCTGGGTGAATGTCCTGGGGACACGGGTTCAAATCCCACCATGGCAGCTAGTGGAATTTAAATTTAATTGATTAATAAAATTCAATTAACTAACAGTAATCTGGAATTGAAAGTTACTTTCAGTAATGGTGCCATGAAACTATCATCAATTGTCGTAAAAACCCATCTGATTCACTAATGTCCTCGAGGGTAGTAAATCTGCTTACGTGGTCTGGCCTGTAGCACTCTTAACTGCCCTTTGAAATGGCCTAGCAAGCCACTCAGTTCAAGGGCAATTGGGGATGGGCAACAAATGCTGGCCTTGCCAATGACGCCCACATCCCATGAAAGAATTTTAAAAAGTACATGATGCACTGCAGCATCTCACCAAGGCTCCTTCGATGGCACCTTCCAAATCCACAGCCTCCACCACCCAGAAGGACAAGGATAGCAAACACATGGGAACACCAGCACCTGCAAGTTCCCCTCCAAGTCATAGACCATCTTGACTTGGAACTATATCGCTGTCTCTTTACTATCACTGAGTCAAAAACCTGAACTTACCTAACAGCACTGTTGGTGTACCTACACCATATGGACTACAGCGGTTCAAGAAGGTGGCTCACAACCAGCTTCTCAAGGGCATCTAGGGATGGGCAATAAATGCTAGCCTTACCAGCGATGCTTACATCCCATGAATGAATAAAAAAAATATACAGTGTCAACAAGAAGTAAACTTTGTGAATTTCAAGCTAATGCAGTCCAAATCATCAGTTATGTCCAGTAGCACTTTGCATGCAGTATTAACACACTGGCCACCCCAGGCAATGTATCTTGCATTGAGGTCCCCAGGATTAGTGTGTTGTTTCAAAACTAAAGTTGTCCTGAATAGGTCCGGTGCAGGACAAGTCACTAGTGGACAGTAAATAAAGAATTTGCATTGATGTAGCACTGATTATGACCTCAGGATGTGCCACTACAATTTACAGCCAATGAAATACTTTAGAAGTGTAGTAATTGTTCTAGTTTGGGAAGAAGTACTTTTGAGGTGTTGTCACTGTTGTCATTAAATAGATTTATAGTTCCAGATAAACTTAAGAAGCTACACATTCTAGTCCACAGATAGTAAGACAGATTTTGTTGTATTCCAGGCTGTGATTCATGAGGAGGACTGTTTTACCTCCTGTCTAACAATATTGTAATTCAGTAGGTTGAATCAGTCTTTGTTGAACAGATAAGTCCAGGTCACTGAGATTATGAGGATAACAAGGACTTGTGTGTATCTCGTGCCTAATCTATCCCAAGGCACTTCGCAAGAGCGTTATCAACCAAAATTTGACACCTAGCCATATAAGGAGATACTAAAAAATTAAAATACTACAGATGCTGGAAATCTGAAATAAAAACAGAAAACACTGGAATACTCAGCAAGTCAGAGAGAAACAAAGTTAACACAGTTAACATTTCAGGTCAATGACCTTTCATCAGAACTGGAAAAAGTTAGCCATGTAACAGGTTTTAAGCAAGTACAGAGGTTGTACTTTCGTCTCTATTGCATTGCCTGTCTCTGCCCCTGCTTCAGCTCATCTGCTTCTGAAACCCTTATCCGTGCCTTTGTTTTCTCTAGACTTGATTTCTTAAATATTCTCCTCCTAGCTTGCACACTCTGTAAACTTGAGCTTATCCAAAATTCTACTGACCGTATCCCTAACTCGCACCAGGTCCCATTCACCCATCACCCATATGCTTGCTCACTTATACTGACTTCCAGTCCAGCAAAGCCTTGATTTTGAATTTCTCACTCTTGCTTTCAAATTCCTCTATCACTTGGTCCCTCCCTATCTCTGTAAACACTTTGAGCCCTACAACAGTCTAAGATATTTGTGCATCCCCAATTTCCATCACACAGTGGCAGCCATACCTTAAGCTGCTTAGGCCCTTAAGTTCTGGAATTCCCTCCTTAAACCTCTCCTCTGCCCTTTCCTCATTTAAAACACTTGTTAAAACTAACCTCTTTGACCTGTCATAATGTCTCCTTCTGTAGCTCAGTGTCATATTTTATCTGATAATGCTCCAATGAACTTGTATTTATTTTAGTTCTTTGGCCTCCTTATCTCGAGAGACAATGGGTAAGCGCCTGGAGGTGGTCAGTGGTTTGTGAAGCAGCGCCTGGAGTGGCTATACAGGCCAATTCTAGAGTTACACAGTTGGCTCTCCCCTGGCGCCTTTGTCTTTTTTCCTGCCAACTGCTAAGTCTCTTCGACTCGCCACACTTTAGCCCCACCTTTATGGCTGCCCACCAGCTCTGGCGAACGCTGGCAACTGACTCCCACGACTTGTGATCAATGTCACAGGACTTCATGTCGCGTTTGCAGATGTCTTTAAAGCGGAGACATGGACGGCTGGTGGGTCTGATACCAGTGACGAGCTCGCTGTACAATGTGTCTTTGGGGATCCTGCCATCTTCCATGCGGCTCACATGGCCAAGCCATCTCAAGCGCCGCTGACTAAGTAGTGTGTATAAGCTGGGGATGTTGGCTGCCTCGAGGACTTCTGTGTTGGAGATACGGTCCTGCCACCTGATGCCAAGTATTCTCCGGAGGCAGCGAAGATGGAATGAATTGAGACATCGCTCTTGGCTGACATACATTGTCCAGGCCTCGCTGCCATAGAGCAAGGTACTGAGGACACAGGCCTGATACACTCGGACTTTTGTGTTCCGTGACAGTGCGCCATTTTCCCACACGCTCTTGGCCAGTCTGGACATAGCAGTAGAAGCCTTTCCCATGCGCTTGTTGATTTCTGCATCTAGAGACAGGTTACTGGTGATAGTTAAGCCTAGGTAGGTGAACTCTTGAACCACTTCCAGAGCGTGATCGCCAATATTGATGGATGGAGCATTTCTGACGTCCTGCCCCATGATGTTCGTTTTCTTGAGGCTGATGGTTAGGCCAAATTCATTGCAGGCAGCCGCAAACCTGTCGATGAGACTCTGCAGGCACTCTTCAGTGTGAGATGTTAAAGCAGCATCGTTAGCACAGAGTAGTTCCCTGATGAGGACTCTCCGTACTTTGGACTTCACTCTTAGACGGGCAAGGTTGAACAACCTGCCCCCTGATCTTGTGTGGAGGAAAATTCATTCTTCAGAGGACTTGAACGCATGTGAAAGCAGTAGGGAGAAGAAAATCCCAAAAAGTGTGGGTGCGAGAACACAGCCCTGTTTCACGCCACTTAGGATAGGAAAGGGGTCTGATGAGGAGCCACCATGTTGAATTGTGCCTTTCATATTGTCATGGAATGAGGTGATGATACTTAGTAGCTTTGGTGGACATCCGATCTTTTCTAGTAGTCTGAAGAGACCACGTCTGCTGACGAGGTCAAAGGCTTTGGTGAGATCAATGCAAGCAATGTAGAGGGGCATCTGTTGTTCGCGGCATTTCTCCTGTATCTGATGAAGGGAGAACAGCATGTCGACGGTCGATCTCACTGCACGAAAGCCTCACTGTGCCTCAGGGTAGACGCGCTCAGCCAGCTTCTGGAGCCTGTTTCGAGCGACTCGAGCAAAGACTTTCCCCACTATGCTGAGCAGGGAGATTCCACGGTAGTTGTTGCAGTCACCGCGGTCACCTTTGTTTTTATAGAGGGTGATGATATTGGCATCGCGCATGTCCTGAGGTACTGCTCCCTCGTCCCAGCACAGGCATAGCAGTTCATGTAGTGCTGAGAGTATAGCAGGCTTGGCACTCTTGATTATTTCAGGGGTAATGCTGTCCTTCCCAGGGGCTTTTCCGCTGGCTAGAGAATCAATGGCATCACTGAGTTCCGATTTTGTTGGCTGTATGTCCAGCTCATCCATGACTGGTAGAGGCTGGGCTGCGTTGACGGCAGTCTTAGTGACAATGTTCTCCCTGGAGTACAGTTCTAGGTAGCACCTTTAACATAGTAAAATGTCCCAAGGTGTTTCCCAGGAGCATTTTCAAACAAATTTATTTTATTTATTTATTTTTAATTAGAGATACAGCACTGAAACAGGCCCTTCGGCCCACCGAGTCTGTGCTGACCAACAATCACCCATTTGTACTAATCCTATATTAACCCATATTCCCTACCACATCCCCACCATTCTCCTACCACCTACCTACACTAGGGGCAATTTACAATGGCCAATTTACCTATCAATCTGCAGGTCTTTCGCTTTGGGAGGAAACCGGAGTACCTGGCAGAAACCCATGCGGTCACAGGGGGAACTTGCAAACTCCGAACAGGCAGTACCCAGAACTGAACCCGGGTTGCTGGAGCTGAGGCTGCTGATTTAACACTGACTTGTTTCATTTTTTAATCTTTTATTAACATGGTACCTGTGAGACAGTATCATTCAATTAACAACTTTTAAAATGTTGTGGAAATGTGTTTGTCTTGTTTTCATCATTATTGGCATTGAGTACTTTTGACTAAATTTTTAAAATGCTCTTATTGTTATTAGGGTTGCTGAGTCCTTAGGCCATTCAGGAATGAAATCAGGAAGCACAAAGAGCAGAGGAAATATGGAATTTCTAAGACTGGGAGCAGTAACCTGCTTCAACACCAATCAGGCAGGAGCTGCTAAAATGGCGGCGCAAACTGGAGCAGCGGAATGGCCGACTCCATCCTTCAGCATTGCCAAGCCGGGGGCCACGCTATTGGTCCACGTCAAAATCATCAGCCCAATGGTGTGGCGACTGGACTGGGTGATGGTATTTAAGGAGCCGGCAGGCGTGCTATACCGGCTATCGTGTGCGGACAACAGACCAGAGCAGATCACAGCTAACCTCGCTAACATGTCTGAAGAAGGAAAGTTATTCGTTGGCGGCCTGAACTTCGACACAGACGAGCAGTCCCTGGAAGAGGTATTTTCCAAGTACGGGCAGATCTCCGAGGTGCGAGTGATTAAGGACAGGGACACCATGACGTCCCGCGGTTTCGGCTTTATCACTTTCGAGAACCCGGAGGACGCCAAAGACGCGATGCACGCGATGAACGGAAAATCCATCGACGGGCGGCAGATCCGTGTGGACCAGGCCGAGAAAAAATCGGGCGGAGGCTACGGAGGAGGCCGAGGCGGCGGCGGCTACGGACGTGGACGAGGCGGTGGCGGTTACAGCTCTCGGCAGTACGAATCGAGGGGCGACGGTTATTACCGGAGTGATGGCTACTCCCGAGGCCGGGGAACCGGCTACGGAGGTCGCAGCTCTTACAACCAGTGACACGAGTCTTCATCTTGTTTCGAGGTCTAACCTCCTCCTTTCGGTTGCTTTTTTTTGTGTGTGGGGGGAGGGGGAAGAGATGGAGAGCCGTTAATTCCCAGCCTCGTGTTTTCCCAGATAGATTACAACTGTTGGCCATCCCTCCCCTCCCCCCCCCCCTCTCTTACCCCCCACCCCCACCCATCCTCCCTCCTCCCCGGCACCGGATTGAGAGGCTGGCGGCTGCTGATCTCTGCTTGTTCCAGGTCCCGTTTACCGGGTGGTGGCACCCCTCCACCGCCTTTGTTCGGCGGAGAGTTTCATCTGTTGACTTTTTTTTATTAAAATAAAACCACCCAGTTTGTATATTTTAAAGGCATTTTTTTCTTTGAATCAATTTAGAGGAAATTGTGTAGGAATGTGTATTAGCTCTCCAGTTAAGTGCGCCAGTTAACGGTACAGCCGTACCAACCGCCAGTTCCAATTATCACCGAGTTGCTTTCGTTGGTTTTTTTCAAAAAGAAATGTCGTTTATATAATGTAGCAAGCATAAAAATCCCGCCCTCAGGCGCGGAGACTTCATTTTATTTTTTTGAAAAGCTGTATTGATGGGAAGTTGATAAACACGTTTTTGTACGAAACTTGTCTCTTTTGAGAAGTGAGAAATTAAAAAATGCCAATTGAAATGTGTCTGGAAAATCCTTTTGTTTAAAGGATGGATCGGGCCGGGCCGGCTCTAATCTTTTCTTCCCTGCGTGAGAAGGAAGGAAGATGGCGGCAATGCGGTATATGTCATTCATGCACCTCGCAGGTTGCTGAAGACAAGGTGAGTATTTCAAACAACGATGAGAACATGTTGCCCCTGATTCCTACACAAGAGGATGGGTTTTCAGTTGCTGCTTTCGGGCCCACGTTGGTCGCCACGTGGTGGGGTGTTAAAGCAGCGCCTCCTTCTCTGCTTTCCCCCCCCTCCCCCTTCCTACTGCAGTCTGTACCTTTCCCCCTCCCTCACTGTAAAGTCTCTTCTTCCCCCTCCCTCTCTTCACTGCAGAACTTCTCGCTTTTAGAAACCCCCCCCCCTCGCAGAGTCTTTCTGTCCCCCCTCAGCGACACGCCCACGCAGAGCTTCTCTCTTCGCCCGCCCTCTCACTGCAGAGCCTCTCTTCGTCCCCGTTTCTTACGCCGCAGAGAGCCTCTTCCCACTCTTTGGCCCCGCCGCCGCAGAGCCTGTCCTGCAACTCCCTGCATTACGTTACTGAGCTGCTGCAGTTACTGCATCTTGCAGCCAGCGACGGCTTAATTTTAAATTTCATTCTTCAGCTGTTGGCTGCAGTGGAATAACACTGGAATGCCTTGGATTGAGATTTTAATAACAAATGTACTCGCAACTGGAAAATGCCTAATCCAAAGCATAGGTTTGGTGAAGGAAACGGACATTTTGCAGCGCACAAGGAAGGCCATGTGCTATATTGTGTCTGCTGTCTCAGCTTTCTAATATCTCATGGTCGTTTTTTCTCGTAGCCCTACAAATTATCCCATCCACGCTTTAGCGTGAATAATTTTTGAAACCGACTGGTGTGACGAAGGGGCTACTTTTGTCTCGTTTTCTTCCACACCATTGTACGACAGTCGCCACGCTACTGCCCCTCCCATAAACCGTGCTTACCAGCAGACATGAGTGCTCCCCGTAGTGGTTTGCAGTAACGGCCGCTGGTTTTATCGGCTGCCCAACCGATTGGGACAATACTTTGCGAAAATGTAGATAAAGCACGTGAAATAAATGAAATTTTCCTCTTCTGCTTTCTGGCTGTTTACGAATATCAGAGGATGTTTCTGCTTTTCGAGAGGAAAGTCATAAACCCTGATTTGGAAAACAATCTTTTTTAACAATCTAGTACGTGGTAATTTTGTTAGCGAGCGCCCATATGATGCGATGTAAATGAACCGTGTTCTGAGTCAAGTCGGACATTCTAATCATTCAGTTTTGTATTTTAAAACAAAAAATCGACAAATAGATTTAATCTGCAGTAAAGCAGATTTAATTCTGGTGGTGATTGGCAACCATCTTTTTTTAAAAGATCTCTAGCGCAGGGCCTGAAGTGAACACGCATGAGACTACAGTATTTGTCTGAAATCTTCCAAATACTACGAGATCGATTTATAATTAAATATTTTGCAAGCGAGCTAAAGTTTAAATTTATTCAACGTTTTATAGTGATGTCCAAATTCCTGATCGTAGAGTTGGCCTGGCATAAGGTAAAGGCAGACTACTACAGAATCCTGATCCTACGATGTGTATTGGTGGAAGCTCGGTAAGAACATACTTAGCCTCCCTTTATAGCTGCGTGTACGCTGCATTCACTCACCACCCGTGATCAGCCATCTTTATGGGTCGTAAGTGAAATTGAGATTTGCTAGGTGTACTCCAGATACTAAATTTAAAAAGTGTTGGAAATACGCAGCAAGTCAGGTAGCATCGGTGGAGAGGAAAACAAGTTCACATTTCAGGTGGTTGACCTTTTGTCAGAACTTTTTCTCTCTGGATGCTGCCTGACCTGAGTATTTCCAGCATTTTCTGTTTTTGTTTTGATTTCTAGCATCAGCAGTATTTTGCTTTTGTGTCATCAAACTGAAACCTTGCTACTTCTTTGCTCTCCGCAGATTCCTGCCTGACGACCTGAGAATTTCCAGCATTTTGTCATTACTTGATTTCCAGCGTCTGCAGTATTTTACTTATATGAATTGATAACAATTAAGGAGTGGATTCTGTAATACTAAAGATAATGCAGCCCTAGTTTGTTGGTTTTGGGCCATTTGGGTACATTACATGTATTGATGCTGGGTTTAAAATTCAGTATTGACAGATTCTTGCTGACTATAAATCAGCACGTGAAAGCAATGTAGGTTAGAGGCCACACCAAAACACTTGTTTGCTTCACTGAAAGTTAGTGTAAAAGTAACAATTCTGGCAGTAGTTTGATGGAAACATCACACAAATACGAAGTTTGGGGTAAAAGCAAGACTTCCATTCATGTAGCTTCCTTCAATACCTCAGGATGGCCCAAACAGCTTTACAGCATTGCTGTACTTTTTGAAGTGTCATCACTGTTGTAATGCAGGGGCCCAGCAGGCTCCCTCAAAACAGTAATGTGGAAATGACCAGGTAGTCTGTTTCTGTGTTGATTTAAGGATAAATATTGGCCACAACATGGGATAATTCTCCTGCTTAGTTCTGGGCACCACACCTAAGGAAGGCATTCAAGAGAATGCAGAATAAATTCACTGGAATCGTTCCAGGGATGAGGTACTTAAGTTATGTGGATAGTTTGGAGAAGCTGGGCTGTTCTCCTTGGAGAAGTTTAAGACAGGATTTGATAAAGGTGTTCAAAATCATGTGTCTGGACAGAATAAAAGGGGAGAAACTCTTTCCATTGGTGGAAGGATCCAGAACCAGAGGACACTGATTTAAGGCGATTGGCAAAAAAAAAGCACCGGCGCCATGAGGAAAAATTTATTTCAACAGGGGAGTGGTTTTGATCTGGAATACACTGCCTGAGTGGTGCAGGCAAATTCAATCTAGGCTTTCAAGAAAATTGGATAATTATCTGGAGAGAAAATTTGCAGGGTTATGGGAAAAGGTGGGGGAGTGGGACCACGTGAGCCAGCACCGGCACGATGGCCTGCTTTTTGCTGTAACCATTCTATGATTCTAAGGTTGGGAGCTGCACATGAGTCCTTAATGGAGGTTTGCAGAACTCTGGCCTAGATTTTTCTGTGCAAGTCTCTGGTGTGGGACTCTGTAGTAAGAATGTTACCAACTGAGCCACAGCTGACACTGCAAATGTAACAATAAAGGGATAATCTGGAATATTTTATATTTTTCATCCCTTCCTGCCCAACTTTTATTTTTAAAAAATATATATCATTTGAGAAATGAGTTTGGGACAGTCTAAATTTTATTGCTAGTAGGCTAATACACAAGCTCTCTTGAATTTGGATATAAATTGGAGTAAGACTCAGGCCTTAAGAATGCAAGAAGCAGGAGTAGACCATTTGGCCCATCGAGCCTGCTCTGCCATTCATTACTATCATGGCTGATCCTTGGCGTCAACTCCACTTTCCTAAATACAGCCCGGGAAGCGGACTGCCTTAACTGCCTCCTCTCTACTCCGGGCAGGTGGGAGCTGAGCCTGGAGCCATTTCAGCTACTCCTAGTAAGGTGATTGGTCAGTAAGTGCTTTGTGTAAGGGACAGTGTGTCAATAGCTAGGTTAGGACACCAGAGTTAAGGTAGATCTCTAGAAAGAACTAGCACTTTATATTTTATTTTAAAGATAAAATAATTCAAATAAATAGCTAAAACACATATCTGTGTAATTAAGAAACATATAACTTTAGCTGTAGGTGGTACTAGCATTTAATAAGCACAGTAAATTCTATTATACATTGGAATTATTTAAAGTTAATTAAGAAAGTAATTAAAGTAAATTAACTAATAGCATAAGTAACAATGGCAGGATAAGTGTTGTGTTGCAGCTGTGATATGTGGGAGCTTTTGGATGCCATGGTGATCCAGGACAAACACATCTGCAGAAAGTGTAAGCAGCTGGAGGAATTCTGGATCAGGATTATTGATCTGGAAGCCGAACTGCAAACACTGCAACATAACGGAGGGAAATACATGGACACTTTGTTCTGGAAGACGGTCACACCTCTTAAGAACAGGGTGACCTGTTTTGGTCAGCAATGAGGGACAGGAGGATGTGACTAAGTGAGGCAGGTAATGGGACCGAGCAGACTGTAGTGGAGCCTCAGACTTTGCAATTGTCAAACAGGTTTGAGGTGCAAGATGGATGAGCAGACTGGCCATGGCACTGTGGTACAGGAAGCCATTCAAATGGGGGGAGCAAAAAGGAATGTAGAGGTAGTAGGGGACAGTATAGTGAGGGGGATTGACATTGTTCTGTGCAGTCGAGAGCGTGAGTCCAGAAGGCTGTGTTGCCTACCTGCTGCTAGGGTTCGGGACATCTGCTCAGGGCTGGACAGGAACTTGGAGTGGGAGGGGGAGGATCCAGTTGTCGTGGTCCATGTAGGTACCAACAACATGGGTAGGACTAGGAAAGGGGTTCTGCTGAGAGAGTATGAGGAGTTGGGCACCATACTGAAGAGCAGAACCTCAAGGGTGGTAATCTCTGGATTATTACCTGAGCCTCATACCAATTGGCAGAGGGCAATAAGATTAGTGTGGGAGGAGTGGGTTTCGGTAGCGCCAGTATTGGGGAACGTGGGGGCCAGTGTTCTAGCAAACTGTATAACTAGGGAAGTAGAGAGGGCTTTAAACTAAACAAGGGGTGGGGGGTGGGTGGTGAGAGATCAAGCTTGAGTAGATGTAGCAAACCAATTGGTAAGAGTCAAGGCAGGAGAGCAGAATAAGTAATGTGGGAAATGAAGGTCAAAGAATGGCAGGAAGGGACAGGAAAAAAAAAACCTAAGAACACTCGAGACTAGATATTAAAAAGATAACAAAGACAAAACTATAGGCTCTATATCTGAATGCATGTAGCATTCATAACAAAGTAGCCAAACTGATGGCACACATTGAAGTAAATAAATATGATCTCGGCGCAGTGGTTAGCACCGCAGCCTCACAGTTCCAGCGACCCGGGTTCGATTCTGGGTACTGCCTGTGCGGAGTTTGCAAGTTCTCCGTGTCTGCGTGGGTTTTCGCCGGGTGCTCTGGTTTCCTCCCACAGCCAAAGACTTGCAGGTTGATAGGTAAATTGGCCATTTGTAAATTGCCCCTTGTGTAGGTAGGTGGTAGGGAATATAGGATTACTGCAGGGTGAGTATAAATAGGTGGTTGTTGGTCGGCACAGACTCGGTGGGCCGAAGGGCCTGTTTCAGTGCTGTATCTCATAAAATTTTAAAAAAGAGATGTAGCTCAGAATGACTAGGATTGGATCCTGAATATTGGGTGTATGACATTCAAGAAGAATAGGAAACTAGGTAAAGGTGGTGGGGTAGCGCTGTTAATCAAGGATGGTATTGGTGCAATAGTTAGAGATGACCTTGGTTCAAGAGATCAGGAAATAGAATCAGTTTAGGTGGAGATGAGGAATAGTAGGGGAAAGAAGTCAGTGGGACTGGTCTACAGGCTCCCAAATAGTAATCACAATGTAGGACGAGATATGCAATAAGAAATATTGGGTGCTTGTGATAAATGGGTGATTTTAATCTACATAAACTGGAAAAATCCGATTGGCAGTAATAGCCTGGATGAGGAGTTCATTGAATGCTTTCGCGATAATTTCTTAGAGCAGCACATTCTGGAACCAACCAGGGAACAGGTTATTGTGTGACCTTGGTATTGTGTAATGTGACAGGATTAATTAATGACCTCCGAGTAAAGGTACCTCTAGGTAACAGCGATCACAATATGATTGAATTTTACATCCAGTTTAAAAGAGAAGAGTGAGTCTAAGACTAATATTTTAAACTTGAATAAGGGTAACTATGTGAGCATGAAAGCTAGCTGAAGTGAACTGGGTTACTAGGCTTAGATCAACAGAGAACCAGTGGCAAATATTTAAGGGGATATTTCAGAATAAGTATGTTCCTACTATAAAGAAAAATTCTAAGGGGAGGACCATGGTTAACTAAAGTTCAGGAAAGCATCAAACTTGAGGAAAAGGCATATAATTACACAAAGATGAGTGGCAGTTCAGATGATTGGTCAGAATATGAAGAATGGCAGAGAATGACTTAAGGGTTAATCAGGAGAAAGAAATTAGAGTATGAGGAAGCTAGCTAGAAATGGAAAAACTGATAGCAAGAGTTTCTACAGGTATTTAAAAAGGAAGAGTTAGTAAAGTGAGTTAGTCCTCTAGAGAGTTAGAATGGGGAGCTAATAGTAGATAATAAGGAAATGGCAGATGCAATGAACAAATATTTTGCTTCTGTCTTCACTATAGAGGGTACAAAAAAAACATTCCAGTAATAGCTGTAAATTAGAAGGTGGAAGGAAAAGAGGAACTCAATTGTAATTTCACCACCAGGGAAGCGGTGCTGACCAAACTGATGGCGCTGCAGGCTGATAAGTCCCCGGGTCTTGATGGACTTCATCCTAGGGTCTTAAAAGAGATGGCTAATGAGGTAGTAGATGCATTGGTAATATTTCAAAATTTGCTAGATTCTGAAAAGGTTCCATCAGACTTGAAAGTAGCAAATACAACCCCTCTATTCAAGAAGGGAGGGGGAGACAGAAAACAGGCCAGTTACCTTGACCTTCTTAGGGAAGGTGTTAGAATCGATCATTAAGGAGGTTGTAGCTGGGCACTTAGAAAAACTCATGGTAATCAGGAACAGTCAGCAGAGCTTTGTGAAAGGGAAATCAGGTTTAACCAATGTGTTGCGAGTTCTTTGAAGGAGTAACATGTGCTGTGGATAAAGGGGAGCCTGACGTAAGTACTTAGATTTCCAGAAGGCATTTGGCAAGGTGCCACATAAAAGGTTATTGGGCAAAGTAGGAGCTCATGGTGTAGGGGGTAAAATATTAGCATGGATAAAAGATTGGCTGGCTAGCAGCAGAGTATGCATCAATGGGTCCTTTTCTGAGTGGCAGGATGTGACGAGTGGAGTCCTGCAGGGGTCTCTGCTGGAGCTACAACTTTTTACAATTTATATCAATGACTTAGATGAGGGGAGCAATGGCATGGTGGCTAAATTTGCAGATGACAGAGGTAGGAAAGTATGTTGTGAAGAGGACATAAGGAGGTTGCAGACCGATATAAATAGGTTGAGTGAGTGGGCAAAAATCTGGCAGATGGAGGATAATGTGAAGTTCACTTTTGCAGGAAGAATAAAAAAGCGGAGTATTACTTAAATGGAGAATGACTACAGAATTCCAAGGTGCAGAAGGATCTAGGTGTTCTAGTGCATGAGTCTCAAAGTTAGTATGCAGGTACAGCAGGTAATCAAGAGGGCTAATGGAATGCTATCCTTCATTACGAGAGGAATTGAAAATAAAAGTAAGGATGTTATGCTTCAGTCATGCAGGGCATTGGTGAGAACACATCCCAAATACTGTGTGCAGTTTTGGTCTCCTTATTTAAGGAAGGATGTAAATGTGTTGGAGGCAGTTCAGAGGAGGTTTACTAGATTGATACCTGGAATGAGTGAGTTGCCTTATGAGGAAAGGTTGGACAGACTGGGCTTGTTTTCACTGGAGTTTAGAAGAGTGAGGGGAGACTTGATTGAAGTATATAAGATCCTAAACAGTCTTAACAAGGTGGATGTGGAGAGGATGTTTCCTCTTGTGGGTGAGTCCAGAAATGTTTTAAAATTAGGGGTCACCCTTTTCAGACAGATGAGGGGAAATTTTCTTCTTTCAGAGGGTTGTGTGACTTTGGAACTCCCTGTCTCAGAAGGTGGTGGAGGTGGGGACATTGAATATTTTTAGGGTGGAGATGGATAGATTCTTGTTAGGTAAGGGAATGTGAGGTTATTGGGGGTAGATGGGAGTGTGAAATTCGAGACACAAACAGATCAGCCATGATCTTATTGAATAGTAGAGCAGGCTCGAGGGGCCGAATGGCCTACTTCTCCTAATTTGTATATTCCTGCCTGCTCTCCATATCCCTTGATTTCCTCAAGAGACCAAAAATCTGTCTATCCCAGCCTTAAATATATTCAACGATGGAGCAACCACAACCCTCTGGGGTTGAGAATTCCAAAGATTCACAACTCCGAGAGAAGTTGTTTCTCATCTCAGCCCTAAATGATCAGCTTCTTGTCCTGAGATTGTGTCCCCTTGTTCTAGATTCTCCAACCAGGGAAAAGAACCTCAGTGTCAAGCCCCTTCAGAATCTTGCATGTTTCAATGAGATCACCTCTCGTTCTTCTAAACTCCAGAGGGTATAGATCCAATTTACTCAGCTTGTCCTCATTGGACAACCCTCTCATCCAATGAACTAATCTAGTGAACCTTCACTGTACTGCCTCCAATGCAAGTATATCCTTCCTTACATCTTCTTTGGCCTCCTTGTCTCAAGAGACAATGGGTAAGCGCCTGGAGGTGGTCAGGGTTTGTGAAGCAGCGCCTGGAGTGGCTATAAAGGCCAATTCTAGAGTGACAGACTCTTCCACAGGTGCTGCAGATAAAATTGGTTGACAGGGCTGTTATGCAGTTGGCTCTCTCCTTGCGCTTCTGACTTTTTTCCTGCCAACTGCTAAGTCTCTTCGACTCGCCACGCTTTAGCCCTGCCTTTATGGTTGCCCACCAGCTCTGGCGATCGCTGGCAACTGACTCCCACGACTTGTGATCAATGTCACAGGACTTCATGTCATGTTTGCAGACGTCTTTAAAGCAGAGACAAGGATGGCCGGTGGGTCTGATAGCAGTGATGAGCTCGCTGTACAATGTGTCCTTGGGGATCCTGCCATCTTCCATGCGGCTCACATGGCCAAGCCATCTCCGGCGCCGCTAGCTTAGTAGGGTGTATATGCTGGGGATGTTGGCTGCCTCGAGGACTTCAGTGTTGGAGGTACGGTCCTGCCACCTGATGCCAAGGATTCTCCGGAGGCAGCGAAGATGGAATGAATTGAGACGTCGCTGTTGGCTGACGTACATTGTCCAGGCCTCGCTGCCCGAGAGCGAGTTACTGAGGACACAGGCTTGATACACTTGGACTTTTGTGTTCTGTGTCAGTGCGCCATTTTCCCACACACTCTTGGCCAGTCTGGACATAGCAGTGGAAGCCTTTCCCATGCGCTTGTTGATTTCTGCATCGAGAGACAGGTTACTGTTGATAGTTGAGCCTAGGTAGGTGAACTCTTGAACCACTTCCAGAGTGTGGTCGCCAATATTTATGGAAAGGACATTTGTGACGTCCTGTCCCATAATGTTCGTTTTCTTGAGGCTGATGGTTAGGCTAAATTCGGTGCAGGCAGCCGCAAACCTGTCTGTCTCTGCAGACACTCTTCAGTGTGAGATGTTAATGCAGCATCGTCAGCAAAGAGGAGTTCCCTGATGAGGGCTTTCTGTACTTTGGTCTTCGCTCTTAGATGGGCAAGGTTGAACAACCTGCCACCTGATCTTGTGTGGAGGAAAATTGCTCCTTCAGAAGACTTGAACACATGTGAGCACAGCTGGGAGAAGAAGATCCCAAACAGTGTAGGTGTGAGAACACAGCCCTGTTTCACGCCACTCAGGATAGAGCTCAGCAGACTCAATGTAGACATTGCAGCACTTCAGGAGACACGCCTCCCTGTGAGCGGATCTCTAAGAGCAAGACTACACCTTCTTCTGGCAGGGTAGGGATCCTGAAGAACCAAGACAGCATGGAGTGGGCTTCACCATCAGAAACTCTTTGCTTAGCATGATAGAGCCACCCTCAAATGGCTCGGAACGCATACTGTCCATCCGTCTGTTCACCTCCTCTGGTCTAGTACACCTACTCAGCACCTATGCTCCAACACTCTGCTCCCCACCTGAAACTGAAGACCAGTTCTACGAGGAACTCCATAATATCATTAGTAGCATCCCCAACACCGAACACCTGTTCCTGCTGGGGGACTTTAATGCCAGGGTTGGGGCCGACCACGACTCCTGGCCCTCCTGCCTTGGGCGCTATGGCATTGGTAGGATGAATGAGAATGGACAGAGACTGCTTAAGTGATGTACCTATCATAACCTCTGCATCACCAACTCATTCTTTCACACCAAACCCTGTCACCAGGTTTCTTGGAGGTACCCAAGATCACGCCGTTGGCACCAGCTGGACCTCATCGTCACATGGCGAGCCTCTCTAAACAGCGGTCAAATCACACGCAGCTTCCACAGTACGGACTGTGACACTGACCACTCCCTGGTGTGCAGAAAGGTTAACCTCAAACCAAAGAAGCTGCATCACTCCAAGCAGAAGGGCTACCCGCGCATCAACACGAGCAGAATGTTTCATCCACAGCTGTTATGTAAGTTTCTAAATTCACTCAAAAATGCCCTTCAAAACACTCCCACAGGGGATGCAGAGACCAAGTGGGCCCACATCAGAGATGCCATCTATGACTCAGCAATGACCACCGATGGCAAACGTGTGAAGTGGAATGCAGACTGGTTTCAATCTCACATTGAAGAGCTGGAACCTGTCAAAGCTGCTAAGCGCATTGCACTGCTGATCTACAAGAAAGCCCCCAGCGAGTTAACATCCGTAGCATTTAAAGCAGCCAGAAGCGCTGCACAAAGAACAGCCAGGTGCTGCACAAATGACTACTGGCAACATCTATGCAGTCGTATTCAGCTGGCCCCTGACACTGGAAATATCAGAGGAATGTATGATGGCATTTAGAGGGCTTTTGGCCCAACCATCATGAAGATCGCCCCTCTCAAATCTAAATCCGGGGACGCAATCACTGACCAACACAAGCAAATGGACTGCTGGGTGGAGCACTACCTAGAACTGTACTCCAGGGAAAATGTCAGAGACCGCCCTCAATGCAGCCCAGTCTCTGCCAGTCATGGATGAGCTGGACGTACAGCCAACAAAATTGGAACTCAGTGATGCCATTGATTCTCTAGCCAGCGGAAAAGCCCCTGGGAAGGACTGCATTACCCCTGAAATCAAGAGTGCCAAGCCTGCTATACTTTCAGCACTGTATGAACCGCTTTGCCTGTGCTGGGACGAGGGAGCAGTACCACAGGACATGCGCGATGCCAATATCATCACCCTCTATGAAGAACAAGGGTGACCACGGTGACTGCAACAACTACTGTGGAATCTCCCTGCTCAGCACAGTGGGGAAAGTCTTCGCTCGAGTCGCTTTAAACAGGTTCCAGAAGCTGGCTGAGCGCGTCTACCCTGAGGCAGTGTGGCTTTCGTGCAGAGATCCACCATTGACGTGCTGTTCTCCCTTCGCCAGCTACAGGAGAAATGCCGTGAACAACAGATGCCCCTGTACGTTGCTTTCTTTGATCTCACCAAAGCCTTTGACCTTGTCAGCAGACGTGGTCTCTTCAGACTACGAGAAAAGATTGGATGCCCACCAAAGCTACTAAGTATCATCACCTTCCTTACATATGGAGGCCAAAACTATGCACAGTACTCCAGGTGTGGTCTTACCAAAGCCCTGTAAAATTGTAGCAAGACATCTTTATTCTTATACTGCAGTTGGCTTGCAATAAAGGCCAACATGCCATTTGCCTTCCTAATTGCTTGCTGTACCTGCACGCTAACCTTTGTGTTCCTTGTATGGGTACATGCAAGTCCCTCTGACCATCA
The DNA here is from genome assembly GCF_036365525.1 of Heterodontus francisci. Lineage (NCBI taxonomy): Eukaryota > Metazoa > Chordata > Chondrichthyes > Heterodontiformes > Heterodontidae > Heterodontus > Heterodontus francisci. The sequence continues at coordinate 197,664,345 of NC_090373.1, read as the reverse complement.
ACATTTCATGCCTTTTAAAAAATATTCTGCTTTTCTGTTCTTATTACCAAAGTGTATAACCTCACACTTCCCCACATTATATTCCATCTGCCTCCTTGTTGTCCACACACACTGTCTATAACACTTGGTGTCCTCCTCACAGCTCTCATTTCCACCTATCTTTGTATCATCAGCAAACTCAGATACTTTTACTCTCGGTCTCTTTGTCTAAATCATTAATATGGATTGTAAATCGCTGAGGCCCCCAGCACTGATCCTTGTGGCACTCCACTAGTCATAGCCTGCCAATTTGAAAATATCCCATTTATCCCTACTCTCTACCCCCAATCTCATAAGCCCTTATCTTGTGTATTAACCTTTTGGAAATCCAAGTATACTACATCTACTAATTCCCCTTTATCTATCCTACTAGTTACATCTTCAAAAAACTAATAAATTTGTCAAACACTATTTCCCTTTCATCAAACCATGTTGCCTTTGTCTGATCATACTATGATTTTCTAAGTGCATTGTTAAGACCTCCTTAATAAATTACAGCACTTTCCTGACGACTGATGTCAGACTAAATAGCTAGTAGTTCCCCATTTTCTCTCTTCCCACAAAGAACAGTACAGCAGAGGAACAGGCCATTTGGCCCTCCAAGCCTGCGCCAATCTTGATGCCTGTCTAAACTAAACTAGCCCTCCTTTCTTGAATAGCGGTATTACATTTACTAACTTGCAATCCACTGGGACCATTCTACAATCTAGGGAATTTTGTAAAATCATAACCAGCGCATCCAGTATCTCCGCAGCTACCTCTTTTAGAACCTTAGAATATAGACCAAGTCCTGGGGATTTCTCGGCTTTTAGTCCATTAAGTTTTTCCAATACTTTTTCTCTGCTGATATTAATTACCTTACGTCTCATTCTTATTAGCCCCTTGGTTACCCTCCATTTCTGGTATGTAGTTTGTGTCTACCATTGTGAAGACAGACACAAAATATTTGTTCAACGTCTCTGCCATTTCCTCAGTCCCCATGATAATTTCTCCTGTCTCTGTCTCAAAGGAACCAATGTTTACTTTAGCTACTCTTTTTTTATATATTTGTAAAAGCTCTTACAATCTGTTTCAATATTCCTGGCTAGCTTACACTCATATTTTTTCCTTTGTCAACTTTTTGCTGGCCCTTTGCTGGTTTCTAAAACGCTCCCAAGCCTCAGGCTTACTCCTATTCTTTGCAACATTATGAGCCTCTTTTAATCTAATACTTTCCTTAACTTCCTTAGTAAGGCGGGGATGAATCTTTCTTGCTGAGTTTTTGTTTTTTAATGGAATGTATTTTTGTTGAACATTTTGAATTGTTTCTTTAAATGTTTTCCACTGTTTATTTACCACCATACCTTTTTAGTCTATTTACCCAACCAATCATAGCCAGGTCTCCTATCATACCTGTGTAATTGGCTTTGTTTAAGATTCTTGTTTGGGACTGTAGTACGTCACTTTCAAACTTAATATGGAATTCATTTGTATTGTGATCACTTTTTTTCCAAGAGGGTCTTTTACTATGAAATTACTAATTAACCCTGCCTCATTGCACAATACTAGATCTAAAATAGCTTTATCTCTGGTTGGTTGCACGATTGGACAGGAAACTCATGACAAATTCATCTTCCAGACGGCCTGTGCTAATTTGATTGGTCCAGTTTTATATGAAGATTCAAGTCCCCCGCAATTATTACATTGCCTTTGTAACAAGCTCCAATTATTTCTTCCTTAATGTTCTGTCCAACTCTATTACTCCTGTTAGGGGGCCTATAAACTGCTCACACCAGCATTTTCTGACTTTTTACTATTCCTGATCTCCACCCACACTGATTCTACTTCCTCATCTTCTGAGCCAAGATTCTTTCTCACTACTGTCCTTATATCAGCCTTTACTATCAGAGATTCTCCATTCTGTCTGTCCTTTCAAATATTGTGTACCCTGGATTATTTATTTCCCAACCTTGGTCACCTTATAACCATGACTAATGGCGATTAGATCAAAACCATTTATCTCTATTTGTGACACTAACTGTAAATGCCTCATGCATTCAAATAAAGAGCCTTTAGTTTTTTTTTCTTCACTAAGTGCATCAGCGAATAAGGTCCATGCACAATTACCAAACGTCTAAACCTCAACAGAAAGTTTTTTTTAAATTCTGTAATTATACCTGGGGCATGGTTTCAAATGGAAAGTACTCCATTTTCTATTACTATCTTGCATCTTGAGCACAAATTTATTTTTTAAACTCAGTCTGGTTTAGCTTGCACATGAAAAGAAAATTTTTTTGGAGAAGTATATGAGAGAAGGATATTTTGATTGCACTAAATGAAAGGTTGCAGGAGGCTTGTGTGGAGCATTAACGCCAGCATAGACCTGTTGGGCTGAATGGCCTGTTTCTGTTCTGTTACTACTTTGTAAGGCAGCAGCCTCTGGGATGAGAATAGAAAATTGCAGGTAGAGCAATCAAAAGTGAATACTGCAAGTTTCAGCTGCACTTCTAGTTGAGTTTCTACAATTGGCTTGAGCACTCTGAGGATTGTGGAGGGAGATTCATTCATTTTCTACTCTTATGCATCTCTTAACCCACCAAAGCTGAGTAGTTTGTCATGCTCAGGTATACACATGGAAAATAGTAGGCTAATGGAAGCAGTATGAACCAGCACCCGCAGAAAGGCAAAGGACAAGAGAATGGGAAAAATATTAATGCTTCAATGTTGATTGCCTTGTATTAATGATTACCAAGGCTGAATAAAAGTTGAGATTCCTGTATATTTATAGAATCATGCAGCACAGGAGGAGGCCATTTGGTCTACTGTATCTGTGCCAGCTCTTTGAAAAAGCCATTCAGTTAGCCCCATTCCTCTACTCTTTTCCCATAACCCTGCAGATTTTTCCTTTTCCAGTATATCCATTCACTTCTGACTATCATTATTGACTATGCTTCCATCAGACTTTTAGGCAGTGTGTTCTAGCTCATTTCTATCTGGAGTAGGTCTATTCTCAGAAAGGTCTAATTTTAAGGTTATGCCCTCTTGTTCTGCAATCCCAAACCAGAGGAAATAATCTCAGATTGTGTCCTATTCTGGGCACCATATTTAGGAGGGAGTGCAGAGGAGATTTATTCGAATGGTACCAGGGCTGAGGGAATACAATTACTTGGACAGAGAAGGCTAAGAGGAGATTTGATATAGGTGTTTAAAATCATGAGAGGATTAAATAAATTAAAGAAAAACTGTTTCCAATGGCAATGACCAGAGGGCACAAATTTAAGGTGCTTGGCAAAAGAACCAGAGCCAACAAGAAATAAACTTACAGAAATGATTGAGATTTGGAATGCAGGCTGATAGATACAGATTCACCAATAGCCTTCAAAAAGGAATTGGAAATCATATTTAAAAATTGCAGGGACATGAGGAAAGGGCAGGGGAGGGCGACTAACTGCATTTCTTTTGCAAAAGCTGGTGCAGACACAATGAGTGAATAACCTATTCTGTGCTGTACTATTCTGTGATTTTTTTTTTGGACTCTAATCGCTTCCACCCTTCCTTTGGTCACCATTTTTTGGCTTTATAGAAGAATTGCGTTTCCTTTTATGTGAGCTGCTAATCCCTTCTAATAGGATAGCACCTTCCAAACTCGTGACCACTACCACCTAGGGTAGCTGATGCATGGGAACACCACCACCTGCAAGCTCCCCTCCAAACACACACCATCCTGACTTGGAACTATATCTCCATTCCTTCACTGTTGTCACAAAACTTTGGTCATGAAGAGAAATCTTTTCACTCAGAGGGTAGTGGGTCTGGAATTCACTGCCCAGATTGGTAGTGGAGGCAGAAACCCTCAACTCATTTAACTGGACCCGCACCTGAAGTGCTGTAACCTGCAAGGCAACGGACCAGGTGCTAGAAGGTGGTGTTAGATTGGGCAGCTAGTTTTTTCAGCCAGTGCCATAACTTTTCTATGGTTCTAACTCCCTTCCTAACAGCACTGTGGGAATACCTACACCACATGGACTGCAGCAGATCAAGAAGGCAGCTCACCATCATGGGCAATAAATGCTGACCTAGCCAGCGACGCCCACATCCTGTGAAATAATAAAAAAGGGCATATGGCCTCGCGAGCCCCTCTGACATTCATTACGATCATGGCTGGTCTTTAACCTGAACTCACTCTATTTTCCTGCCTGATTTCCATATCCCTTGATTCCCTTTAAATTCAAAATCTGTCTATCTAAGCCTAGAATATACTCAACAACTGAGCATTCACAGCCTTCTGATTACAGAACTCCGAAGATTCACAATCCTCTGAGTGAAAAAATGCCTCCTCTTCTCAATCCTAAATGATCAACCCCCTATTTCTAGACTCCCCAGTTAGGGAAACAAGCCCTAGTGTCTACCCCATCAAATCTCCTCAGAATCTTATATATTTCAATGAGATCAACACTCATTCTTCTAAACTCCAGAGAGTACAGGCCCATTTCACTTAATCTCTAATCAAAGGACAACCCTCTCATCCTGGCAATCAGTCCAGTGAACCGCCTCCAAGGCAAGTATATACTTACGAAGATAAGATCAAACTGTGCACAGTACGCCAGGTATGGTGCCACCAAAGCCTATACAATTGTTGCAAGACTTCCTTACTCTTGGATTACAGCCCCCTTGCAATAAAGGCCAACATACCATTTGCTTTTCCTACCTGTTTGCTGTACCTGCATGCTAACTTTCTTGTACAACACCCAAATCACTGTGAACACCAACATTTGACAGTTTCTCACCATGTGATTTTCTGTTTTTCCTACCTCACAATTCCCCACATTACATTCCATCTGCCACTTTATTGCCCACACACTTAAACTGTCTATATCCCGTTGCAGCCTTTTTGTGTCTTCCTCACAGCTTACTGTCCCATCTGGAATTTTCAAAAGGCATTCGATAAGGTACCACATAACAGGTTATTACACAAGGTAAGGGCTCCCACCTAGCTTGTATTGTAATGTCAGCAAACTAGGATACATTACTCTCGGTACCTTCATCCATGTCATTAGACCTTAAATAGCTGAGGCAGTAGCACTGATCCTTGCGGCATCCCACCAGTTACAGCCTACCAACTTGAAAATGCCCCATTTATTCCTATTCTCTGCTTTCTGTCCATTAACTAATCCTCTATCCCTGCTAATATATTACCCACCTACCCAATAAACCCTTGGAGAATAACAAAGAACAAGAAGAACAAAGAACAGTACAGCACAGGAACAGGTCTTTCGGCCCTCCAAGCCTGCGCCGATCTTGATGCCTGCCTAAACTAAAACCTTCTGCACTTCCGGGGACCATAATCCCTCTATTCCCATCCTATTTATGTATTTGTCAAGATGCCTCTTAAACGTCGCTATCATACCTGCTTCCATCACCTCCCCCGGCAGCAAGTTCCAGGCACTCACCACCCTCTGTGTAAAGAACTTGCCTCGCACATCCCCTCTAAACTTTGCCCCTCTCACCTTAAACCTATGTCCCCTAGTAACTGACTCTTCCACCCTGGGAAAAAGCTTCTGACTATCCACTCTGTCCATGCCACTCATAACTTTGTAAACCTCTCTCATGTCGCCCCTCCACCTCCGTCGTTCCGGTGAAAACAATCCGAGTTTTTCCAACCTCTCCTCATAGCTAATGCCCTCCAGACCAGGCAACTTCCTGGTAAACCTCTTCTGTACCCTCTCCAAAGCCTCCACGTTCCTTTTGGTAGTGTGGCGATCAGAATTGCACACAATATTCTAAGTGTGGCCTAACTAAAGTTCTGCACAGCTGCAGCATGACTTGCCAACTTTTATACTCTATGCCCCGACCGATGAAGGCAAGCATGCCGTATGCCTTCTTGACTACCTTATCCACCTGCGTTGCCACTTTCAGTGACCTGTGGACCTATACGCCCATATCTCTCTGCCTGTCAATACTCCTAAGGGTTCTGCCATTTACTGTATACCTCCCACCTGCATTAGACCTTCAAAAATGCATTACCTCACATTTGTCCGGATTAAACTCCATCTGCCATTTCTCCGCACAAGTCTCCAACCGATCTATATCCTGCTGTATCCTCTGACAATCCTCATCACTATCCGCAACTCCACCAACCTTTGTGTCGTCCGCAAACTTACTAATCAGACCAGCTACATTTTCCTCCAAATCATTTATATATACTACAAACAGCAAAGGTCCCAGCACTGATCCCTGCGGAACACCACTAGTCACATCCCTCCATTCAGAAAAGCACCGTTCCACTGCTACCCTCTGTCTTCTATGACCGAGACAGTTCTGTATCCATCTTGCCAGCTCACCTTTGATCCCGTGTGACTTCACCTTTTGTATCAGTCTGCCATGATGGACCTTGTCAAAGGCTTTATTGAAGTCCATATAGACAACATCCACTGCCCTTCCTTCATCAATCATCTTCGTCACTTCCTCAAAAAACTCAATCAAGTTAGTGAGACACGACCTCCCCTTCACAAAACCATGCTGCCTCTCACTAATAAGTTAGTTTGTTTCCAAATGGGAGTAAATCCTGTCCCGAAGAATCCTCTCTAAAAATTTCCCTACCACTGACGTAAGGCCAATAATTTCCTGGATTATCCTTGCTACCCTTCTTAAACAAAGGAACAACACTGGCTATTCTCCAGTCCTCTAAGACCTCACCTGTAGCCAATGAGGATGCAAAGATTTCTGTCAAGGCCCTAGCAATTTCTTCCCTTGCCTCCCTCAGTATTCTGGGGTAGATCCCATCAGGCCCTGGGGACTTATCTACCTTAATGCTTTGCAAGACGCCCAACACCTCCTCCTTTTTGTTAACGACATGACCGAGACTATCTACATTCCCTTCCCTCGGCTCATCATCCACCAAGTCGTTCTCTTTGGTAAATACTGATGCAAAGTACTCATTTAGTACCTCGCCCATTTCCTCTGTCCTTGAGTGGGCCAACCCTTTCCGTGGTTACCCTCTTGCTCTTTACATACAAATAAAAAGCCTTGGGATTCTCCTTAATCCTGTCTGCCAATGACTTTTCATGACCCCTTTTAGCCCTCCTGACTCCTTGCTTAAGTTCCTTCCTACTGTCTTTATAATTCCTCAAGGGCTTTGTCTGTTCCTAGCCTTCCAGCCCTTACGAATGCTTCCTTTCTCCTTTTGACTAGACTCACAATATCCCGCGTTATCCAAGGTTCCCGAAACTTGCCAAACTTATCCTTCTTCCTCACAGGAACATGCTGGTCCTGGATTCTAATCAACTGACGTTTGAAAGACTCCCACATGTCAGATGTTGATTTACCCTCAAACAGCCGCCCCCAATCTAAATTCTTTAGTTCCTGCCTAATATTGTTATAATTAGCCTTCCCCCAATTTAGCACCTTCACCCGAGGACGACTCTTATCCTTACCCACAAGTACCTTAGAATTTATGGAATTATGGTCACTGTTCCCGAAATGCTCCCCTACTGAAACTTCGACCACCTGGCCGGGCGCATTCCCCAATACCAGGTCCAGTATGGCCCCATCCCTAGTTGGACTATCTACATATTGTTTCAAGAAGCCCTCCTGGATGCTCCTTACAAATTCTGCCCCATCCAAGTCCCTAGCACTAAGTGAGTCCCAGTCAATATAGGGGAAGTTAAAATCACCCACCACTACAACCCTGTTACCTTTACATCTTTCCAAAATCTGTCTACATATCTGCTCCTCTACCACCCGCTGGCTGTTGGGAGGCCTGTAGAAAACCCCCAACATCGTGACTGCACCCTTCCTATTCCTGAGCTCCACCCATATTGCCTCGCTGCATGACCCCTCCAAGGTGTCCTCCCGCAGTACAGCTGTGATATTCTCCTTAACCGGTAATGCAACTCCCCCGCCCCTTTTACATCCCCCTCTATCCCGCCTGAAGCTTCTAAATCCTGGAGCATTTAGCTGCCAATCCTGTCCTTCCCTCAACCAAGTCTCTGTAATAGCAACAACATCATAGTTCCAAGTACTAATCCAAGCTCTAAGTTCATCTGCCTTACCTGTTATACTTCTCGCATTGAAACAAATGCACTTCAGACCACCAGTCCCGCTGTGCTCCGCAACATCTCCCTGCCTGCTCTTCCTCTTAGTCTTACTGGCCTTATTTACTAGTTCCCCCTCATTTATTTCACTTGCTGTCCTACTGCTCTGGTTCCCACCCCCCTGCCACACTAGTTTAAACCTCCCGAGTGACGCTAGCAAACCTCGCAGCCAGGATATTTGTGCCCCTCCAGTTTAGATGCAACCCGTCCTTCTTGTACAGGTCCCACCTGTCCCTGAAGAGATCCCAATGATCCAGATATCTGAAACCCTCCCTTCTACACCAGCTGTTCAGCCACGTGTTTAGCTGCACTATCTTCCTATTTCTAGTCTCACTGGCATGTGGCACAGGGAGTAATCCCGAGATTACAACCCTAGAAGTCCTGTCTTTTAACTTTCTCCCTAACTCCCTAAACTGCCCCTGCAGGACCTCATCACTCTTCCTGCCTATGTCGTTGGTACCGATGTGTACCACAACCTCTGGCTGTTCACCCTCCCCCTTCAGAATGCCCCCTGTCCGTTCAGAGACATCCTTGACCCTGGCACCAGGGAGGCAACATACCATCCTGGAGTCTCTTTCACGTCCACAGAAACGCCTATCTGTGCCCCTGACTATAGAGTCCCCTATAACTATTGCTCTTCTGCGCTTTGTCCCTCCCTGCTGAACAACAGTGCCAGTCGTGGTGCCACTGCTCTGGCTGCTGCTGTTTTCCCCTGATAGGCCATCCCCCCCAACAGTATCCAAAACAGTATACTTGTTAGAGAGGGGGATAGCCACAGGGGATTCCTGCACTGACTGCCTGCCCCTTCTAGCGGTCATCCATCTATCTGCCTGCACCTTGGGTGTAACCACTTCTCTAAAACTCCTGTCTATGATGCTTTCTGCCACCTGCATGCTCCTAAGTGCATCCAGTTGCCGCTCCAACCGATCCATGCGGTCTGTGAGGAGCTGCAACTGGGTACACTTCCTGCAGATGTAGTCGTCCGGAACGCTGGAAGCATCACGGACCTCCCACATCTCACAAGTGAAGCACTTCACCCCTCTAACTGTCATTTCTAGAACAAAATTAATAAATTAATTTAAAATAAATACTTATTAAATCCTTACTAAATTATGTTACAATTAACTATATGGTCTATATTTCTACTATAAATATTAAATGCTTACTAAATGCAGTAATCTTCTCCCTCTGGTTTAGTTAATCTACTTATTAATTAGTTAATTAGGGTTTTAATCAATTTTTATCAATGTTTTATTTTCAAATTCAGTACAAATTCCCTATCAGCCAATCAGGTCACCGCTTTCCTGTGACGTCACTTTTTCAGTTTTTTTTTTACCAGAGGTAAGTTTTTTATACTTACCGGTCTGGAACTCCACCCTCCGAGTCTTCTCCCTGGATGAAGGCCGCGAATCCCCGAGGTAACTTTTTTATACTTACAGGTCTGGAACTCCGCACTCCGAGTCTTCTCCCTGGATGAAGGCCGCGAATCCCCGAGGTAACTTTTTTATACTTACAGGTCTGGAACTCCGCCCTCCGAGTCTTCTCCGTGGATATAACCTCTTATGAGGCAAATGCCTTTTGAAAATCCAAATATACTACATCTACTAGTTGCCCTTTATCTACATTCATGAAACTAATACATTTGTCAAAAATGATTTCTTTTTTATAAAACCATGTTGACTCTGCCTAATCATAGTATGACTTTCTCAGTGCCTTATTAACACCTCCTTAATAATTAATTCCAGCATTTTCCTGATGACTGATGTCAGGCTAACTGGCCTGTAGTTCCCTGGGTTCTCTCCCTCTTTTCTTGAATAGCGGTGTTAATTTTCTACTTTCCAATTTGCTGGGACTGTTCTAGAATCTAGGGAATTTTAGTGGCATCCACTATCTCTGCAGTCACCTTACAGGAGGATGGAGGCCATCAGGTCTAGGGGATTTATCAGCTTTCAGTCCCATTAGTTACTCTAGTGCTTTTTCTCTACTGGTATTAATTACTTCCTGAGTTCCTCACTCTCAATAGTGCCTTGCTTCCTCACTATTTTTGGTATGCTTTTCGTGTCTTCTACTGTGAAGACGGACACAATATATTTATTTAACATCTCTGCCATTTCCTTTCTCCCCATTATAATTTCTTCTGTCTCAGCTTCTAAGGGACCAACATTACTTTTGCTACTCTCTTCCTTGTCACATACTTCTAGAAGCTCTTACAGTTTGTTTTTATAATGCCCCTCCAGATCCTCCTTCCGCTTCACTTCCCTCTGACCCCACCCCTTCTGATCTGACCCCTTGCCGTGTATTCACTATACCCTCTGACCTCCCCCTCTCTGATGCTGAGCGTTCTGTACTCAGCAAAGGTCTCAGTTTTATCCCCTTACGCCCCCACCTCAATGAATTTCGCGCTCGGCATGACGTTGAGCTCTTCTTCCGTCGCCTCCGCCTCCGGGCTCACTTCTTCGACCAGGAGTCCTCCCCCCGACCAGCAGACCCATTCACCCGCCTCCAGCATTCTCCCTCTACCTGGACCCCTCACCCTGGCCTCTTACCCGCTCTTGATCTCTTCATTGAAAACTGTCGGCGAGACATTGGTCGTCTCAATTTCTCTGCCCCCCTCACTCACTCTAACCTGTCCCCCTCTGAAATTGAGGCACTCCGTTCTCTCAGGTCTAACCCCGACATGGTCATCAAACCTGCAGACAAGGGTGGTGCTGTTGTTGTATGGCGTACCGACCTCTACCTTGCAGAAGCTCAACGCCAACTCACAGACACCTCTTCCTACCTCCCTCTGGACCATGACCCCACCACCGAACATCAAGCCACCGTCCAAAGGACTGTCACTGACCTCATCTCCTCTGGAGATCTTCCCTCTACAGCTTCCAACCTCATAGTCCCGCAACCCCGGACAGCCCGCTTCTACCTCCTTCCCAAAATCCACAAACGGGACTGTCCCGGCAGACCCATTGTGTCAGCCTGCTCCTGCCCAACTGAACTTATTTCTTCCTATCTAGACTCTATCTTTTCTCCGCTGGTCCAGTCTCTTCCCACCTACATCCGTGACTCTTCTGACGCCCTACGTCATTTTGACAATTTCCAGTTTAAGGTCCCAACCGCCTCCTCTTCACTATGGACGTCCAATCGCTCTACACCTCCATCCCCCACCAGGATGGTTTGAGGGCTCTCCGCTTCTTCCTGGAACAGAGGCCCAACCAGTCCCCATCCACCAACACCCTCCTCCGCCTGGCTGAACTTGTTCTCACATTGAACAACTTCTCCTTCAACTCCATGCATTTCCTTCAAGTAAAAGGTGTCGCTATGGGTACCCGCATGGGTCCTAGTTATGCCTGTCTTTTTGTGGGATATGTCGAGCATTCTTTGTTCCAGTCCTACTCAGGCCCCCTCCCCCAACTCTTTTTCCGGTACATTGATGACTGTATCGGTGCCGTTTCCTGCTCCCGCCCCGAACTAGAAAACTTTATCAACTTTGCTTCCAATTTCCACCCTTCTCTCACCTTTACATGGTCCATCTCTGACACTTCCCTTCCCTTCCTCGACTTCTCTGTCTCCATCTCTGGGGATAGGTTGTCTACCAATATCCATTATAAGCCCACTGACTCCCACAGCTACCTCGACTACACTTCTTCACACCCTACCTCCTGTAAGGACTCCATTCCATTCTCCCAGTTTCTCCGTCTCCGACGCATCTGCTCTGATGATGCTACCTTCCATGACGGTGCTTCTGATATGACCTCCTTTTTCCTCAACCGAGGATTTCCCCCCACTGTGGTTGACAGGGCCCTCAACCGTGTCCGACCCATTCCCCGCACCTCTACCCTCACCCCTTCCCTTCCCTCCCAGAACCGTGACAGGGTTCCCCTTGTCCTCACTTTTCACCCCACCAGCCTCCATATCCAAAGGATCATCCTCCGCCATTTTCGCCACCTCCAGCGTGATGCCACTACCAGTCGCATCTTCCCCTCCCTTCCCCTGTCAGCATTCCGAAGGGATCGTTCCCTCTGCGACACCCTGGTCCACTCCTCCATTACCCCCACCACCTCGTCCCCATCCCAGGGCACCTTCCCTTGCAATCGCAGGAGGTGTAATACCTGCCCATTTACCTCCTCTCTCCTCACTATCCCAGGCCCCAAACGCTCCTTTCAGGTGAAGCAGCGATTTACTTGTACTTCTTTCAATGTAGTATACTGTATTCGCTGCTCACAGTGTGGTCTCCTCTACATTGGGGAGACCAAGCGCAGACTGGGTGACCGCTTTGCGGAACATCTCCGCTCAGTCCGCAAGCAGGACCCTGAGCTTGCGGTTGCTTGCCATTTCAACACTCCCCCCTGCTCTCATCTCTGTCCTGGGATTGCTGCAGTGTTCCAGTGAACATCAACGCAAGCTCGAGGAACAGCATCTCATCTACCGATTAGGCACACTACAGCCTGCCGGACTGAACATTGAGTTCAATAATTTCAGAGCATGACAGCCCCCCACTTTACTTTCATTTTTAGTTATTTTTTCTTCCCTTTTTTTTGCATTCCTTTTTACATTTTTTACAATCTTTTTTTGCATTTATTTCATTTCATCTTAGTTTGTTCAGTTTGCTTACCCACTGTTTTTTTCAGGTTGTTTTTCTTCAGGTTTGCACTTGCTGATGTTCAATATTCAGTATATTCACACCTAATCTGTACTAATGCTTTGTCTTTCAACACACCATTAACATATTGTTTGCCTTTGCTCCGTGACCTTTTGGTCAGCTATGTGGCCTGGTCCAATCTGCACCTTCTCCTTTGTTATCTCTTGCCCAACCCCCACCTCACTTGTTTATAATCTGTGACTTTTCTAATATTTGTCAGTTCCGAAGAAGGGTCACTGACCCGAAACGTTAACTCTGCTTCTCTTTCCACAGATGCTGCCAGACCTGCTGAGTGAATCCAGCATTTCTTGTTTTTGTTTTTATATTTCTTGCTAATTTACTAATTTTATTTGTTTCCCTACTAAGCGATTTTTCATCATTTTTGCCAGTTTCTAAAACTTTCCCAATCCGCAGGTTTAGTACTATTCTTCATATTATAAGCCTTATCTTTTAATCTATTATCCTGAACTTCTTTAGTAAGCAACGGATGAATCACTTTTCCCATGGAGTTTTTGTTTCCTAAAGGAATGTCGTTTTGTTGAGAATTTTGAATTACTTTTTAAATGTTTGCCACTGCTTATCTACTTACTTACTACCATACCTTTCAATCTATTTTCCCAATCAAGCTGAGCCAACTGAACCCTCATAGCTATGTAATTGGCTTTATTTAAGACACATGGTTTGGACTTAAGTATATCAACTCTCCAACTTAATGTGACAGTCTATTATATTATGATCACCCTGCCTCATAGGATCCTTTACTGAGATTACTAATTAACCCAGTCTCATTACATAATATTCAATCTAAAATAGCTTTACCCCTGGTTGGTTTCACAATGTATTGTTCTAAGAAACTGTTACAAACGCATTCCATAAGCTCACCCTCCAGACTACCTTTGCCAATTTGATTTGTCCAGTCTATATGAAGATTAAAGACCCTTGAAAGAAAAGATGCTTCAGGTACAGTCTAGGAACATTCCAACAAGGGTGAAAGGTAGGGGAACCAAGAACAGGGCTTCTTGGTTCACGGAGCTAGAGATATGATGAAACAAAAAAAAAACAGGGTGTATGATGCATGTCACGTGTCTCATTAAGTGAGAACCTGGCCATATGCAATAAGTTGAGAGGGGAGGTGAAGAGAGAATATGAAAATAGAATGGCAGTCAACATAAAAGGGAACCCAAAGATCTTCTACTGGCATGTAAATAGTAAGCGAGTAGTAAGAGAAGTGGGGCCTATTAGGGACACAGAGAGTAATATATGTTTAGAGGCGCAGGCAAGGGTAATATACTTAATGAGTACTTTGTATCATTGTTCACTAAGGAAATGGAGGCTGACAAAATATCAGTAGAAGCAATGAGAGTAGAGGCAATGGATTGGATAAAATTTGAGAGGGGGGAGGCACAAAAAGGCTGGCTATGCTTGGGGTAGATAAGTCACCTGGTCCAGATGGCTTGCATCCCAGGTTGCTAAAGGAAGTAGAGATTGAGATAGCAGAAGGGCTTACCATAATCTTCCAAGGATATGGGGGAGGTGCCAGAGGATTGGAGAATAGAAAATGTGACACCCTTATTCAAGAAAGGGTGTAAGGACAGGCCTAGCAACTACAGGCCTGTTAGTTTAACATCAGTGGTGGGTAAGGTTTTAATAACAGTAATCAGGGAAAAATTAATGGACACTTAGAGAGGTTTGAATTAATTAAGGATAGCCAGCATGGATTTGTAAAAGTGTTATGAAAGTACTTCCATTTTTTAATATTTTTGTGAGGACTCGTGTTTTAAAATTGTGGAAATGTAGTCCTTTGGAGGACTGGAGTGATTCCACAGATGCTGGACTTTGTTTTTTTATTAAAAGGTCACTGGAAGGACTTTGTTTAAAAACACTTACTGGAAGTCACATGTCTTCAGCTAAGTAAACAGCAGGTGAATTCTGACTGAGAGTTGTTTCCAGAGAAATGACGTCAAGATTTATGGCGGTCAAGAGTTGTTTTCAGTTTGCATATTGTTTTGAATCAGTTGGGATTATAGTCTGCTGAGAGAAACACCCAGCTCGTCTTTTCTCCACCTCTGAGAAACCCTGTGAATCCAGTATGTGATAGCTGAAACCCCATTGTCAATTTCTCCTGGAAAGCCTGCCAGATTAATCCTCGACGCTGCCTCAAAAGAACTGCTGCAGAAAGATCCCAGTGACAACCATCTACGCGTATTTGGGATGCCAGAATAAAGTAACAACTGATATCATTCCATATCTTCTCCTTTCCCTTCAAGGATTAACAAGCATTTGGCCAAAGTATTCTTTTTGTCTTTTCTTGTAAAATGATCTCGCAGAGAAAACTTCTTTATTTTTTTCTTTAACCAGTGTATATGTGTGTTGGGCTAAGGTAGAACGGAATTTTTATATTTCAATCTGTGTGTTAACGCTTTGCATCTTTACTGAATAAGTCTTGTTTTATTTAAAAAATGATAATTTTGTTGGCTATTAAAGAAACCTGGTTGGTGGATTTTCTTAATTAAAAATAGAGTATACTGTATCGGTAACTGGGTAAAGATTTAAATATATGTAGAGACCTGTGGAGAAGTGGATCTAGAGAAAGACAGTGCACCCCTCCAGCCTCAGTCATAACAAAAGGCTTGACTAATTGAATTTTTTGAATTAACAGAGAAGGTAGATGAAAGGAATATGGTGGATGTTGTTTATATGTATTTTAAGAAAGAATTTGATAAGGTACCACATAAAAGGCTAGTTAACAAATTGAGGCTCATGCAATAGGAAGGTCAGTGTCCAAATGGATTTTAAAAATTGGCTTAAGGACAGATAACAGTGAGTTGTAGTAAATGGTTGTTTTTCAGACTGGAGGATGGTAGATACTGGTGTTCCCCAAGGGTCAGTGCTGGGACCAATGCTTTTTTTGCTTTATATAAATGCTGAAAATAGAGACGTTGTTGAAGTGTTTTGCCTTGCACTCATCAGGACAATATGCAAGAATAACCAATGTAAGGGAAAACAACAACTTATACTGCATGAGAAGAAAGTGCTGATTGGTTGGCAAATGAACTCTGGTCGAGGTGTTGCCATGGAGAATGCACCAGTCAGTTTACAGTGACTGACAGTTAACTGCCAAGCTTTGTTTGAAATTTAAACCAGGTAGTTTGACTCTGATTGGTCAAGGCATTGCCCTGAGGAATGAACCAGCGAATGGCTGTCACTTATTTTGTTCAGCTGAAACAGGCACAATGTGTGTACATGTTCTTTCTGTCTGCTAAGAACAGGGCCCTGTGTATTAATATATGTAGCTTCCAGTATGTGCAAATGTGCCACACTGAGCCCTACTGACAATCTTAAATTGGTTATCAGCGTAATTCTTAGCACACTGCGGATTATTTAGCAAATGTTGTCCAATCGCGGAATCACGTCTAATGTTGGACATTATGTTTTGACTTTTGCAAGCACGGGCTGGTTGGGTACGGCCTGTACCGTTGCAAACAGCGGATGAGACATGTCGTTTGATATGATCCACCAGTCTTTGGGACATACGGCCTATATACCAATCAGAATTCACTTGCCAACCAATCAGCACTCTCTTCTCATGCAGTATAAGTTGTTGTTTTCCCTTACATTGGTTATTCTTGCATATTGTCCTGATGAGTGCAAGACAAAAAGCTCCAACAACATGTCTCTATTTTCAGCAATTCTCAAGTTCTGTACTACCAAACAGCTATATATATATAAATGACTTGGATCTTGGAATACAGAGTAGAATCTAAAAATTTGCTAACGACACCAAACTTGGAGGTGCAGCAAAGTGAGGATGATATGAACCGCCTACAACAGGACATAGATAAGCTAGCAGAATGGGCAGAGAGGTGGCAGACGGAATTTAATACTGACAAGTATGAGGTGATGCATTTTGGCAGAAGGAAAAGGCAGAGGCAATACATACTTACTGGCACAGTTCTACAGAGTGTGCAGGAACAGAGGGACCTGGGGGTGTATGTGCATCGATATTTGAATGTGGCAGGACATGAGTGGTTTGTAAAACATATGGGATCCTGGACCTCATAAATAAAGGCATAGAGTACAAAAGCAGGGAGGTTAAGCTGAGCCTTTATAAAGCTGGAGTATTGCGTCCAGTTCTGATCACCACACTTCAGGAAAGATTTGAGGGTGCAGAGATTTACCAGAATGGTTCCAGAGATGGAAGATTTTAGTTACAATGTTAGGTTGGAAAAGCTGTTCTCCTTAGAACAAAGGAGATTGAGGTGAGATTTAATTGACGTGTATAAGATTATGACCGGCTTAGATAAGTTAGACAAAGAAAAACTGTTCCCATTAACTAATGGTAGAAGGACTAGGGGACACAGATTGACGGTTTTGGACAAAAGATGCAGGGGGAATATGAGGAAGCACTTTTTTAAGCAGCGGGTGGTAATGACCTGGAACTCACTGCCCACAAGGGTGGTGGAAATGAAGACAATCAATGACTTCAAGAGGAAGTTTGATGGCCACCTGAGAGAAATAGACTTGCAAAGCTATGGGTATCGAGCCGGGGAGTGGGATTGACTGCATAGCTCCGTGAAGAGCCGGCATGGATGTGATGGGCCAAATGGCCTCCTTCTATCACCTTTGTTACAAGCTCCTGTTATTTCTTGATTAATACTCTGTCCAGCAGTATAGCTACTGTTAGAGGATCTGTAAACTACTCCCACCACTGTTTACTGCCTCTTTGTTATTGCTTATCTCCGCCCATACTGATTCTACTTCCTGATATTCCAAGCCAAGATAATTTCTTACTACTGTTCTTTGTTATCCTTTATTATCAGGGCTGTGCCCATCCCCACATTTTTCATTTTGCCTGTTCCCCCACTCAGCCCACTCTTTACACTGGAATATTCCCAACTTCCAACCGCATCTCTATAATGGCTATTAGATCAAACCCATTTATCTCTTATTTGTGCCACTAGTTCGTCTATCTGGTTATGAATGCTTTGTGCATTCAGATAAAGAGCATTTAATTTTAATTTTTTAACCTTTATTTTCTGCTTTAACCTTATTCGCTGATGCACTGTTAGTAAAATTCTCTGTCCCTTCCTGTCCCACTCTGCTTATCTTTACTTAATTCGTTACACTGCTCTATTGTCTTGACTTTTCTCTTTAGATTTCTAAACTTACCCTCACCTGACCACTTTCCCCACCATCTCCAGCCCCAACTTTTTCATTTCAAGCCCGATCCACAGCCCCAGTTGTGCGATTCCCCAGGACTCTGGTCCCAGCCGCCAAGTGGAAACTATCCCAATGGAATAGCTCCTTCTTTCCCCAGTACAGGTGCCAGCACCCCATGAATCAAAACCCCTTCCTCCCACATCACTCTTTGAGCCACACATTTAACACTTTGACGCTATGCCAATTTGCGGGTGGCTCAGCAATCCAGAGATTATTACCCTCGAAGTTCTGCTTATTAATTTGGTCCCTAGCTCCTCAAACACTTTCTGCAGAACTTCCTTCCTAGTTTACCTATGTCGTTGGTTCCTACGTGGACCATGACAACTGGATCCTCCACCTCCCAATCCAAGTTCTTCTCCTGTTGTAATGGGATATCCTTAACCCTCGCACCAGGCCAGCATGAAACCTTCATAAATCCCAGTCTCGGCTGCAGAGAACAGTTTCCGTCCCCCTGACTATACTGTTCCTTATCAATACCAGATTCATTTTTCTCCCCCTGCTTGGATGGCTCCCTTACCACTATGCCACGGCCAGTTTGCCCATCCTCCCTGCAGTCCTTGTTCTCAAACATACCTTGAACCTGCTAGAGAAGGTCAAGAGTCAAGGCTCCTCCATCACTACATCCTGGGTCACCATACCTGCTTGATTCAGTTACGCCCTCCTGTCCTGACCACTGACTAACTGTAAAGTACTATTTATAGAGTTATATGACTCTATGACTATTTAAACTAAGCAGTGTGAGTGCCTTCTGGAACAGAATGCCCAGGTAACTCTCCCCCTCCTTGATGCCCCGCAATGTGTGCAGCTTGGACTCCAACCCAATGGTTCTTAGCTGACATTCCTCACGTTCTCGATACTTAGTGCAGATGTGGTTGCTTGTGATTGTGCTGGTCTCCACAAGCTCCCAATGTTAGTTACAACACACCACCTGCTCTGCCATGTCTATCTAACCTTTTATTTAATTTTAACATTTTTTATCTAATCGATCATTTTAGTTTTATTAATCTAGTTTAACTTATATATTTAATATAGTAATAGCAAGGTATAGTTTCTCAGCTGAGTTTATCCCATTTCCCTCACGGGGAGAGCAAAAAAGTCCCTAATTTTTACCAACAACCATCAATTTCCTGCTGTCCTGTGATGTCGCTCCTTGATTTTATTGTTTTGTTGATTTTGAATTTGCCAAATAAATATACTGCCAGCGTTCCTGCTCATTCTGCTGACACTCAGGTCAGCTCTGTGTTAGACCTTTCTCTCAGTTTATTTATGCCACCATTCCTCCTCCTGCCGTCACTTAAGTCCTCTCTGTACGAGGCCTTGCTCCTGTTTTGTTTTGTGTCACTGCTCCTTGTGCTGCCATTAATCTATATCAAAAGACAAACCACCTGGCATCGACCTAGGCACCAGAAACGACAAAGGCACACCCTGCTCAGTCAACCCTGCAAGTCCTGCTCAGTAACATCTGGGGGCTTGTGCCAAAATTGGGAGAGCTGTCCCACAGACTAGTCAACCAACAGCCTGACATATACTCACGGAATCATACCTTACAGTGTGTTCCAGTCTCCTCCATCACCAGCCCTGGATATGTCCTGTCCCACTGGCAGGACAGACCCACCAGAGGTGGTGGCACAGTGGTATACAGCTAGGAGGGAGTGGCCCTAGGAGTCCTCAATATTGACTCTGGATTACATGAAGTCTCATGGCATCAGGTCAAACATGGGCAAGGAAATCTCCTACTGATTACCACCTACAGTCCCTCCTGAGCTGATGACTCAGTACTTCTCTATGTTGAACAGCACTTGAAGGAAGCACAGAGGGTGGCAAGGGCGCAGAATGTACTCTGGGTGGGGGACTTCAATGTCCATCACCAAGAGTGGCTTGGTAGCACCACTACAGACCAAGTTCTAAAGGACATAGTTGCCGGACTGGGCCTGCATCAGGTGGTGAGAGAATCTACTTGACCTTGACCTTGCCAATCTACCTGATGCAGCTGCATTTGTCCATTTCAGTATTGGTAGGAGTGACCACCGCACCGTTCTTGTAGAGATGAAGTCCCATCTTCACACTGAGAACACTCTCCATTGTGTCGTGTGCTAAATAGGATAGATTCAGAACACATCTGGCAGCTCAAAACTGGGCATCCATGAGGCCCTGTGGCCCATCAGCATTGGCAGAATTGTACTCGACCACAATCTGTAACCTCATGGCCCGGCATATCTCCCACTCTACCATTACTAGAAGACCAACCCTGGTTCAATGAAGAGTACAGGAGGGCATGCCAGGATCAGTACCAAGCATACCGAAAAATAAGGCACCAACCTAGCGAAGCTACAGCACAGAAATAATTGCATGAACAGTGGAACAACATGCGATACACAGAGCAAAGCAATCCCATAACCAACAGTCCTGCACTACTAGTTGTGAATGCTGGTGGTAAACAACTAACAGGAGGAGGTGGCTCCACAAATGTCCCCATCCTCAAAGACGGGGGAGCCCAGCTCGTTAGCGCAAAAGACAAGGCTGAAGCGTTTGTAGCCATGTTTAGCCATGTTCCATCTCAGCCTCCTCCTGACATCCCCAGTGTTACAGTTGACAGTCTTCAGCCAATTTGCTTCGCTCCAGTGATAGCAAGAAATTGCTGAAGGCACTGGATACTGCAAAGGCTATGGCCCTGACAACATCCCGGCTATTGTGCTCCAGAACTAGCTGCGCCCCTAGCCAAGCTGTTCCAGTACAGCTACAACACTGGCATCTACCCTGCAATGTGGAAAATTGCCCAAGTATGTCCTGTACACAAAAAGCAGGACAAATCCAACCCGGCCAATTACCGCCCCATCAGTCTACTCTCAATCATCAGCAAAGTGACGGAAGGTGTCATCAACAGCATTTACTCAGCAATAACCTGCTCAGTGACGCTCAGTTTGGGTTCCACCAGGGCCACTCAGCTCTTGACCTCATTATAGCCCTTTTCCCAACATAAACAAAAGAGCTGAACTCAAGAGGTGAAGTGAGAGTGACTGCCCTTGACATCAAGGCAGTATTTGACCGAGTATGGCATCAAGGAGCCCGAGCAAAACTGAGGTCAATGGGAATCAGGGGGAAAACTCTCTGCTGGTTGGAGTCATACCTCGCGCAAAGGAAGATGATTGTGGTTGTTGGAGGTCAATCATCTGAGCTCCAGGACATCACTGCAGGAGTTCCTCAGGGTAGTGTCCTAGGCCCAACCATCTTCAGCTGCTTCATCAATGACCTTCCCTCCATCACAAGGTCAGAGGTGGTGGGGATGTTAGTTGATGATTGCACAATGTTCAGCACTATTCGTGACTCCTCTGATACTGAAGCAGCCCATGTCCATATGCAGAAAGACCTGGACAATATCCAGGCTAGGGCTGATGTGGCAAGTAACATTTGTGCCTCACAAATGCCAGGCAATGACCATCTCCAACAAGAGAGAATCTAATCATCTCCCCTTGACATTCAATAGCATTACAATTGCTGAATCCCCCACTATCAACCATTGACCAGAAACTGAACTGGACCAGCCGCATAAATACTGTGGCTACAAGAGCAGGTCAGAGGCTGGGAATTCTGTGGCGAGTAACTCATCTCCTGTCTACCATCTACAAGGCATAAGTCAGGAGGTGAGATACTCGCCACAGAATTCCCAGCCTCTGACCTGCTCTTGTAGCACTTGCCTGGATGGGTGCAGCTCCAACAACACTCAAAAAGCTCGACACCATCCAGGACAAAGCAGCCTGCTTGACTGGCACCCCATCCACCACCTTCAACATCCACTCCCTTCTCAGTGGCAAATCGTGTACTATTTATAATTGCACTGCAGGAACTCACCAAGCCTCCTTCGATAGCATCTTCCAAACTCGCAACCTCTATCACCTAGAACGACTAGGGCAGCAGATGCAATGGGAACACCACTACCTGCATGTTTTCCTCCATGCTACACACCAACCTGACTTGGAACTATATCACTGTTCCTTCACTGTCCCTTGATCAAAAAACTGGAACTTCCTGTAGCCATGCATGTGTACCTACACCAGATGGACTGCAGCGTTCACAAGGGAAATTAGGGATTGGTAACAAATGCTGGCCTTGCCAGCGATGCTCAAATCCCATAAAATAAAAAAGTCAAACATGGGCAAGGAAACCTCCTGTTGATTACCACCTACTTCTCTCCCTCAGCATGAATCAGTGCTCCTCCATGTTGAACACCATTAGGAAGAAACACTGAGGGCAGCAAGGGCACAGAATGTACTCTGGGTGGGAGATTTCAATGTCCATCACCAAGAGTGGCTCAGAAGCACCACTACTGACCGAGCTGGCCGAGTCCTGAAAGACATATCTGCCAGAATGAGCCTGCATCAGGTAGTGAGAGAAACAACAAGAAAGAAAAACCTGTTTCACAGAATCATAGAATTGTTACAGGGCAGAAGCAGACCATTCAGCCTATCGTGTCTGTACCAGCTCTCCGAATGACCAATTCACCCAATGCCCCGTAACCCTGCACATTCTTCCTTCGCAGTTAACAGTCTAATTCCCCTTTGAATGCTTCAATTGAACCTGTCTCCACCACACTCTCAGGCAGTGCATTCCAGATCCTACCCACTTGCTGCGTGAAGAGGTTTTTCCTCATGTCACTTTTGCTTCTTTTGCCAATCACTTGAATTCTGTGCCTTCTCAGTCTCGATCCTTTCATGAGTGGGAACAGTTTCTATCTACTCTGTCCAGACCCCTCCTGATTTTGAATACCTCAATCAAATCACCTCTTAGCCTTCTCTTCTCCAAGGAAAACGGTCTTAACTTCTCCAATCTATCTTCATAACTGAAATTCCTCATCCCTGAAACCATTCTTCTGAATCTTTTCTGTACTCTCTCTAATGCCTTCATATCTTTCCTAAAGTGCGGGTGCCCAAAACTGGACTCAGTACTCCAGCTGAGGCCAAACTAGAGTCTTTTTCAAATTCAACATAACTTCCTTGCTCTTATACTCTATGCCCTATTAATAAAGCCCAGGATACTGTATGCTTTATTAACCGCTCTCTCAACCTGTCCTGCCACCTTCATTGACTTCTGCACATATACACCCAGGTCCCTTTGCTCCTGCACCCCCTTTAAAGTTGTACCCTTTATTCTATATTGTCTCTCCATGTTCTTCCTACCAAAATGAATCACTTCACATTTCTCTGCATTGAAGCTCATCTGCTTGACTGGCATTCCACCAACCTGTCTATGTTCTTTTGAAGTTCTACACTATCCTCCTCACAGTTCACAATGTTTCCAAGTTT
The DNA here is from genome assembly GCF_036365525.1 of Heterodontus francisci. Lineage (NCBI taxonomy): Eukaryota > Metazoa > Chordata > Chondrichthyes > Heterodontiformes > Heterodontidae > Heterodontus > Heterodontus francisci. The sequence goes on along the minus strand of NC_090373.1, from coordinate 197,641,081 downwards.
CGTATGATTCACAAATTTTGAAATTGTGCCCTGTACACCAAGGCCTTGGTCATTACATATCAGGAAAAGCAAGGGTCCCAACACTGACCCCCAGGGAACTCCACTACAAACCTTCCTCCAGCACGAAGAAGATCCATTAACCAAAACTCTGTTTCCTGTCACTGAGCCAATTTCGTATCCATGTTGCTACTGTCCCTTTTATTCCATGAGGTATAATTTTGCTCACAAGTCTGTTTTGTGGCACTGTATCAAATTTGACCTTGTCCTCACCAATCTACCTGTCGTAGCTGCATCTGCCCACTTCAGTATTGGTAGAAATGAATACCGCACAGTCCTTGTGGAGATGAAGTCCCGTCTTCACACTAAGAATACCCTCCATCGTGTTAGAATTAGAATTAGAATATTACAGCGCAGTACAGGCCCTTCGGCCCTCGATGTTGCACCGATCATCTGACCTACACTATTCCATTTACATCCATATGTCTATCCAATGACCACTTAAATGCCCTTAAAGTTGGCGAGTCTACTACTGTTGCAGGCAGGGCGTTCCACGCCCCTACTACTCTCTGCGTAAAGAAACTACCTCTGACATCTGTCCTATATCTTTCACCCCTCAACTTAAAGCTATGTCCCCTCGTGTTTGCCATCCTCATCCGAGGAAAAAGACTCTCACTATCCACCCTATCTAATCCTCTGATTATCTTGTATCTCTCTATTAAGTCACCTCTCCTCCTCCTTCTCTCTAACAAAAACAACCCCAAGTCCCTCAGCCTTTCCTCGTAAGACCTTCCTTCCATACCAGGCAACATCCTAGTAAATCTCCTCTGCACCCTTTCCAAAGCTTCGACATCCTTCCTATAATGCGGTGACCAGAACTGCACGCAATACTCCAGGTGCGGCCTCACCAGAGTTTTGTACAGCTGCATCATGACCTCGTGGCTCCGAAACTCGATCCCCCTACTAATAAAGGCTAACACACCATATGCCTTCTTAACAGCCCTATTAACCTGGGTAGCAACTTTCAGGGATTTATGTACCTGGATACCAAGATCTCTCTGCTCATCTACACTACCAAGAATCTTCCCATTAGCCCAGTACTCTGCATTGCTGTTACTCCTTCCAAAGTGAATCACCTCACACTTCTCCGCATTAAACTCCATTTGCCATCTCTCAGCCCAGCTCTGCAGCCTATCTATGTCCCTCTGTACCCTACAACACCCTTCGACACTATCCACAACTCCACCGACCTTCGTGTCATCCGCAAATTTACTAACCCACCCTTCTACACCCTCATCCAGGTCGTTTATAAAAATGACAAACAGCAGTGGCCCCAAAACAGAACCTTGCGGTACACCACTAGTAACTAAACTCCAGGATGAACATTTGCCATCAACCACCACCCTCTGTCTTCTTTCAGCTAGCCAATTTCTGATCCAAAGCTCTAAATCACCTTCAACCCCATACTTCCGTATTTTCTGCAATAGCCTACCGTGGGGAACCTTATCAAACGCCTTACTGAAATCCATATACACCACATCCACGGCTTTACCCTCATCCACCTGTTTGGTCACCTTCTCGAAAAACTCAATAAGGTTTGTGAGGCACGACCTACCTTTCACAAAACCGTGCTGACTATCGCAAATGAACTTATTCTTTTCAAGATGATTATAAATCCTGTCTCTTATAACCTTTTCCAACATTTTACCCACAACCGAAGTAAGGCTCACAGGTCTATAATTACCAGGGCTGTCTCTACTCCCCTTCTTGAACAAGGGGCCAACATTTGCTATCCTCCAGTCCTCCGGCACTACTCCTGTCGACAATGACGACTTAAAGATCAACAACAACGGCTCTGCAATCTCCTCCCTGGCTTCCCAGAGAATCCTAGGATAAATCCCATCTGGCCCAGGGGACTTATCTATTTTCACTCTTTCCAAAATTGCTAACACCTCCTCCTTGTGAATCTCAATCCCATCTAGCCTAGTAGGCTGTATCTCAGTAATCCCCTCGGCAACATTTTCTTTTTCTACTGTAAATACTGACGAAAAATATTCATTTAACGCTTCCCCTATCTCCTCTGATTCCGCACACAACTTCCCACTACTATCCTTGATTGGCCCTGTTCTAACTCTTATCATTCGTTTATTCCTGATATACCTATAGAAAGCCTTAGGGTTTTCTTTGATCCTATCCGCCAATGACTTCTCGTGTCCTCTCCTTGCTCTTCTTAGCCCTCCCTTTAGATCCTTCCTGGCTAGCTTGTAACTCTCAAGCGCCCTAACTGAGCCTTCACGTCTCATCCTAACATAAGCCGCCCTCTTCCTCTTGACAAGCGCTTCAACTTCTTGAGTAAACCACGGCTCCCTCGCTCGACAACTTCCTCCCTGCCTGACAGGTACATACTTATCAAGGACACGCATTAGCTGCTCCTTGAATAAGCTCCACATTTCGTTTGTGCCCATCCCCTGCAGTTTCCTTCCCCATCCTACACATCCTAAATCTTGCCTAATCGCGTCATAATTTCCTTTCCCCCAGCTATAATTCTTGCCCTGCGGTATATACCTGTCCCTGCCCATCGCTAAGGTAAACCTAACCGAATTGTGATCACTATCGCCAAAGTGCTCACCTACATCTAAATCGAACACCTGGCCGGGTTCATTACCCAGTACCAAATCCAATGTGGCATCGCCCCTGGTTGGCCTGTCCACATACTGTGTCAGAAAACCCTCCTGCACACACTGGACAAAAACAGACCCATCTAAAGTACTCGAACTATAGTATTTCCAGTCAATATTTGGAAAGTTAAAGTCCCCCATAACCACTACCCTGTTACTCTCGCTCCTGTCGAGAATCATCTTCGCTATCCTTTCCTCTACATCTCTGGAACTATTCGGAGGTCTATAGAAAACTCCCAACAGGGTGACCTCTCCTCTCCTGTTTCTAACCTCGGCCCATACTACCTCAGTAGACGAGTCCTCAAACGTCCTTTCTGCCGCTGTAATACTTTCCTTGATTAACAATGCCACACCCCCCCCTCTTTTACCCTCTTCTCTGTTCTTACTGAAACATCTAAATCCCGGAACCTGCAACATCCATTCCTGCCCCTGCTCTACCCATGTCTCTGAAATGGCCACAACATCAGGATCCCAGGTACCAACCCATGGTGCAAGCTCACCCACCTTATTCCGGATGCTCCTGGCGTTGAAGTAGACACACTTTAAACCAAGTTCTTGCTTGCCAGTGCCCTCTTGCGTCCCTGTAACCTTATCCCCTACCTCACTACTCTCAACAGCCTGTACACTGGAACTACAATTTAGGTTCCCATTCCCCTGCTGATTTAGTTTAAACCCCCCCGAAGAGCACTAACAAATCTCCCCCCCAGGATATTGGTACCCCTCTGGTTCAGGTGAAGACCATCCTGTTTGTAGAGGTCCCACCTACCCCAGAAAGAGCCCCAATTATCCAGGAAACCAAAACCCTCCCTCCTACACCATCCCTGCAGCCACGTGTTCAACTCCTCTCTCTCCCTATTCCTCTCTTCGCTAGCATGTGGCACAGGCAACAACCCAGAGATAACAACTCTGGTTGTTCTCGCTCTAAGCTTCCACCCTAGCTCCCTGAATTTCTGCCTTAAATCCCCATCTCTCTTCCTACTTATGTCGTTGGTGCCTATGTGGACCACGACTTGGGGGTGCTCCCCCTCCCCCTTAAGGATCCCAAAAACACGATCGGAGACATCACGTACCCTGGCACCTGGGAGGCAACACACCAACCGTGAGTCTCTCTCGTTCCCACAGAACCTCCTATCTGTTCCCCTAACTATGGAGTCCCCAATGACTAATGTTGTGTGGCACTGCTACCTTGCTAAATGGGATAGATTCAGAACAGATCTAGCAGCTCAAAATTGGGCATCCATGAGGCACTGTGTGCCATAGGCAGCAGTAGAATTGCATTCAACCACAATCTGTCATCATCTGCATATGCCTCACTTGACCATCATCATCAAGCCAGGAGACCCCAACCCTGGTTCAATGAGGAGTGCAGAAGGGCATGCCAGGAGCAACACCAGGCATAGCAAAAAATGGTGGAAACCCGGCAAAGTTGTTGAACATCAAGGGGAGATGGTTAGATTATCTCTTGTTTGAGATGGTCATTGCCTGGCATTTGTGTGGCACGAATGTTACTTGCCACTTATCAGCCCAAGCCTGAATGTTGTCCTGGTCTTGCTGCATGCGGACACAGACTGCTTCAGTATCTGAGGAGTCATGAATGGTACTGTACACTGTACAATCATCAGCGAACATCCCCACTTCTGACATAATAATGAAGGAAAGCAGCTGACGATGGAAGAGCCTAGGACACCACATTATTACAACACAGGACTACATGCATACTAAACAACAGAAGCATCATGCGATAGACAGAGCTAAGTGACCCCACAACCAACAGATCAGTTCAAAGCTCTGCAGTCCTGCCGCATCCAGTCATGAATGCTGGCAGACAATTAAACAACTAACCAGAGTAGGAGGCTCCACAAATGACCCCATCTTCAATGATTGGAGAGCCCAGCATGTCAATGCAAAAGGCAAGCATTTGCAACCATCTTCAGCCAGAAGTAGCAAGTAGATGATCCATCTCAGCCTCCTCCTGACGTCCTTACCATCATAGATGTCAGTCTTCAGATAATTCAATTCACTCCACATGATATCAAGAAGCAACTGAAGGCACCGGATACAGCAAAGGCTACGGGCCCTGACAACATCCCGGCTGTAGTACTGAAGACTTGTGCTCCAGAACTAGCTGAACTTTAGCCAGGGTGTTCCAGTACAGCTACAACATTGGCATCTACCCAACGATGTGAAAAATTTCTTCCAGGAATGTGAAAAATTTCCCAGGTATGTCCTGTGTACAAAAAGCAGGACAAATCCAATTGTGCCAATTACCACCCCATCAGTCTATTCTTAATCATCAGCAAAATAATGGAAGGTGTTGTCAACAGTTTTGACAAGCAACACTTACTCAGCAATAGCCTGCTCACCAATGCTTAGTTTGGGTTCCACTAGAGCCACTCAGTAACAGATCTCATTACAGCTTTTATCCAATGATGCACAAAAGAGCTGTATCACAGAGGTGAGATGAGCGTGACCGCCCTTGAAATCAAGGCAGCATTTGGCTAAGTATAGCATTATGGAGCCCTAGCAAAATTGAAGTCAATGGGTATTAGGGGAAAACTCTAATGGTTGGATTCGTACCCAGCACAAAGGAAGATGGTTGTGGTCGTTGGAGGTCAATCATCTCAGCCCCATCACATCGTTGCGGGAGTTCCTCAGGGTGGTGTCCTAGGCTCATCCATCTTCAGCTGCTTTCCTTCATTATTATATCAGAAGTGGGGATGTTCGCTGATGATTGTACAGTGTACAGTACCATTCATGACTCCTCAGATACTGAAGCAGTCTGTGTCCGCATGCAGCAAGACCAGGACAACATTCAGGCTTGGGCTGATAAGTGGCAAGTAACATTCGTGCCACACAAATGCCAGGCAATGACCATCTCAAACAAGAGATAATCTAACCATCTCCCCTTGATGTTCAACAACATTACCATCGCTGAATCCCCCACTATCAAAATCCTGGCGGTCACCATTGACCAGAAACTGAACTGGACCAGCCACATAAATAGTGTGGCTACAAGTGCAGGTGAGAGGCTGGGAATTCTGCAGCAAGTAGCTCAATTCGACTTGCTAAAGCTCTACAGGGCATAAGTCAGAAGTGTGCTGGAGCTATGTGTGCAGTTCTAACAACATTCAAGAAACTCGACACCATCCAGGCCAAAGCAGCCCACTTGATCGGCACTCCATCCATCACCCTAAACATTCTCTCCCTCCACCACTAGCGCACAGTGACAACAATTTTTATCATTTACAAGATGCACTGCAGCAATTCATCAAGCCCCATAGGACTGCACCTTCCACTATCACCTACAATAGTGTTTTCGAAACGTGGTGCGCAGACCATTGGTGATCCGCGAGGGCCCTCAAGGTAGTCTGTGAGCTAGTCTGTAATGCAAGTCACTGAGGCCATATGAGAACCCTCATCCCCACTTCTCACACAATGTCACACAATCAGGCTAGCTCCCAAGTAAACAGTGCAAGTTGCCACTAGCACAAGCAACAACAATGTAGTTTTATCAGCAAGATTTATGTTGTTACAATATACAATGTGAGATTGGATTTTCAACACTTGTGGGGCTGAAACAAAGAGGAATCGCTGAACGTGGAGCCCGACATGAGTTTGAAGTTTTGTCTTTGTCCCATGACAGCTTTGTTATCTAATCTCTCCTGCCCATACACCTTCCCTTTTGTTCTCTTCCCCATGAACACCACCCCCCCCCCTTCACTTCCTGAAAACCTAATTCTTTGCTAACCTTTGCCAGTTCTGATGAAAGGTCACAGAGCTGAAATGTTGACTCTGCTTCTTTCTCCACAGATGCTGCCTGACCTGAGTATTTCCAGCACTTTCTGTTTTTATTTCAGATTTCCAGCATCTGCAGTATTTTGCTTTTATTTTTTATGAGACTGAAGCTCTCCAGCTTGAAATCAGACATCACCTCACTGGTGGCTCATCCAAAGCAGAGCCATTCTTCCCACTAATTCTGATGAGTTCTTTTGCAGTGGCAAATGAAAGAGGGCAGGGTAGGACTGCTAGGTGGTCCGCAGGGTATTTATCCCCACCTAAGTGGTCCACGAAGAAAACAGTTTGAGAATCACTGAGCTACACCACATGGACTGCAGTGGTTTAAGGTGGCATTCACCACCACCTTCTCAAGGGCAATTAGGGATGGACAAATTCTGGCCTAGCCAGCGAGGTCCACATCCCATGAATGACTGGGTGAAAAAAGCACAGTTCCCCAAATGCTCTCCCACTGACACGTGTTCCATGTGCACATCATTCAAGTTGAGGGAGAAAAAAGGAAAATAGTGGTAGTAGGGGACAGTATAGTGACGGGGATTGACACTGTTCTCTGAAGCAAAGAGCAAGAGTCCAGAAGGCTGTGTTGCCGACCCGGTGCCAGGGTTCAGGACATCTGCTCAGGGCTGGATAGGAACTTACAGTGGGAGGGGGAGGATCCAGTTGTCGTGGTCCATGGAGCTATCAATGACATAAGCAGGACACTGAAAGAGGTTCTGCATAGTCAGTATGAGGAACTCGGCACCAAATTAAGAAGCAGAACCTCAAAGGTAATAATCTTTGGATTATTACCTGAGCCACATGCAAATTGGCATAGGGCAAATAAGATTAGAGAAATGAATGCGTGGCTCAAAGACTGGTGTGGTAGAAGTAGGTTCCGGTTCATGGGACACTGGCACCAGTACTGGGGAAAGTGGTGACTGTACTGTTACTGTTACGGTCTACACCTGAACCGTGCTGGGGCTGGTGTTCTAGTGAGCCGCATAACTAGGGAAGTAGAGAGGGCTTTAAATGGAGTAGTGGGGGCAAGGGATCAAATTTGGGAAGATATGGTAAATCAAAGAGTAGAGACAAGGCAAAAGGAAAAGGTATTAATATGGGAAATAATAAACAGACTGTGACATGAAGGGACAGAGCGTACAAATCTAAGAGTAAAATCAACAGATAAGGCTAGAGGTTACAAAAATAATAAAAGGACAAAACTAAAGGCTCTGTATCTGAATACATGTAGCATTCGAAACACAACAGATGAACTGAGATCGCAAATAGAAATAAATAAGTACGATCTGATAGCCATTAGAGACATGGCTGCAGGATGACATAGATTGGGGCTGAATATTGAAGGATACATGGCATTTAGGAAGGACAAGAAGCTAGGAAAAGGTGGAGGGGTGGCTCTCCTAATTAGCGCAATAGAGAGGGATGAGATAAGTTCAGGAGACCAGGATGTAGAAACAGTTTGGGTAGAGATGAGAAATCATAAAGGCAAGAAGTCACCTGTGGGAGTGGTGTACAGGCCACCTAACATTAACCACACTGTGGGATGGGGTATAAAGGAAGAAATAATGGCAGCTTTTAGAAAGGTGCAGTGATAATTATGGGGGATTTTAACCTACATATAGACTGGAAAAATCAGATGGACAGAGGTAGCCTAGATGAGGAGTACATAGAATGTTTTTGGGATACTTTCTTGGAACAATACGTTCTGGAGCCAACCAAAGAGCAGACTATACTAGACCTGGTATTGTGCAATGAGATAGGAATAATTAATGACCTCATAGTTAAGGCACCCCGAGGTAGCAGCGATCATAATATGATTGAATTTTACAATCAGTTTGAGGGAGAGAAGAGTGGGTCCAAGACTAGTATTTTAAACTTAAATAAAGGCTATTATGAGGGCATGAAATCAGAGTTAGCTAAAGTGAACTGGCAAACCAGGTTAAGGGATAGGTCAATAGAGATGCAGTGGCAGACATTTAAGGGGATATTTCAGAATACACAGAATAGATACATTTCAACAAGAAAGAAAAATTCCAAGGGTGGCACTCACCATCTGTGGTTAACTAAAACAGTTAAAGATAGTATCAAACTTAAAGAAAAAGCCTATCATTGTGCAAAGCAGGTCAGAAGATTGGACAGAATATAAAAAACAGCAAAGTAGGACTGAAAGATTGATAAGGAAGGTAAAATTAGAGAAGAGAAAGCTAGCTAGAAATATAAAGACAGATAGCAAGATATTTTTAAAAAAAGAGCTAACTAAGTGAGCCTATAAGGACCTATAAAAGTGAGTCTGAGGAATTAATAATGGATAATAAGGAGATGGCGGATGAATTGAACAGATATTTTGCATCGGTCTTCACTATTGAGGATAGAAGTAACATCCCAGTATTAGCTGTAAGTCAGGACATGGAAGGGAGGGAGGAACTCAAGAAAATTACAACCACCAGGGAAGTAGTACTGAACAAACTGTTGGAGCTGTGGGCTGACAAGTCCCCGGGTCCTGATGGACTTCATCCTGGGGTCTTAAAAGAAGTGGCTAGTAAGATAGTTGATGTGTTAGTTTTAATTTTCCAAAATTCCGAAGATTCGGGGAAGGTTCCTTTAGATTGGAAAATAGTGAATGTAACTCCTTTATTCAAAAAGGGAGGGAGACAGAAAGCAGGAAACTACAGGCCAGTTAGCTTAACATCTGTCTTAGGGAAAATGTTAGAAGCTATTATTAAAGATGTTATAGCAGGGCATTTAGAAAAATTCAAGGTAATCAGGCAGAGTCAACATGGTTTTCTGAAAGGGAAATCATGTTTAACCAATTTATTGGAGTTCTTTGAGGGAGTTACATGTGCTGCAGATAAAGGGGAACAGGTGGATGTATTGTACTTAGATTTCCAGAAGGCATTTGATAAGATGCCACATCAAAGGTTATTGCAGAAAATAAAAGCTCATGGTGTAGGGGGTAACATATTGGCATGGATAGAAGATTGATTAGCCAACAGAAAAGAGAGCGTAGGCATAAATGGGTCATTTTCGGGTTGGCAAGGTGTAACGAGTGGTGTGTCACAGGGATCTGTGCTGGGACCTCAACTTTTTACAATTTATATAAATGACTTAGATGAAGGGACTGAAGGTATGGTTGATAAATTTGCTGAGGGCACAAAGATAGGTCGGAAAGTAACTTGTGAAGAGGACACAAGGAGTCTACAAAGGGATATAGATAGGTTAAGTGAGTGGGCAAAGATCTGGCAAATGGCGTATAATGTAGGAAAGTGTGTGAAATTGTCCACTTTGGCAGGAAGAATAAAAAAGAAGCATATTATCTAAATGATGAGAGATTGCAGAGCTCTGAGATGCAGAGGGATCTGGGTGTCCTAGTGCATGAAACGCAAAAGGTTAGTATGCAGGTACAGCACGTAATTAAGAAAGCTAATAGAATGTTATTGTTTATCGCGAGGGGAATTGAATACAAAAGTAGGGAGGTTATGATTCAGCCATACAGGGCATTGGTGAGACCACATCTGGAGTACTGTGTACAGTACTGGTCTCCTTATTTAAGGAAGGATGTAAATGAGTTGGAGGCAGTACAGAGAAGGTTTACTAGACTAATAACTGGAATGGGCGGGCTGTTTTATGAGGAAAGATTGGACAGGCTAGGCTTGTATCGCTGGAATTTAGAAGACTAAGAGGCGACTTGATTAAAACATACAAGATCCTGAGGGGTCTTGACAGGGTGGATGTGGAAAGGATGTTTCCTCTTGTGGGAGAATCTAGAACTAGGGGTCACTGTTTAAAAATAAGGGGTCGCCCATTTAAGACAGAGATGAGGAGAAATTTTTTCTCGGAGGGTGTTTGGAATTCTCTTCCTCAAAAGGCGGTGGAAGCAGAGTTTTTGAATATTTTTAAGGCAGAGGTAGATAGATTTTTGATAAGCAAGGAGGTGAAAGGTTATCGGGGTTAGGTGGAAATGTGGAGTAATCAGTTCAGCCATGAACTTATTGAATGGTGGAGCGGGCTCGAGTGACCTACTCCTGCTCTTAATTCATATTTTCGTATTCCCCAGAAATAGATCCAGCACTGCTTCCTTCCTAGTTAACACACTGATCAGGAATGTTCTCTTGCACAGTTGAGGAATTCCTCCCCCTCTCTGCCCTTTATGCTAATACTATCCCAGTCTATATTAGGATAATTGAAGTCCCCATTATCACTCCTCTGTAGTTCTTGCACCTTTCTGTAATGTGCCTACAAATTTGATCTCTATCTCTTTCCCATTTCGTAGCTTATAATATACACCCAGTAGTGTAAAAGCTCCCACATTGTTCCTTAATTATAACCAAACAGATCTTGCTTTTGACCCCTCAACTTCATCATCCATCTCCAGTACTGTAATAGTTTATTTGATCAATACTACCACCCCTCTGCCTCCCCCACTTTCTTTCTTCCCTATCTTTCAAGAATACCTTACTTGAGCCAGGACTTTGTTATTGTCACTGTCATAGTCCCATGTGGAAACTAGCAGTTCACCAACATTATTTTCCACGCTACATGTATTTACGTACATGCACTCCAAACCCATCTTAGACTGCCTCTCATTTGTCCCCTGTCTGATCCCTCCTATTTCTGAATATCATCTCTCCCTGTCCTGTATGCACCTTGTTTGACCTTTCTAATGTTACAACCTGGTGTCCATGACTTGCCAAATTTGTTCAAACCCTCCCTCCTCACAGCACCAGTTAACCTTACGGTGAAGACACTGGTCCCAGCTTTGTTGAGGTGCATCCTGTCCACCTTAAACAGGGCCTTCCTGCTGCAGAACTGATCCCAATGCTCCAGGAATCTGAAGTTCTCCTTCCTTAACCATTTCTCCAGCTACGTGTTAACCTGTCTTATCCTACTATTCTTATACTCTCCAGCTATGGCACTGGCAGTAATCCAGAGATTACTACTTTTGAGGTTCTGCTTTTTAACTTACTCCTAAACTCCTGAAACTCTAACTCAAGGACCTCAACCCTCTTCCTTCCTATATCATTGATTCCTACTTGGATAACAAATTCTGGTTGTTCCTTCCCCCCTCAAAATATTCTGCACCCTCTTAGTGATGTCCTTGACCCTGGCACCAGAGAGGTGACACGACATGTGGGATTCACATTGGTGATCTAAGAAGAACAAGCCAGCTTCTCTAGTCTTTATACATAACAAGTCCCGCATCTCTAATGCTATTCTAGTAAATCTCCTCTGCAGAGCACGACATCCTCCCTAAAATGTCATGGCCAGAATTAGATCAAATTCCAGCTGGGGCCTAACTAGTCATTTATAAAAGTTTAGCATAACTTTCTTGCTCTTGTACTTTATGCCTGTTAATAAACCCAAGGATCCTGTATGGTCACCTTCAGCAAAATTACAAAATTGTTACAGTGCAGAGGGAGGCCATTCGGCCCATCATGTCCACACCAGCTCTCTGAAAGATCAATTCCCTCAGTTCCATTCTCCTGCCTTCTCCCCATAACCCTGCACATTCTTCCTTTTCATATAACTGTCTAATTCCCTTTTGAATGCTTCAATTGAACCTGCCTCCACCACACTCTCAGGCAGTGCATTCCAGACCATAACCACTCTCTGCATGAAAAAGTTTTTCCTCATGTCACTTTTGCTTCTCTTACCAAATACTTTAAATCTTTGCCCTCTCGTTCTCGATCCTTTTACGAGTGGGAAGTTTCTCTCTATCTGCTCTATCGAGACCCCTCATGATTTTCAATACCTCTATCAAATCACCTCTCAGCCTTCTCTTCTCCGTGGAAAACAGTCCTAACTTCTCCAATCTATCTTCATAACTGAAATTCCTCATCCTTGGAACCATTGTTGTGAATTTTTTCTCTACTCTCTCCAATGGCCTCACGTCTTTCCTAAAGTGCGGCGCTGAGAACTGGACACAATACTCCAGCTGAGGCTGAACTAGTGTCTTATACAAGTTCAACGTAACTTCCTTGCTCTTGTATTCTATGCCTCTATTAATAAAGCCCAGGATACTGTATGCTTTATTGACCACTCTCTCAACCTGTCCTGCCACCTTCAATGAATTATGCACATATACACCCAGGTCCCTCTCTCCTGCACCCCCTTTAGAATTGTACCCTTAATATCTTATATTGTCTCTCCATGTTCTTCCTACCAAAATGAATCATTTCACATTTCACTGCATTGAACCTCATCTGCTTGTCTGCCCATTCCACCAACTATGTCCTTTTGAAGTTCTACACCATCCTCCTCACAGTTCACAATGCTTCCAAGTTTCGTATCATCTGCAAACTTTGAAAATGTGCCCTGTACACCAAGGTCTAGGTCATTAATATATATCAGGAAAAGCAAGGGTTCCAACACTGACCCCAGGGGTACTCCACAACAAACCTTCCTCCAGCCCGAAAAACATTGTTTCCTGTCACTCAGCCAATTTCGTATCCATGTTGTTACTGTCCCTTTTATTCCATGAGCTATAATTTTACTCACCAGTCGGTTGTGTGGCACTGTATCAAACGCCTTTTGAAAGTTTATGTACATCACATCAACAGCTTTGCCCTCATCAACCCTCTGTCACCTCCTCAAAAAACTCCAGCAAGTTAGTTAAACATGATTTTCTCTTAAGAATTCCATGCTGGCTTTCCTTAATTCACTTGCATTTGTCCATGTGACTATTGATTTTATCCCAAATAATTTTTTTACAAGTTTTCCCAGCACTGAAGTTAAACTGACTGGCCTGTAGTTGCTGGGCTTATTTTTACATCTTTTTTTGAACAAGGTGTGACTTTGCAATTCTCCAGTCCTCTAGCACCACCCCCAAGTCTAAGGAAGACTGAAAAATTAAGCAGCCTTCTCATCTTGTCCCAACCTGCCACCTTAAGAGCTTTGTGTACGTACACCCCCACATCTCTATTCCAGGTCTTTCTGTTCCTGTGCCTCCCTTAAAATATGCACCCATTACAACCAGTCTATGACCTCTTGAAGTCTGTTCCTATCCTTTTCACTGTTTATTACATTTCTGAGTTTCATGTCATTTGCAAACCTCGAAATTATGCCCAAGTCCATGTCGTTCATTATATCAAAAAGAGTATATTCTTTTTCATAGACTCTCATCAAATCAGTGTGCATTTGAATGAGTCTTGATTCCTCCCTCAAGCTTTGGTGATAACTGCTACAAAGCTAAGACTTTTAATCTTAAAAGGCTTATCTGCACCCTAACTCTGAAAGCTGCTCCCCCCACCCCACACAATTGGGTCCCTGGACTGGCCTCCTGTACATCTCTCAATCCCTTTTATTTATTTATTTCGAGATACAGCACTGAAACAGGCCCTTCGGCCCACTGACTCTGTGCCAACCAACAACCACCCATTTATACTAATCCTACATTCCCTACCACATCCCCACCATTCTCCTACCACCTACCTACACTCTGGGCAATTTACAATGGCCAATTTACCTATCAACCTGCAAGTCTTTGGCTGTGGAAGGAAACCGGAGCACCCGGCGGAAACCCACGTGGTCACAGGGAGAACTTATAAACTCCGCACAGGCAGTACCCAGAACTGAACCCAGGTTGCTGGAGCTGTGAGGCTGCGGTGCTAACCACTGCACCACCCTTCTGCCGAATTTTCCTTACCCTGTAGAATCCCTCCTCTGCGAAAGAAATTATTTTGTTGTAAAGCTTCTTGAATGTCCTCAGGATGTGATCAGTAATTGTTCTAAATTCTTTCTTCTTAGGTTTGGACTGCAAACCCATCTGTCAAGATCCAAGTGAAGCTATTGTGATGATGAGCAAACTAGAGAAAGTTGAACATCCATGACAGGATGTACAAAATCTCTTGGAAAAAGAAAACACTTCATTGTGATTACTTGTCATTGAGTTATTTACGGCATAGAAGGAAATTATGCTGAAAATACAAGTTTCACCACACACGTAACACCAATTCTGTTAAAAGGGTCTGTAGATCTCTTCATAGTAAGACAATCTGTTTCTTTCATAAGGCAACAAGTCACCTGAATTATAAGGCTCAGGTCAAGTTTCAAATTGTTTCTCTGCTCATGCACTGCTCTAAAACCTTGTCCTTGTACTCGTATCCCTTCACTTCACTGCTCTAAAACCTTGTCCTTGTACTCGTATCCCTTCACCACTTCTTTCAAGGGATGGGAAGGTTTAGCTGGAGTACTTGGCAACTGTTAGCATTTGCAACCAATTGTGAATTTTCCACAGTTAAGACACCTCTAGATTATCTCTCAAACCAGTCTGAGCTCACAGTCCCCTTTTGCTTTCAATGGAGCCACTCCAGATGCCCACATGGCTCCATTAGCAAAATCATGAAGCAGTGTAGGATGGTAGTAGAAATGTGATCTGTTGTGCAAACTTATACATACTTTTTTTTCTATATAAAATAAGTGGATATTCAGTGGGTAGCAGAACTATAACCATTCAGACCATTAGGGTTTGGGGGCATTACACAGAGCTTGCTGGATTAGGGAGAGAAAAAAATCGTCCAGAACTCCTGCTCCTAATCATTGCCCACTGTAAGTTTTCTGCGCGTGAATGGTGGCCGACAACAGGATTGGGCATGGCTGAGATGCCCTCCTGGGAATAATACCTACCAACGCTCACTAGTCATCAGACATGAACAACAGCCACTTGGGTAAGGTGTGGGAAAATGGACAACTCTCATGTACTGTATCTCAGCAAGGAATGATACTGGCCTGATGGACTGCAACAATCTTTCCAGACTTGAATATTTTCTGTATTCCTAGAAATTAATACCTTTAGGAGAAAAAATTGTGTGATAAGTAATCCTCAATAGTATACATGGTGTTTAGAACAATACTGTAAACCTTTAAGCGCTGGGGGAAGGGAGACTTCCCTTTTATAATATATAATAAAGAAAAACAAGAAATGTTGGAAATACTTAGCAGGTCTGGCAGCATCTGTGGAGAAAGAAGCAGAGTTAATGTTTCAGGTCAGTGACCCTTCTTCAGAACTGACAAATATTAGAAATGTAAAAGGTTTTAAGCAAATAAAGCAGGGGGTGGGGCAAGAGATAACATAAGAGAAAGTGTTGATAGGACAAGGTCAGAGAGAATAACTGACCAGAAGGTCATGGAGCAAAGGCAAACGGTATGTTAATGGTGTGATGAAAGACAAAGCGTTAGTGCAAAGAGGGTGTTAATGGACTGTAAAGCACATAGTACTCCAAGCACAACATTTAAAAAAATAGTGGGTAGGCACAGTAGAAACAAACTAAACACGCTAAAAAACCTAAAATAAAATAACCAAATAAAAAAGAAAAAATAACTAAACATAAAAAGGAGGGGCCCACCATGCTCTGAAATTATTGAATTCAATGTTCAGTCCGGCAGGCTGTAGTGTGCCTAATCGGTAAATGAGGTGCTGTTCCTCGAGCTTGTGTTGATGTTCGCTGGAAAACTGCAGCAATCCCATGACAGAGATGTGAGCATGACAGCGGGGTGGGGGGGGGGGGGGGGTTGGTTGGTTGGTGTTGAAATGGCCAGCAACCGGAAGCTCGGGGTCCTGCTTGCGGACTGAGCGGAGGTGTTCCGCAAAGCGGTCACCCAGTCTGCGTTTGGTCTCCCCATTGTAGAGGAGGCCACATTGTGAGCAGCAAATACAGGATATTACATTGAAAGAAGTACAAGTAAATCGCTGCTACACCTGAAAGGAGTGTTTGGGGCCTTGGATAGTGAGGAGAGAGGAGGTAAATGGGCAGGAATTACACCTCCTGCAATTGCAGGGGAAGGTGCCGTGGGAAGGGGACGAGGTGGTGGGGATAATGGGGGAGTGGACCAGGGTGTCATGGAGGGAACGATCCCTTCGGAATGCTAACAGGGGAAGGGAGGGGAAGATGTCTTTGGTAGTGGCATCACGCTGGATGTGGCGGAGGATGATCCTTTGGATATGGAGGCTGGTGAGGTGGAAAGTGAGGACAAGGGGAAACCTGTCACGGTTCTGGGAGGGAGGGGAAGGGGTGAGGGTAGAGGTGCGGGAAATGGGCTGGACACGGTTGAGGGCCCTGTCAACCACAATGGGGGGGAATCCTCGGTTGAGGAAAAAGGAAGACATATCAGAAGCGCTGTCGTGGAAGGTTGCATCATCAGAGCAGATGCGTCGGAGACAGAGAAACTGGGAGAATGGAATGGAGTCCTTAGAGGAGGCAGGGTGTGAAGAAGTGTAGTCGAGGTCGCTGTGGGAGTCGGTGGGCTTATAATGAATATTAGTAGACAGCCTATCCCCAGAAATGGAGACAGAGAAGTCGAGGAAGGGAAGGGAAGTGGCGGAGATGGACCATGTAAAGGTGAGAGAAGGGTAGAAATTTGAAGCAAAGTTGAAAGATTTCCCTTTTAACTGTGCAGCCTGTACTCTGGGGAATTTTTGCACTTCAGTGTAGTTCAGCAGAATATACAGACCCTAAGCTGTTTGAGCAGGGGTACCGTGACCAGCTGCACTTTTCTGGTGATTTCACATTGTGCAGAGGTAAAGAATCTGAGGAACATTCCCTTTTAAATTATAACACATGCTTACGACTGAACAGAAGCAAAGTTAATTTTAATTGTGCATCAGTATTCAGTTTTTTTATCACTTCATGGGATGTGGGTGTCATTGGCAAAGCCAGCCTTTATTGCCCACCCTAATTACCCTGAAAACTTGGTGGTGAACCACCTTCTTGAACCGCTGCAATCCATGTGGTAAAGGTAGCATGGTGCTGTTGGGTAGGGAGTTCCAGGATTTTGAGCCAGCAACGAAGGAACAGCATTGTATTTCCAAGTCAAGATTTTGTGACTAGAAAGGGAACTTGCGAGTGGTGGTGTTCCCATGTGCCTGTTGCCCTTGTTCTTCTAGTTGGTAGACATTGGAGGTTTAGGTGGTGCTGTCAAAAAAACCTTGGTGAGTTGCTGCAGTGCATCTTGTAGATGGTACACACTGCTGCCAGTGGTGGAGGAAATGAATGTTTAAGGTGGTGGATAGGGTTCCATTCAAGCAGTATTCCATTACCTTCCTGACTTATGCCTTGTAAATGGTAGAGTCAAGAAGTGAGTCGCTCACCACAAACTACCCAACCTCTGACCTATTCGTGTAGCCACTGTATTTATGCACCTTTGCATTTGGTCCTCATAATCCAGGACAAAATAAATCGATATTTGGAAAAGTATGAGTTTAAAGGCAAATTGTATTTGACAAACTTGATTTGAGTTCTTTGATGAAGTAACAGTGAGGAAAGGTAGTGTGGTTGATGTACACAGACTTCCAAATGCACTTGCTAAAGTACGACATAATAAACTTGTTAGCATGGATACAAAATTGATTAAGGGTCCGCAAGCAGAGAGCGGTGGATGGTTGTTTTTCATACTGAAGAGAAGTATACAGTAGTGCTCCCTGGGAGAGGGGGAAATGGGTAGACACATAGCAGATGAAATTTAACACACTGAGGTATGAAGTGAAACATCTTTGTCGGAAGAATGAGCAGAGGTAATATAAACTAAATGATACAATTTTAAAGTCAGTGCAGGAAGCAAGAGACCTGGGATGCACATACAAAAATCTTTGAAGGTGGCAGGATAAGTTGAAAAGTTTGAAGGCATATCGATCCTTGGCTCTATTAATAGAGACATAGAATACAGAAGTAAGGACATTACAAAACACTGGTTATGCCTCAGCTGGAGTACTGAGTTCAATTCAGGTCATCACTCTTGTTAAGACTGGAGGGTGCAATTGAAATTTACTAGAATGGTGCCAGGGTTGAGGAACTTAGAAAGTTGGCGTTTTTCTCCTTGGAAAAGGTTAAAAGGAGATCAGGTCGAGGTGTTCTAAATCATGGATGGCTAAGATAGGATAGAAAATAAATTTTTTCCAGTGACAGAAGGGTCTGTGGATACAGATTTAAGTTTATTCCCAAAAGAACCAGAGGTGACATGAGAATTAAAAAAAAATAAATGCAGCAAAATGTTCCGACTTGGAATACACTGCCTGCAAGGATGGCAGACTAGATTCAATAATAACTTTCAAAAGGAACTTGGTAAACACATGAAGGGAAACAATGTACAGGGCGATGGGAAAAGAGGTGAGTTTGACTAATTGGATGAGCCAAATAGTTTCGTTCTGTGAAGTATCATTTCTGTCTTTGTGTATTTTTAAATTGTGTAGCAGTAGTAAGTGATATAGGTTTGCTTTGGCATTGTGTGTCATAGTTACCATTGTGTCCTCAACTTGCTCCTCCAGAAGTTGACAAAGAAACATTAGATGGTGGGAAAAGAAGTGCCCTTAAAATACAATATTTGGTATTCACTCTACGGCAGCCAGGCCTGGACAACATATGTCAGCCATGAGTCTCAACTCATTCCATTTTTGCTGCCTCTGGAGAATCCTTGGCATCAGGTGGCAGGACCGTATCTCCAACGCAGAAGTCCTCGAGGCAGCCAACATCCTCAGCATATACACCCTACTGAACCAGAGGCCTCGAGATGGCTTGGCCATGTGAGCCGCATGGAAGATGGCAGGATGCCCAAGGACGCATTGTACAGTGAGCTCATCGCTGGTATCAGACCCACCGGCCGTCCATGTCCCCGCTTTAAAGACGTCTGCAAACGTGACATGCAGTCATTTGACATTGACCACAAGTCGTGGGAGTCGGTTGCCAGTGTTCGCCAGAGCTGGCAGACAGCCATAAAGGCGGGGCGAAAGAGTGGCGAGTTGAAGACACTTGGCTGTTGGCAGGAAAAAAAGACAGAAGCGCAAGGGGAGAGCCAACTGTATAACAGCCCCGACAACTAATTTTATCTGCAGCGCCTGTGGAAGAGTCTGTCACTCTAGAATTGGGCTTTATAGCCACTCCAGGTGCTGCTCCACAAACCGCTGACCACCTCTAGGCGCTTACCCATTGTCTCTCGAGACAAGGAAGCCAAAGAAGGAGAAGGTATTCACTGTGAAGTATAATACGTGTGTTAAATTGTTAAGGTACTGCAGAGTACACATTGTACAGATGAGGCTGAGCAAGCCATTCCTCCTTACATCTGCTGTTTATGCAAGACTGGTGCTGTAGAAAGCTCCTGAGGTGAAATTATATAAATCCATGCAAGTATAACAATTAGAAAAACTGGTTTGAAAACTAGTAAACATTTCCACTTTGGATTTTACATTTTGAGATACTTAGCATGGCATTGATACATCTTGAGCATGCCTTTATTCTTACAGGGAATGCAGAACTATTCAGTTACTCCACTAACTGGATATAGAGACAAATTGTTCCTGGTTCTTGGAGTTCAGCTTACAATATGACTGCTTTGAGTTCTGCCTCGTGCAAGGGACAACAGCAAAATTATGGTATAGGTTCCCAAAATGTATAAATTGTCTGTCCAGTATGCAACTGAGCTACACAGAATTGAATGTCCCTGGTTCTAGCTGTCGAGTTGACTGACTAGCCAATTTTGTGAGGGGCAGTGGCCAGTGCAAGTCTTTTGAGTGTGGAAGATTTTCAACTTGCAGAAGGCTTTCTGAGTGTAGAGTATTTGATTACTAAGGTGGTTGCAGTGTCCAGGACATTTTCAGGTAAGGAAAGGTGCACATTACAGTATTACAAGACTGTCAAGGATATCCGATGAAGGGTCACTGACCCGAAACGTTAACTCTGCTTCTCTTTTCACAGATGCTGCCAGACCTGCTGAGTGGCTCCAGCATTTCTTGTTTTTATTTCTGTCAAGGATATCATTGTGTGATTGTTTTACACTAAGTAGCTGTTCAACTTATGGGAATATGGCAGGACAGAGGAGACCTGTTGCATGTGCATCCTATGCCATATGGGAACTCAGATGCAACGTTATGTCCTGGACCATCATTGGAGCCAAGAGCTACCACACTGTCATGGCTCAAGATGCTAATCAGAAACCCCCATGTGGCAGCAGAGCACAAGCAAAAATGAGCCCCCTGGTGATAAAAATCTTTACTCAGTGAAGAGAATGTGGAATTCATTACCACATGGAGCGGCTCAGGAAATTACCATAGATACATTTAAAGGGAAACTGGATAAGTACATGAGGGAAAAAGGAATAGAAGATTTTGTTGATAGGTTAGGCTGAGATGAAATAATGAGGAGATTTGTATGGAACATAATCAATATGGACTAAAAAGCAAGCCAGCATGATTATAGGGCAAATAATGTTTTACTCACTTGAGTTTTTTGATGAAGGCAGTGCAGTTGGTGTGTATATGGACTTTGATAAAGTAGTATATATTAGGCTTGTTAGCAAAAGTGAAGCCCATGGGGTAAAAAGGGCAGTAGCAGCATGCATACAAAATTGGATAAGGGATAGAAAAAAAAAAAACTTGTAATGAATGGCTCTTTTTCAGATGGGAGGGAGGTATAGAGTGGAGTTCCCCAAGGTTCAGGACTCAGATCACTGCTGTTTTTAAACATACATTATGATTTAGACTTGAGAATACAGAGCAGAATTTTGAAATTTGGTGACTTGAAAGTTGGAAATGTGAACAGTAAGGCAGCTAGTAATAAGACTACAAGAGGATAAAAACCTCCCCTATGGACACCCACGTCCAGAGAATGAATAAAAAAAGACAGACTGGTAGAATTGGTGGGTGTATAGCAGATGAAATTTAACTGAAAATTGTGAGGTGATACATTTTGGTACAAAGAGTGAGGAGACGCAATACATGCTAAATGGTACAATTTTAATGGGGTGCAAGAGAGACCTGGGGGTGCTTATGCACAAATCCTTTTAAGGTGATAGGACAGTATATGGAATCCTGGGCTTTATAAATAGAGGCATAGAGTACAAAAGGCAGGAAGTTATGCTAAACCTATATAAAACACTGGTCCTTTCGCAGCTGTAGTACTATGTCCAATTCGGAGCACCACACTTTAGAAAAGACAAGATGGAGGAGAGTTACTGGAATGGTTCCGGGGTTGGGGGATTAGAGTGACATGCATTGACTCGAGAAGCAGGAGTTGTTCTCCTTAGAGCTGAGAAGGTTAAAAGGTGATTTGATAGTTGTTTAAAAACATGAAGGGTTTAAATAGAGAATCTATTTCCACTAGCTGAAGTGTTGATAACCAGAGGGTACAGCTTTAATGTGATTGGCCAAAGAATCAGAAGCAACATGAGGAAAAGCATTTTTTTAAAAAATGCAGCCAGTGCTTAGGATTTGAAAAACACTCCCTAAGAGAGGTGGATCCAGATTCAATATTAGTCTTCAAAAGGGAATTGGCTAAATATTTGCAGGAGAAAAATTTGCTGGCATATTTTGTGGTGTAGGCCTATACTCAGTAGGACTGGATTGGCCAAACTCATTTCACAGAACCTTTACAAACAGCAGATACTTCCAGTTTTTTAATAGTTATAACTAGCAGGGCAGGTAAAGGGGAACCAATGGATATATATCTGGATTTTCAAAGACATTTGATAAGGTGCCACATGAAAGTCTGTTGTTCAAGATAAGGGCTCATGGGGTTGAGAGTAATTTATTGGCATGGATAGAGGATTGATTAAGGAATAAAAACAGTAGGAATATACAGGTCATTCTCAAGTTGGCAGGGAAGTGCCACAAAGATCAGTGTTGGTGCCTTAGCTATTTACAAATTACATCATTATCAATGACTCAGATGAAGGAAGCAAATGCAATGCATCTGTTTGCTGATGATACAAAAGCTAGGTGGGAAAATAAGCTGAGAGAAGGACAAAGTCTGCCAAGAGATGTGGATAGGGTGGTGAGTGGGCAAGAAGGTGGAATATATGTGGGAAATTGTAATGTTATTCACTTTGGTAACAAAAATTTAAAAAAGAATATTTTTAAATGGTGAGAAACTATTAAATGCTCACTGGAATTTGGGTGTCCTTGTACACGAAACACAAAAGCAATTAGGAAAGCAAATAATATGTTGACCTTTATTACAAGGGGGTTGGAGTACAAGAATACGAATGTCTTGCTGCAATTATATAGGGCTTTGGTGAGACCAAACCTGGATTACTGTGGACAGTTTTGGTCTACATATCGAAGAAGAACATACTCCCCTTAGAGGGGGTGCAACAAAAATTCACCAGATTGATTTCTGGCATGAGAGGGATGTCCTGTGAGGAGAGATTGAGTAGAATAGGCCTGCATTCTCTGGAGCTAAGAATGAAGTGATCTCATTGGAACACCCAAGATTGTGAGGAGGGCTCGACAGGGTAGATGCTAAAAAGGCAGTTTTTCCTGGCTGGAGAGCCTAAAACTAGGGGAAACATCTCAGGAAAAGGAATTAGCCATTTCAGACTGAGAGGAGGAAAAAAATGTTTCACTCAAGGTTGTCAATCTTTGGAATTCTCTACCCTAGGAGAGCTGTGGTTGCTCAGTTTTTGAGTACATGCAAAGCTGAGATTGAAAGATTTTTGGACACTAAGGGTATCAAGAGATATGGAGATAGAAAGTGGAGTTGATCAGCCATGATCCTATTGAATAGCCAAGGAGGTTCAAGGGGCTGAGTGACCTACTCCTGTTCTTATTTCTTGTGTTCATCATCAATCTGGGTCAGCTACTAAAGTCGAAAGGCTCATGTCTAATCCACATGTAGTCCAGTTCCCAACTCAAGTCAACATTTCTTACTCGTTGGTTTGTCCTGTTTGAAATTTGCAGGCCTGAAGGTATTGACAATGTTACTTCTAGCACTGTTGGCACCCTGGTGGATACATTCTAAATCAAACCACCAAGGTAGTTATCACCTCTCCCTAGGGATATGTGCAAATAAATTGAACCTTGATTTAAACTTCACTGAAGACCCACAATTCCATGGTATGCACTTATGCAATCCTCAAACAACCAATGTAGATTCCCCTGCAGGTGACCCTGGCTGAACAACAGAGATGCTTACTTGTCTTTACTGCTGTTATGCTGATTAAACTCAAGAACTTGCATTTACACAGTACCTTTAACAAAAGCAACCATTTCAAGTTACTTCACAAATGGGAAAAGATAATGGAATTGCCACTGTGCCAAAAACGGAATAAGGATAGGTAACAAAATGCTGGGGCTTTGAGAAGGTTGCAAAGTAGGAGAGATAGGTAGAAAGGCAAAATGGTTTTGGAAGGGTAGCAGAGTTGAGATTGCCACCAATGGTGGGGTAAGGGATGGAGATGCACAGGAAGCCAAAGTCAAAGGTGCGTGTGGTGGGACATAAAACTGGAAATAGGGTAAGAGATCTAAGGAAGATTTAAATTAAATGCATTGGAAACCATCTGGCCACTGTAGCTGAGCAAAGCAGCGATTGGCAAGTGGAACAGGATATAAAGCAGCTATGTTTTGGACAAGTTAGATATCTTGGAAAGTGAAACATGGGAGGTCAACGAGGGCAATGGAGGAATTGAGTCCGGAGGTGACAAAAGCATGGATAAGAGTTTCATTGGCAAAAGGTCTGATGTAAGAGCAGAGGTGAGCAACACTGTAAAGATCACAGAAAGAAAGGAACAGTAGGGCATTCCGCTCCACAGGCTTGTTCTAGCAGTTAGATCATGGCTGATCTGCACTTCAACTTAATTAACATGTTTTTAGTCACTTGGTAGTACAGAACTTAAGTATTACTAAAAAAAAAGATATGCTATCGAGGCTTTTCATCTTGCACTCATCAGTTCAGAAGCAAGAATGCCAAATTTCAAAGGGAGCAACAATTTAGACCACATGAGAAGAGGGTGCTAATTGGTCAAGGTGCTACCATGGCGAATGCACTGTCCCCCACAACTTTGTTTAATTCAAAAAGGCACAACACAATCTTCCACGATTGGGCAGCTGTTACTGAACAATCCCAAGTGTGCTAAGAATTACACCAACAACCAATTTAAGATCAGTTGTGCTCACAATGTGGCTCACTTACGCTTGCTAGAGGTTACATATATTCATAAGCAGGGACATGTCCTCTACAGGCAAAAGGAACATGTCCAGGTAGTGTGTCTTTTTTGAATTAAACTAAGCGTGGGGGACTCTGGTCAAGGCAGTGCAATGGAGAAAGCACCAGGGAACCAATCAGCACCCTTTTCTCATGCAGTATAAATTGTTGCTCACTTTGAAATCTGGCTTTCTTGAATCTGTTCTGCTGAGTGCAAGACGAAAAATTTCAACAGCATGTCTTTTTTCCAGCAATACATAATCTACCTTTGTTCCATATTCTTTGCTATCCTTACCCAAAAAAAATCTTAACCTTGGCCTTGAAAATTTCAGTTCGTCCAGCATTCTTGAGGGAAAAGTGTTCCAAATTTCTACTACACTTTGTGGAGAAGCACTTGCTAACTTCATTTCTAATTGACTTAGTTCTAATTTTAAGATTATGCACCCAACTATGTCATTAAGAAAACTATGTATTAGAGTTTTGTTACAGAATTGGAAATAACCAAACAGTTTTAATGATGGATTGGATGTGAAACAAGAAATTAAAACAAAGAATTTCAGCAGCAATTGGCCCTAGCACTCTAATGTTGACATTTCATTGAGTGTGCACAGAAACACTACCTGTGTTGATTCTTCAGCAGCTTGGGACTGGTGGCTCAAGGTAGTGGGTTTCTGGTCAGATACCTGTTGACCAAAAAGACGATGTGGATGGCCAAGTACCCAAAGTTGACAATCTAAACGTTACACTTACGTTTTTGTTTTTAAATACAGACGACTCAAAATACAAGCTGCTCATGCCCCAGCCAAGATCTTGGTGGATTGATTTCCTCTCAGACAAGAAATCAAAAACAAGGAATTTCAGCAAGTTAAAATTCTAATTTTTCTTCAATTCAACTTTTTTCTATAAGAGACCAAATAAAGATCTATAAAATTTTGAAAGGGGTTTGATAGAGTAGGTGTAGAGAAAAATACCACCACTTGCGGGGAGACTAAGACTAAGGGCCATAAATATAAGCTTGTTGGCATCCTTCCATCTACATGTATTTAGGTGGATTGTCTTCTCTTGGTGCAGCTTTGCTGATGGCTGTGAAGGTGAATGTGACACCCTTATTTAAGAAAGGGTGCAAGGACAGTCATAGCAACTACAGGCCAGTTAGTTGAACACCAGTGGTCGGTAAGGTTTCAGAAACAATAAATCAGTGAAAAAAAGAGACACTTGGAGAGGTACGAGTTAATTAAGGATGGCCAGCACGGATTTGTAAAAGGCATAGGAACATAGGAAATAAAAGCAATAGGCCATTTGGCTACTCAAGCCTGCTGTGCCATTCAACTAGATCATGGCTGATCTACCTCAATGCCATATTTTCCCACAGTATCCCCATATCCCTTGATGCCTTTAATATCTAGAAATCTATCGATCCGTGTCTTGAATATACTCAATAACTGAGCCTCTACCATCCTCTGGGCTAGAGAATTCCAAAGATTCACCAACCTCTCAGTGAAGAGATTCCTCCTCAGTCCTAAATGGCCTACCCCTATTCGGAGACGCTCCCCGCCCCTGGTTCTACACCACCCGCACCCCCACCCAGGAAAAACATACTGCCTGCATCTATCTTTGAGACCTGTAAGAATTTTGTAAGTTTCAATAAGATCACCTCTCATTCTTCTAAACTCTAGGGAACACAGGCCCAACCTCCTCAATCTCTCCTCATAGGACAATCCCACCATCCCAGAAATTAGTCTGGTGAACCTTCCTTGCACTCCCTCGATGGCAAGTATATCCTTTTAGGTAAGGAGACCAAAACTGTACACGATACTCCAGATATAGTCTCACCAAAGCTCCATATAATTGCAGTAAGACATCTTTACTCCTGTACTCAAATCCTCTTGTAATAAAGGCCAACATACCATTTGCCTTCCTAATTGCTTGCTGCACCTACATGTTAGCTTTTAGTGACTCATGAACAAGGACACCCAAGTCTCTTTGGACATCAACACTTCCCAATCTTTCACCATTTAATTCTCTGCATTGCTGTTATTCCTACCAAAGTGGATAACTTCACATTTTTCCACATTATATTCCATCTGCCATAGAATCATAGAAAGTTCACGGCTCAGAAAGAGGCCACTTGGCCCATTGTGTCTGCACCGGCTGAAAAACGAGCCACCCAGCCCAATCTCACTTTCCAGCATTTGGTCCATAGCCCTACAAGTCACAACACTCGAGGTGCACATCCAGACACCTTTTAAAATGAGTTGAGGGTTTCTGCCTCAACTACTCTTACAGGCAGAGAGTTCCAGACCCCCACCACCCTCTGGGTGAAAAAACACATTTCCTCATCTCCCCTCTAATCTTTCTACCAATCACTTTAAATCTATGCCACCTAGTCACTGACCTCTCCAAGGTAAAATAGGCCCTTCCCATCCACTCTAGCCAGATCCTTCACAATTTTGTACATTTCAATCAGATCCCCCCTCAGCCTCCTCTGTTCCAAGGAGAACAATCCCAGCCTATCCAATCTTTCTTCATAGCTGCATTTTCCAAGTCCTGGCAACATCCTCGTAATTCTCCTCTGTACCCTCTCTTGTGCAATTTTCTTTTGGGCCTCCTTATCTCGAGAGACAATGGATACGCGCCTGGAGGTGGTCAGTGGTTTGTGAAGCAGCGCCTGGAGTGGCTATAAAGGCCAATTCTAGAGTGACAGGCTTTTCCACAGGTGCTGCAGAGAAATTTGTTTGTCGGGGCTGTTGCACAGTTGGCTCTCCCCTTGCGCCTCTGTCTTTTTTCCTGCCAACTACTAAGTCTCTTCGACTCGCCACATTTTAGCCCCGTCTTTATGGCTGCCCGCCAGCTCTGGCGAACGCTGGCAACTGACTCCCACAACTTGTGATCAACGTCACAGGATTTCATGTCGCGTTTGCAGACGTCTTTATAGCGGAGACATGGACGGCCAGTGGGTCTGATACCAGTGGCGAGCACGCTGTACAATGTGTCTTTGGGGATCCTGCCATCTGCCATGCGGCTCACATGGCCAAGCCATCTCAAGCGCCGCTGACTCAGTAGTGTGTATAAGCTGGGGATGTTGGCCGCCTCGAGGACTTCTGTGTTGGAGATACGGTCCTGCCACCTGATGCCAAGCATTCTCCGGAGGCAGCGAAGATGGAATGAATTGAGACGTCGCTCTTGGCTGACATACGTTGTCCAGGCCTCGCTGCCATAGAGCAAGGTACTGAGGACACAGGCCTGATACACTCGGACTTTTGTGTTCCGTGTCAGTGCGCCATTTTCCCACACTCTCTTGGCCAGTCTGGACATAGCAGTGGAAGCCTTTCCCATGCGCTTGTTGATTTCTGCATCTAGAGACAGGTTACTGGTGATAGTTGAGCCTAGGTAGGTGAACTCTTGAACCACTTCCAGAGCGTGGTCGCCAATATTGATAGATGGAGCATTTCTGACATCCTGCCCCATAATGTTTGTTTTCTTGAGGCTGATGGTTAGGCCAAATTCATTGCAGGCAGCCGCAAACCTGTCGATGAGACTTTGCAGGCACTCTTCAGTGTGAGATGTTAAAGCAGCATCGTCAAAGAGGAGTTCCCTGATGAGGACTTTCCGTACTTTGGTCTTCGCTTTTGACGGGCAAGGTTGAACAACCTGCCCCCTGATCTTGTGTGGAGGAAAATTCCTTCTTCAGAGGACTTGAACGCATGTGAAAGCAGCAGGGAGAAGAAAATCCCAAAAAGTGTGGGTGCGAGAACACAGCCCTGTTTCACGCCACTCAGGATAGGAAAGGGCTCTGAGGAGGAGCCACCATGTTGAATTGTGCCTTTCATATTGTCATGGAATGAGGTGATGATACTTAGTAGCTTTGGTGGGCATCCGATCTTTTCTAGTAGTCTGAAGAGACCACGTCTGCTGACGAGGTCAAAGGCTTTAGTGAGATCAATGAAAGCAATGTAGAGGGGCATCTGTTGTTCACGGCATTTCTCCTGTATCTGACGAAGGGAGAACAGCATGTCAACGGTCGATCTCTCTGCACGAAAGCCACACTGTGCCTCAGGGTAGACGCACTCAGCCAGCTTCTGCAGCCTGTTCAGAGCGACTCGAGCAAAGACTTTCCCCACTATGCTGAGCAGGGAGATTCCACGGTAGTTGTTGCAGTCACCGCGGTCACCTTTGTTTTTATAGAGGGTGATGATATTGGCATCGCGCATGCCCTGGGGTACTGCTCCCTTACTGTTCAACGATATCCATGGCCATCTGCTCCCATTCCTAATGTTTTCTCCCCCAATCTACCCTCTTAAACTGTTTAAACTCCCCAGGCTCTTTAAATCAGTTCATTTTAGCCCGAACTAAAAGTTAACAGTTAGTTTAGTGTATGTTACCTGGGCCCACTGCCCTCCCCCAGCCACACCTGCTCTTTGTTTTCTCAATGAAATTGATCCAGATGAAACTGACGAGCACAGCTGTCGATACTTTAATCTCTGATCCTGCTGTCTTCACAGTCCAGAGTGTCTGCAGCCACGGCATGCGGTAAGTCCATTGAGGTGAAGGAGCAGCGGGACCCTAGAGAAGTCGAGAAAAGGTGCCCCGATCACCCAAAAAATCCACGAACGGCCCCCCGGCCGCAACTTCAACGCGCCCGCGGGAGATGGCTCGGAGAGCATCTGCAGCGCACTGTCAGCAATGCTGCATGCCTTTATTTAAACCACTGGAAAAAAAACCCTTAGTGAATGAAATCACCTCTAAGTCTGCCAAAAGATGCTTCACCTCCTAAAGGACGTGGATAAGCTTTCCGGACGTCGATGGTGGGCACTAGGGACCTTATTACCTGCACCCGCTTTCCCCCCCCCTTTTCCCCCCTTCCCCTTCCCTGCTCCACCCTCTCAGCTCACCCCCCCAACAACCCCGTCCCAGCCCGCCCCCCCCCGCACCATCTTCCCCTGCACCCCCCCACCCCCTTACAGCCCCCTTCCCAGCTCCCCCTCGCATCCCCTCCTCCCACAGGCACCACCCTACACCTGTGTAGGGGCCCTAACAACCCCACTGCCTTGTGGGCGTCTCGGGAGAGACCAAGGCGAAGGGAGTAAACCCTAACAGATAATCCGGAGTGGAACCCCGTAGGCGGTCACGTGTCACCTTTGGCATGTTTCCGGCAGTTCCTGCAGCCATACCGGTGCCAAACGTCGTGCTCTGCACTCCTTTGGACCCCACCAGAAAGGGTTTTGACGACTGGGCAACTCTCAACCTCCATAAACTTGCCCAGGCATGCGCCATGGAGAGGTCACTCCATAGTTGCCTCACAGCGACTGACAACACGGAAGGCAGCAGTTACGGGTTATAAGTCCAGATAAATTGGCGTAGAAACTGGGCGCCACGGGTTGCCTTTGTTGGTGGGAGAGGTCATTGCACCTCACTGGACAGCTACCACCCGCCTCAAACCGGGCAGCCCCCGGTCAATAAGGTTCTGTCCCGCCACAGTCTACGTGCTTCAATGGGTGCTTGGAGCTCAGGGTCATTGCCCGAAAGGTGGACTGATACATCGCACCAAACAACACAAAAAAAAGGTACCAGCCCTTCGCTTTGCAAGCTGGAACGTCAGAACTATGTGTCCTGGCCTGTCGGAAGACCTTACACAAATCAACTATTCTCGGAAGACCGCCATCATTAACAACGAGCTCAGTAGACTCAATGTGGACATTGCAGCACTTCAAGAGACATGCCTCCCCGCGAGTGGATCTCTAGCAGAGCAAGACTACACCTTCTTCTGGAAGGGCAGGGATCCTGAAGAACCAAGACAGCATGGAGTGGGCTTCGCCATCAGAAACTCCTTGCTCAGCATGATAGAGCCTCCCTCAAATGGCTCGGAACGCATACTGTCCATCCGACTGCTCACCTCTGGTCCAGTACACCTACTCAGCATCTATGCTCCAACACTCTGCTCCCCTCCTGAAGCTAAAGACCAGTTCTACGAGCAACTCCATATCATTAGCAGCATCCCCAACACCGAACACCTATTCCTGCTGGGGGACTTTAATGCCAGGGTTGGGGCCGACCATGACTCATGGCCCTCCTGCCTTGGGTGTTATGGCGTTGGAAGGATGAATGCGAACGGACAGAGACTGCTTGAGTTGTGTACCTATCACAACCTCTGCATCACCAACTCGTTCTTTCACACTAAACCCTGTCACCAGGTTTCATGGAGGCACCCAAGATCGCGTCGTTGGCACCAGCTAGACCTCATTGTCACAAGGCGAGCCACCTTAAACAGTGTTCAAATCACACGCAGCTTCCACAGTGCAGACTGCGACACCGACCACTCCCTGGTGTGCAGCAAGGTTAGACTCAGACCAAAGAAGTTGCATCATTCCAAGCAGAAGGGCCACCCGCGCATCAACACTAGCAGAATTTCTCACCCACAGCTGTTACAAAAATTTCTAAATTCACTTGTAACAGCCCTTCAAAACACTCCCACAGGGGATGCTGAGACCAAATGGGCCCACATCAGAGACGCCATCTATGAGTCAGCTTTGACCACCTACGGCAAAAGTGCGAAGAGAAATGCAGACTGGTTTCAACCTCATAATGAAGAGCTGGAACCTGGCATAGCCGCTAAGCGCATTGCACTGTTGAACTACAAGAAAGCCCCCAGCGATTTAACATCCGCAGCACTTAAAGCAGTCAGAAGCACTGCACAAAGAACAGCCAGGCGCTGCGCAAACGACTACTGGCAACACCTATGCAGTCATATTCAGCTGGCCTCAGACACCGGAAACATCAGAGGAATGTATGATGGCATGAAGAGAGCTCTTGGGCCAACCATCAAGAAGATCACCCCCCTCAAATCTAAATCAGGGGACACAATCACTGACCAACGCAAACAAATGGACCGCTGGGTTGAGCACTACCTAGAACTGTACTCCAGGGAGAATGCTGTCACTGAGACTGCCCTCAATGCAGCCCAGCCTCTACCAGTCATGGATGAGCTGGACATACAGCCAACCAAATCAGAACTCAGTGATGCCATTGATTCTCTAGCCAGTGGAAAAGCCCCTGGGAAGGACAGCATTACCCCTGAAATAATCAAGAGTGCCAAGCCTGCTATACTCTCAGCACTACATGAACTGCTATGCTTGTGCAATTACATCCTTTCTATAATGAGGTGACCAGAACTGCACACAGTACTCAGGTTATGGCCCTACTATTGATTTATACAGTTTCAGCATAACCTCCCTACACCTTGGCAAAGGAAAGGATTCCATATGCCTTCTTAACCACCTTATTGACCTGTCTTGCTACCTTCAGGGATCTGTGGACATTCACTCCAAAGTCCCTCACTTTCTCTACACCTCTCAGTATTCGCCCATTAATCGTGTATTCCTTTGCCTTGTTTGACCTCCCCAAATGCATCACCTTACATAAGTTGAATTCCATTTGCCACCTTTCTGCCCACCTGACCAGTCCATTGATATCTTTCTGCAGTCTACATCTATCCTCCTTGCTGTCAACCACATGGCCAATTTTAGTGTCGTCTGCAAACGTCTTGATCATGCCCCCTACATTTACATCCAAATCATTAGTATATACCTAAAAAAAAACCCAGGGGACCCAGTACTGAGTCTTACGGAAGAATGCCACTGAAAAGAACCTTCCAGTTGCAAAAACATCCATCAACAATTACCCATTCTTTTGCCACTCAGCCAATTTTGTATCCACCTTGCTGCATTTCCCTGGATCTCATGAGCTTTTAACTTTTAAACCAGTCTGCCATGTGGGACCTCGTCAAAAGCCTTGCTAAAATCCATGTAGACCACATCAACTGCACTACCCTCATCTATCTTCCTTGTTACTTCTTCAAAAAAAATCTAGTCAGTCAGACACAATCTTCCCTTAACAAATCCATACTGACTATCCTTGATTAATCCTTGCCCTTCTAAGTGACAGTCTATCCTGTCTCTAAGAATTGATTCCAATAATTTGCCCACTACAGAGGTTAGACTGACCTGTAATTATTTGGTCTATCCCTTGCTCCCTTTTTAAAAGATACAACATTAGCAGTTCTCCAATCCTCCAGCACCACTCCAGTACCCAGTGAGGACTGGAAAATGATGGTCAGAGCATCGGCTAATTCCTCCCTGGCTTCTTTTAACAGCCGAGGATACATTTCATCTAGTCCTGGTGATTTATCAACTTTCAAGGATGCTAATCCCATTAATACGTCTTCTCTCCCTATGTATCACTTCACACTCATCCTCTTCAACTACAATATCTGCATCGTCCCCCTCTTTTGTGAAGAGGGTCGCAAAGTATTCATTAAGAACCATACCCACATCTTCTGCCCCTACACACAGGTTACCTTTTTGGCCCTTGGTTCCTTAGTTACCCTCTTAAATTGATAAAACATCTTTGGGTTCACCTTGATTTTACTTGCCAATATTCTTTCATGCCCTCTCTTAGCTTTCCTACAGACCGTTACCTTGGTGCCAGGTTTGAGGTCTTTGTCGTCAAACACTTTTCCTCACACGGCCAAAGGCTGCGCTGGCATACGGGAGGCGATGCTGAGCTTCATAGTCGATGGTACAAGGACTAGGGGATATAGATTGAAGGTTTTAGGCAAGAGATGCAAGGGGAAATAAGGAACTTTTTAAAAAAATTACACGGCGAGTGGTAATGAGCTGGAACTTGCTACCAAGGGTGGTGGAAGCAGAGACAAATCAATGATTTCAAAAGGTAATAGGATGGTCACTTGAAGTTAATAAACTTGCAGGCCTACAAGAGTAGGACTGACTGGATAGCTCAGTGGAGAGCTGGCATAGACCCAATGAGCCAAATGGCCTCCTTGTGCCATAAATAACTGATTCTATGACTCAGAAATGCTCTGAGATGCTGGCAGAGTTGGTGCATAGGTACACATGATGTTGACTGCCTCCGTCAGATGATAACTGCAGGGAGATGTGGCACTCAGAGGTTGCTTCTGGTGGCTCAATTGACTGTCAGCTGATTACTCTCTGCAAAGCTGATACCGTGCTCATGGTGATCTTCAGCATTCTTTCCATGCCAGGAGGTGTATTAGCCTTGCATAGAGTATGTGTCGGCTAATCTGGTTTCTGGTAGAGCAGCAATGCTGACACCAACTTGTGTAGCTCACGGTCAATCAGGGCTGTCTTGCGAACACTTGCTGTGGAGCGTGGGTTGTTGTTCATTGCAGAACACATAGTCCTCACATTCCAGCTTTCTAGTGTAATGACCTGGTGAGAAAGGGGTCGGGTTCCCTCTTAGCCTTCACCTGCTCTTACCGTAACAGGGTTTTATTTTAAACACACCGTTTTTTAGCTCCTGCTTAGTGAATCCTTGTTCACTCCTTCCCAATTATAAGGTAAAGAAACCAGCCACACAGGTTTTCTTAGGTTTAAAGATGATTGAACTTTATTAAACTTAAACTCGAATTCAGTTAAAGCCTACAGATATGTGACACGCCCATGATAGCATGCACACTAGAGCATGGTTACTAGACCCGAACGGGCCTGACGTGTCAGGTTTGGTTACTCTTCTGGGTCCAGTGTTCGGGCCCGGGTCGGACACAGTGACAGCCAGGACGTCAAGGCAGAAAACGTGCATTTGGACTCCGCACTAGTCTGCAGTGAGCCATTCCATCCAAGGTAGAGCACAACCTCTTCAATAAAGTTGATTATATTCCGGTGGTCGGGTCAGGCGCAAGGAAAAGTCAAAAGACTAGGGCCGGGTCACAGTTGCAGTCCTGAGCAGGCCTTTAAATGCACAGACAATACCTGCATGCAGATAGAGACAGAGAAGAGAAGAAATAAAGTGGAAAAGTTTGAGGCAATATCTGAAGAGTTTTTGTTAAGGTTCTTCGAGCTCGCTGTAGAGTCCTTGATTGTAGGTTGGTCTTGCTTTTCATTGGGGCCTAGTATTTTTCTTAAACCTTGTTTGATGTAGGAGACTTTTGTCTCGAGGTTCAGATGTCTTCAGCAGGTTTGAAAGAGAGATGGGAGCAGACAGGAGAGGTCTTCTCGGTCCAGGAGCTAACACTGAGTTCCAACTCAGTGGCTAGTTCAAACAAAACCTGGAACAGCACTTGCCCGACTCTCTCTCTTCTCACATCCTTCACTGCTGGGGTCTCCAGCCAGGTCTACATACTTACCACGCTCTGTCTCCCTCAAACTTCACAGCAGGGGTCTCCAACTGGGTCCACGTACTTCCCCCGCTCTGGCTCCCTCAACCTTCACTGCTGGTATCTTCAGCCGGGCCCATGCCACAGCCACTTAACCATTTTCTTCTAACGTCAGAACAAGATTTTTTTCAAATGCCATCAGTGGGATCTGAAACCACACAATTGCTACTGATGGTCTGCCTCTCACTGCTACTCCCCCTCTTGCACCCTGCCCGCTGTTCTGCCTCTCACTGCTGCTCCCCCTCTTTTACCCCGCCCGCTGGTCTGCCTCTCACTGCTGCTCCCCTTCTTTCACACCGCCCGCTGGTCTGCCTCACTGCTGCTCCCCCTCTTTTGCCCTGCCCGCTGTTCTGATTCTCACTGCTGCTCCCCTTCTTTTACACCGACCGCTGGTCTGCCTCTCACTGCTGCTCCCCTTCTTTTACACCGCCCGCTGGTCTGCCTCTCACTGCTGCTCCCCCTCTTTTCCCCTGCCCGCTGTTCTGCCTCTCACTAATGCTCCCCCTCTTTTACCCCGCCCGCTGTTCTGCCTCTCGCTGCTGCTCCCCCTCTTTTACCCTGCCCGCTGGTCTGCCTCACTGCTGCTCCCCCTCTTTTACCCCGCCCGCTGGTCTGCCTCTCACTGCTGCTCCCCCTCTTTTACCCCGCCCGCTGGTCTGCCTCACTGCTGCTCCCCCTCTTTTACCCCGCCCGCTGGTCTGCCTGTCACTGCTGCTCCCCCTCCTCTACCCTGCCCGCTGGTCTGCCTCAATGCTGCTCCCCCTCTATTACCCCGCCCGCTGGTCTGTCTCACTGCTGCTCCCCCTCTTGTACCCCGCGCAGTCTGCCTCAATGCTGCTCCCCCTCTTCTACCCCGCCCGCTGTTCTGCCTCTCAGTGCTGCTCCCCCTCGTGTACCCTGCCTGCTGGTCTGCCTCTCACTGCTGCTCCCCCTCTTTTGCCCTGCCCACTGGACTGCCTCTCACTGCTGCTCCCCCTCTTTCACCCAGCCCTCTGGTCTGCCTCTCACTAATGCTCCCCTTCTTTTACCCTGCCCGCTGGTCTGCCTCTCACTGCTGCTCCCTCTCTTTTACCCCGCCCGGTCTGCCTCAATGCTGCTCCCCCGCTTGTACCCTGCCCGTTGGTCTGCCTCTCACTGCTGCTCCCCCTCTTTTACCCTGCCCGCTGGTCTGCCTCTCACTGCTGTTCCCCCTCTTTTACCCTGCCCTCTGGTCTGACTCAATGCTGCTCCCCCTCTTCGACCCTGCCCGCTGGTCTGCCGCTCACTGCTGCTCCCCCTCTTTTACCCTGCCCGCTGGTCTGCATCAATGCTGCTCCCCCTCTTATACCCTGCCACCTGGTCTGCCTCTCACTGCTGCTCCCCCTTTGTTACCCCGCCCGCTGGTCTGCCTCTCACTAATGCTCCCCCTTTTTTACCCAGCCCACTGGTCTGCCTCTCACTGCTCCTCCCCCTCTTTTACCCCGCCCGGTCTGCCTCAATGCTGCTCCCCCTCTTTTACCCTGCCCGCTGGTCTGCCTCTCACTAATGCTCCCCCTCTTTTACCCCGCCCGCTGCTCTGCCTCTCACTGCTGCTCCCCCTCTTTTACCCCGCCCGCTGGTCGGCCTCTCACTGCTGCTTCCCCTCTTTTACCCCGCCCGCTGGTCTGCCTCTCACTGCTGCTTCCCCTCTTTTACCCTGACCGCTAGTCTGCCTCAAAGCTGCTCCCCCTCTTTCACCCCGCCCGCTGGTCTGCCTCACTGCTGCTCGCCCTCTTTCACCCCGCCCGCTGGTCTGCCTCTCACTGCTGCTCCCCCTCTTTTACCCTGCCCTCTGGTCTGCCTCTCGCTGATGCTCCCCCTCTTTTACCCTGCCCGCTAGTCTGCCTCAATGCGGCTCCCCCTCTTTTACCACGCCCGCTGGTCTGCCTCTCACTGCTGCTCCCCCTCTTTTACCCTGCCCGCTGGTCTGCCTCACTGCTGCTCCCCCTCTTTTACCCTGCCCTCTGGGCTGACTCTCGCTGACGCTTCCCCTCCTCTACCCTGCCCGCTGGTCTGCCTCACGCTGACGCTTCCCCTCCTCTACCCTGCCCGCTGGTCTGCCTCAATGCTGCTCCCCCTCTATTACCCCGCCCGCTGGTCTGTCTCACTGCTGCACCCCCTCTTGTACCCCGCCCAGTCTGCCTCAATGCTGCTCCCCCTCTTTTACCCTGCCCGCTGGTCTGCCTCAATGCTGCTCCCCCTCTTTGACCCTGCCCGCTGGTCTGCCTCAATGCTGCTCCCCCTCTTTGACCCTGCCCGCTGGTCTGCCTCTCACTGCTGCTCCCCCTCTTTTACCCTGCCCTCTGGTCTGACTCAATGCTGCTCCCCCTCTTCTACCCCACCCGCTGTTCTGCCTCTCACTGCTGCTCCCCTCTTGTACCCTGCCTGCTGGTCTGCCTCTCACTGCTGCTCCCCCTCTTTTACCCCGCCCGCTGGTCTGCCTCACTGCTGCTCCCTCTCTTTTACCCCGCCCGGTCTGCCTCAATGCTGCTCCCCCGCTTGTACCCTGCCCGTTGGTCTGCCTCTCACTGCTGCTCCCCCTCTTATACCCTGCCCGCTGGTCTGCCTCTCACTGCTGCTCCCCCTCTTATACCCTGCCCGCTGGTCTGCCTCTCACTGCTGCTCCCCCTCCTCTACCCTGCCCGCTGGTCTGCCTCAATGCTGCTCCCCCTCTTCTACCCCACCCGCTGGTCTGCCTCTCACTGCTGCTCCCCCTCTTTTACCCTGCCCTCTGGTCTGCCTCATTGCTGCTCCCCCTCTTCTACCCTGCCCGCTGGTCTGCCTCACTGCTGCTCCCCCTCTTTTACCCCGCCCGTTGGTCTGCCTCTCGCTGATGCTCCCCCTCTTTTACCCTGCCCGCTAGTCTGCCTCAATGCGGCTCCCCCTATTTTACCACGCCCGCTGGTCTGCCTCTCACTGCTGCTCCCCCTCTTTTACCCTGCCCGCTGGTCTACCTCACTGCTGCTCCCCCTCTTTTACCCTGCCCTCTGGGCTGACTCTCGCTGACGCTTCCCCTCCTCTACCCTGCCCGCTGGTCTGCCTCAATGCTGCTCCCCCTCTATTACCCCGCCCGCTGGTCTGTCTCAATGCTGCTCCCACTCTTTTACCCTGCCCGCTGGTCTCCCTCAAAGCTGCTCCCCCTCTTTTACCCTGCCCGCTGGTCTGCATCTCACTGCTGCTCCCCCTCTTGCACCCTGTCCGCTGGTCTGCCTCACTGCTGCTCCCCCTCTTCTACCCTGCCCGCTGTTCTGCCTCTCACTGCTGCTCCCCTTCTTTCACACCGCCCGCTGGTCTGCCTCACTGCTGCTCCCTCTCTTGTCCCCTGCCCGCTGGTCTGCCTCTCACTGCTGCTCCCCTTCTTTTACACCGCCCGCTGGTCTGCCTCTCACTGCTGCTCCCCTTCTTTTACACCGCCCGCTGGTCTGCCTCTCACTGCTGCTCCCCTTCTTTTACACCGCCCGCTGGTCTGCCTCTCACTGCTGCTCCCCTTCTTTTACACCGCCCGCTGGTCTGCCTCTCACTGCTGCTCCCCTTCTTTTACACCGCCCGCTGGTCTGCCTCTCACTGCTGCACCCCCTCTTTTACACTGCACGCCGGTCTGCCTCTCACTGCTGCTCCCCCTCTTTTACCCTGCCCGCCAGTCTGCCTCTCACTGCTGCTCCCCCTCTTTTACCCTGCCCGCCAGTCTGCCTCTCACTGCTGCTCCCCCTCTTTTACCCTGCCCGCTGGTCTGCCTCACTGCTGCTCCCCCTCTTTTACCCTGCCCTCTGGGCTGACTCTCGCTGACGCTTCCCCTCCTCTACCCTGCCCGCTGGTCTGCCTCAATGCTGCTCCCCCTCTATTACCCCGCCCGCTGGTCTGCCTCAATGCTGCTCCCCCTCTTGTACCCCACCCAGTCTGCCTCAATGCTGTTCCCCCTCTTCTACCCCGCCCGCTGTTCTGCCTCTCAGTGCTGCTCCCCCTCTTGTACCGTATCCGCTGGTCTGCCTCTCACTGATGCTCCCCCTCTTGTACCCTGCCTGCTGGTCTGCCTCTCACTGCTGCTCCCCCTCTTATACCCCGCCCGGTGGTCTGCCTGACTGCTGCTCCCCCTCTTATACCCCGCCCGCTGGTCTGCCTGACTGCTGCTCCCCCTCTTTAACCCTGCCGGCTGGTCTGCCTCAATGCTGCTCCCACTCTTTTACCCTGCCCGCTGGTCTGCCTCAATGCTGCTCCCCCTCTTTTACCCTGCCCGCTGGTCTGCCTCTCACTGCTGCTCCCCCTCTTGCACCCTGTCCGCTGGTCTGCCTCACTGCTGCTCCCCTTCTTTCACACCGCCCGCTGGTCTGCCTCACTGCTGCTCCCTCTCTTGTCCCCCGCCCGCTGGTCTGCCTCTCACTGCTGCTCCCCTTCTTTTACACCGCCCGCTGGTCTCCCCCTCTTTTACCCCGCCCGCTGTTCTGCCTCTCACTGCTGCTCTTTTACCCCGCCCGCTGGTCTGCCTCTCACTGCTGCTTCCCCTCTTTTACCCTGCCCGCTGGTCTGCATCAATGCTGCTCCCCCTCTTTTACCCTGCCCGCTGGTCTGCCTCTCACTGCTGCTCCCCCTCTTTTACCCTGCCCGCTGGTCTGCCTCTCACTGCTGCTCCCCCTTTTTTACCCGGCCCACTGGTCTGCCTCTCACTGATGCTCCCCCTCTTTTACCCTGCCCGCTGGTCTGCCTCTCACTGCTGCTCCCCCTTTTTTACCCGGCCCACTGGTCTGCCTCTCACTGATGCTCCCCCTCTTTTACCCTGCCCGTTGGTCTGCCTCTCACTGCTGCTCCCCCTCTTTTACCCTGCCTGCTGGTCTGCCTCACTGCTGCTCCCCCTCTGAAACCCTGCCCGCTGGTCTGCCTCTCACTGCTGCTCCCCCTCTTATACCCTGCCCGCTGGTCTGCCTCTCACTGCTGCTCCCCCTCTTGCACCCTGTCCGCTGGTCTGCCTCACTGCTGCTCCCCCTCTTCTACCCCACCCGCTGTTCTGCCTCTCACTGCTGCTCCCCCTCTTGTACCCTGCCCGCTGTTCTGCCTCTCACTGCTGCTCCCCCTCTTTTACCCTGCCCGCTGGTCTGCCTCACTGCTGCTCCCCCTCTTGTACCCCGCCCGCTGTTCTGCCTCTCACTGCTGCTCCCCCTCTTTTACCCTGCCCGCCAGTCTGCCTCTCACTGCTGCTCCCCCCTTTTACCCTGCCCGCTGGTCTGCCTCTCACTAATGCTCCCCCTCTTTTACCCCGCCCACTGCTCTGCCTCTCACTGCTGCTCCCCCTCTTTTACCCCGCCCGCTGGTCTGCCTCTCACTGCTGCTTCCCCTCTTTTACCCCGCCCGCTGGTCTGCCTCTCACTGCTGCTCCCCCTCTTGTTACCCCCCCCCCCCACTGTTATGCCTCTTACTGCTGCTCCCCCTCTTCTACCCCGTCCGCTGGTCTGCCTCTCACTGCTGCTCCCCCTCTTGTTACCCCCCCCCCCACTGTTATGCCTCTTACTGCTGCTCCCCCTCTTCTACCCCGTCCGCTGGTCTGCCTCTCACTGCTGCTTCCCCTCTTTTACCCCGCCCGCTGGTCTGCCTCTCACTGCTGCTCCCCCTCTTGTTACCCCCCCCCCCCACTGTTATACCTCTTACTGCTGCTCCCCCTCTTCTAACCCGTCCGCTGGTCTGCCTCTCACTGCTGCTCCCCCTCTTTTACCCCGCCCGCTGGTCTGCCTCTCACTGCTGCTTCCCCTCTTTTACCCTGCCCGCTGGTCTGACTCTCGCTGACGCTTCCCCTCTTGTACCGTGTCCGCTGGTCTGCCTCACTGCTGCTCCCCCTCTTTTAGTCTGCCTCAATGCTGCTCCCCCTCTTTTACCCTGCCCGCTGGTCTGCCTCAATGCTGCTCCCCCTCTTTTACCCTGCCCGCTGGACTGCCTCCCACTGCTGCTCCCCCTCCTGCACCCTGTCCGCTGGTCTGCCTCACTGCTGCTCCCCCTCTTCTACCCCACCCGCTGTTACGCCTCTCACTGCTGCTCCCCCTCTTGTACCCTGCCCGCTGTTCTGCCTCTCACTGCTGCTCCCCCTCTTGTACCCTGCCCGCTGTTCTGCCTCTCACTGCTGCTCCCCCTCTTCTACCCCGCCCGCTGGTCTGCCTCTCACTGCTGCTCCCCTTCTTTCACACCGCCCGCTGGTCTGCCTCACTGCTGCTCCCCCTCTTTTCCCCTGCCCGCTGTACTGCCTCTCACTGCTGCTCCCCCTCTTGTACACTGCACGCTGTTCTGCCCCTCACGAATGCTCCCCCTCTTTTACCCCGCCCGCTGTTCTGCCTCTCACTGCTGCTCTTTTACCCCGCCCGCTGGTCTGCCTCTCACTGCTGCTCCCCCTCTTTTACCCTGCCCGCTGGTCTGCATCTCACTGCTGCTCCCCCTCTTTTATCCCGCCCGCTGGTCTGCCTCTCACTGCTGCTCCCCCACTTTTACCCCGCCCGCTGGTCTGCCTCTCACTGCTGCTCCCCCACTTTTACCCCGCCCGCTGGTCTGCCTCTCACTGCTGCTCCCCCACTTTTACCCTGCCCGCCAGTCTGCCTCTCACTGCTGCTCCCCCTCTTTTACCCCGCCCGCTGGTCTGCCTCTCACTGCTGCTCCCCCACTTTTACCCTGCCCGCCAGTCTGCCTCTCACTGCTGCTCCCCCTCTTTTACCCTGCCCGCTGCTGCTCCCCTTCTTTTACCCCGCCCGCTGGTCTGCCTCAAAGCTGCTCCCCCTCTTTTACCCCGCCCGCTGGTCTGCCTCTCACTGCTGCTCCCCCTCTTTTACCCCGCCCGCTGGTCTGCCTGTCACTGCTGCTCCCCCTCTTTTACCCTGCCCGGCAGTCTGCCTCTCACTGCTGCTCCCCCTCTTTTACCCTGCCCGCTGGTCTGCATCTCACTGCTGCTCCCCCTCTTTTATCCCGCCCGCTGGTCTGCCTCTCACTGCTGCTCCCCCACTTTTACCCCGCCCGCTGGTCTGCCTCTCACTGCTGCTCCCCCACTTTTACCCTGCCCGCCAGTCTGCCTCACTGCTGCTCCCCCTCTTTTACCCTGCCCGCCAGTCTGCCTCTCACTGCTGCTCCCCCTCTTTTACCCTGCCCGCTGCTGCTCCCCTTCTTTTACCCCGCCCGCTGGTCTGCCTCAAAGCTGCTCCCCCTCTTTCACCCTGCCTGCTCGTTGCCTCTCACTGCTGCTTCCCCTCTTTTACCCTGCCCGCCGGTCTGCCTCTCACTGCTGCTCCCCCTCTTTTACCCTGCCCGGCAGTCTGCCTCTCACTGCTGCTCCCCCTCTTTTACCCTGCCCGCTGGTCTGCATCTCACTGCTGCTCCCCCTCTTTTATCCCGCCCGCTGGTCTGCCTCTCACTGCTGCTCCCCCACTTTTACCCCGCCCGCTGGTCTGCCTCTCACTGCTGCTCCCCCACTTTTACCCTGCCCGCCAGTCTGCCTCACTGCTGCTCCCCCTCTTTTACCCTGCCCGCTGCTGCTCCCCTTCTTTTACCCCGCCCGCTGGTCTGCCTCAAAGCTGCTCCCCCTCTTTTACCCCGCCCGCTGGTCTGCCTCTCACTGCTGCTCCCCATCTTGTACCCTGCCCGCTGGTCTGCCTCTCACTGCTGCTCCCGCTCTTATACCCTGTCCGCTGGTCTGCCTCACTGCTGCTCCCCCTCTTTTACACTGCACGCTGCTCTGCCTCTCACTGCTGCTCCCCCTCTTTTACCCTGCCCGCTGGTCTGCCTCACTGCTGCTCCCCCTCTTCTGCCCTGCCCGCTGGTCTGCCTCACTGCTGCTCCCCCGCTTGTACCCCGCCCGTTGGTCTGCCTCTCACTGCTGCTCCCCCTCTTTTACCCTGCCCGCTGGTCTCCCTCTCACTAATGCTCCCCTTCTTTTACACCGCCCACTGGTCTGCCTCTCACTGCTGCTCCCCTTCTTTTACACCGCCCGCTGGTCTGCCTCTCACTGCTGCTCCCCCTCTTGTCCCCTGCCCGCTGTACTGCCTCTCACTGCTGCTCCCCCTCTTTTACACTGCACGCTGTTCTGCCCCTCACTAATGCTCCCCCTCTTTTACCCCGCCCGCTGTTCTGCCTCTCACTGCTGCTCTTTTACCCCGCCCGCTGGTCTGCCTCTCACTGCTGCTTCCCCTCTTTTACCCTGCCCGCCGGTCTGCCTCTCACTGCTGCTCCCCCTCTTTTACCCTGCCCGGCAGTCTGCCTCTCACTGCTGCTCCCCCTCTTTTACCCTGCCCGCTGGTCTGCATCTCACTGCTGCTCCCCCTCTTTTACCCCGCCCGCTGTTCTGCCTCTCACTGCTGCTCCCCCCCTTTTACACCGCCCGCTGGTCTGCCTCTCACTGCTGCTCTTTTACCCCGCCCGCTGGTCTGCCTCTCACTGATGCTCCCCCACTTTTACCCCGCCCGCTGGTCTGCCTCTCACTGCCATTCCCCCTCTTTTACCCCACCCGGTCTACCTCTCACTGCTGCACCCTCTCTTTTACCCTGCCCGCCAGTCTGCCTCTCACTGCTGCTCCCCCTCTTTTACCCTGCCCGCTGCTGCTCCCCCTCTTTTACCCTGCCCGCTGGTCTGCCTCAAAGCTGCTCCCCCTCTTTTACCCCGCCCGCTGGTCTGCCTCACTGCTGCTCCCCCTCTTTTACCCCGCCCGCTGGTCTGCCTCTCACTGCTGCTCCCCCTCTTTTACCCCGCCCGCTCGTTGCCTCTCACTGCTGCTCCCCCTCTTTTACCCTGCCCGCTGGTCTGCCTCTCACTGCTGCTCCCCATCTTGTACCCTGCCCGCTGGTCTGCCTCTCACTGCTGCTCCCGCTCTTTTACACTGCACGCTGCTCTGCCTCTCACTGCTGCTCCCCCTCTTATGCCCTGCCCGCTGGTCTGCCTCACTGCTGCTCCCCTTCCTGTACCCCGCCCGTTGGTCTGCCTCTCACTGCTGCTCCCCCTCTTTTACCCCGCCCAGTCTGCCTCAATGCTGCTCCCCCTCTTTTACACCGCCCAGTCTGCCTCAATGCTGCTCCCCCTCTTTTACACCGCCCGCTGGTCTGCGTGTCACTGCTGCTCCCCCTCTTTTACCCCGCCCAGTCTGCCTCAATGCTGCTCCCCCTCTTTTACACCGCCCGCTGGTCTGCGTGTCACTGCTGCTCCCCCTCTTTCACCCTGCCCGCTAGTCTGCCTCACTGCTGCTCCCCCACTTTTACCCCGCTCGCTGTTCTGCCTCTCAATGCTGCTCCCCCTCTTTTACCCCGCCCGCTAGTCTGCCTTTCACTGCTGCTCCCCCTCTTTTACCCTGCCCGCTGGTTGCCTCTCACTGCTGCTCCCCCTCTTTTACCCTGCCCTCTGGTCTGACTGTCGCTGATGCTTCCCCTCTTCTACCCTGCTCGCTGGTCTGCCTCAATGCTGCTCCCCCTCTAGTACCCCTCCCGCTGGTCTGTCTCACTGCTGCTCCCCCTCTTTTACCCTGCCCTCCGGTCTGCCACACTGCTGCTCCCCCTCTTTTACCCTGCCCGCTGGTCTGCCTCTCGCTGATGCTTCCCCTCTTGTACCCCGCCCGTTGGTCTGCCTCTCCCTGCTGCTCCCCATCTTCTACCCCACCCACTGTTCTGCCTCTCACTGCTGCTCCCCCTCTTGTACCCTGCCCGCTGGTCTGCCTCACTGCTGCTCCCCCTCTTTTACCCCGCCCGCTGGTCTGCCTCTCAATGCTGCTCCACCTCTTTTACCCCGCCCGCTGGTCTGCCTTTCACTGCTGCTCCCCCTCTTGTACCCTGCCCTCTGGTCTGACTGTCGCTGATGCTCCCCCTCTTCTACCCTGCTCGCTGGTCTGCCTCTCATTGCTGCTCCCCCTCTAGTACCCCTCCCGCTGGTCTGTCTCACTGCTGCTCCCCCTCTTTTACC
Source organism: Heterodontus francisci (assembly GCF_036365525.1). Classification (NCBI taxonomy): domain Eukaryota; kingdom Metazoa; phylum Chordata; class Chondrichthyes; order Heterodontiformes; family Heterodontidae; genus Heterodontus; species Heterodontus francisci. The sequence continues at coordinate 197,596,604 of NC_090373.1, read as the reverse complement.
CCGCCCGTTGGTCTGCCTCTCGCTGATGCTCCCCCTCTTTTACCCTGCCCGCTAGTCTGCCTCAATGCGGCTCCCCCTCTTTTACCACGCCCGCTGGTCTGCCTCTCACTGCTGCTCCCCCTCTTTTACCCTGCCCGCTGGTCTGCCTCACTGCTGCTCCCCCTCTTTTACCCTGCCCTCTGGGCTGACTCTCGCTGACGCTTCCCCTCCTCTACCCCGCCCGCTGGTCTGCCTCACTGCTGCTCCCCCTCTTGTACCCCGCCCAGTCTGCCTCAATGCTGCTCCCCCTCTTTTACCCTGCCTGCTGTTCTGCCTCTCAGTGCTGCTCCCCCTCTTGTACCGTGTCCGCTGGTCTGCCTCTCACTGATGCTCCCCCTCTTGTACCCTGCCTGGTCTGCCTCTCACTGATGCTCCCCCTCTTGTACCCTGCCTGCTGGTCTGCCTCTCACTGCTGCTCCCCCTCTTATACCCCGCCCGCTGGTCTGCCTCACTGCTGCTCCCCCTCTTTTACCCTGCCCGCTGGTCTGCCTCAATGCTGCTCCCACTCTTTTACCCCGCCCGTTGGTCTGCCTCTCACTGCTGCTCCCCCTCTTATACCCCGCCTGCTGGTCTGCCTCAATGCTGCTCCCACTCTTTTACCCTGCCCGCTGGTCTGCCTCTCACTGCTGCTCCCCCTCTTGCACCCTGTCCGCTGGTCTGCCTCACTGCTGCTCCCCCTCTTGTACCCTGCCCGCTGGTCTGCCTCTCACTGCTGCTCCCCTTCTTTTACACCGCCCGCTGGTCTGCCTCTCACTGCTGCTCCCCCTCTTTTACACTGCATGCTGTTCTGCCCCTCACTAATGCTCCCCCTCTTTTACCCCGCCCGCTGTTCTGCCTCACTGCTGCTCTTTTACCCCGCCCGCTGGTCTGCCTCTCACTGCTGCTTCCCCTCTTTTACCCTGCCCGCCAGTCTGCCTCTCACTGCTGCTCCCCCTTTTACCCTGCCCGCCGGTCTGCCTCTCACTGCTGCTCCCCCTCTTTTACCCTGCCCGCTGGTCTGCATCTCACTAATGCTCCCCCTCTTTTACCCCGCCCGCTGCTCTGCCTCTCACTGCTGCTCCCCCTCTTTTACCCCGCCCGCTGTTCTGCCTCTCACTGCTGCTCCCCCTCTTTTACACCGCCCGCTGGTCTGCCTCTCACTGCTGCTCCCCCTCTTTTACCCTGCCCGCTGGTCTGCATCTCACTAATGCTCCCCCTCTTTTACACTGCACGCTGTTCTGCCTCTCACTACTGCTCTTTTCCCCCGCCCGTTGGTCTGCCTCTCACTGATGCTCCCCCACTTTTACCCCGCCCGCTGGTCTGCCTCTCACTGCTGCTCCCCCACTTTTACCCCGCCCGCTGGTCTGCCTCTCACTGATGCTCCTCCCCTTTTACCCTGCCCTCCGGTCTGCCTCTCACTGATGCTCCCCTTCTTTTACCCTGCCCACCGGTCTGCCTCACTGCTGCTCCCCCTCTTTTACCCCGCCTGGTCTACCTCTCACTGCTGCTCCCTCTCTTTTACCCCGCCCGGTCTGCCTCAATGCTGCTCCCCCTCTTTTACCCTGCCCGCCGGTCTGCCTCAATGTTGCTCCCCCTCTTTTACTCTGCCCGCTGGTCTGCCTCTCACTGCTGCTCCCCCACTTATACCCTGCCCGCTGGTCTGCCTCTCACTGCTGCTCCCCCTCTTGCACCCTGTCCGCTGGTCTGCCTCACTGCTGCTCCCCCTCTTCTACCCCGCCCGCTGGTCTGCCTCACTGCTGCTCCCCCTCTTCTACCCCACCCGCTGTTCTGCCTCTCACTGCTGCTCCCCCTCTTGTACCCCGCCCGCTGTTCTGCCTCTCACTGCTGCTCCCCCTCTTTTACCCCGCCCGCTGGTCTGCCTCTCACTGCTGCTCCCCTTCTTTTACACCGCCCGCTGGTCTGCCTCTCACTGCTGCTCCCCCACTTTTACCCCGCCCGCTGGTCTGCCTCTCACTGATGCTCCTCCCCTTTTACCCTGCCCTCCGGTCTGCCTCTCACTGATGCTCCTCCCCTTTTACCCTGCCCTCCAGTCTGCCTCACTGCTGCTCCCCCTCTTTTACCCCGCCTGGTCTCCCTCTCACTGCTGCTCCCTCTCTTTTACCCCGCCCGGTATGCCTCAATGCTGCTCCCCCTCTTTTACCCTGCCCGCCGGTCTGCATCAATGCTGCTCCCCCTCTTGTACCCTGCCACCTGGTCTGCCTCTCACTGCTGCTCCCCCTTTGTTACCCCGCCCGCTGGTCTGCCTCTCACTAATGCTCCCCCTTTTTTACCCGGCCCACTGGTCTGCCTCTCACTGCTCCTCCCCCTCTTCCACCCTGCCCGTTGGTCTGCCTCTCGCTGATGCTCCCCCTCTTTTACCCTGCCCGTTGGTCTGCCTCTCACTGCTGCTCCCCCTCTTGTACCCTGCCCGTTGGTCTGCCTCTCACTGCTGCTCCCCCTCTTTTATCCCCCCGCCATACTGTTACGCCTCTTACTGCTGCTCCCCCTCTTTTACCCTGCCCTCCGGTCTGACTCTCGCTGATGCTCCTCCCCTTGTACCCAGCCCGCTGGTCTGCCTCTCACGGCTGCTCCCCTTCTTTTACCCTGCCCGCTGGTCTGCCTCACTGCTGCTCCCCCTCTTTTACCCCGCCCGGTCCGCCTCTCACTGCTGCTCTCCCTCTTTTACCCTGCCCGCTGGTCTGCCTCTCACTGCTGCTCCCCCTCTTTTACCCTGCCCGCTGGTCTGCCTCTCTCAAATGCTCCCCCTCTTTTACCCCGCCCACTGCTCTGCCTCTCACTGCTGCTCCCCCTCTTTTACCCCGCCCGCTGGTCTGCCTCTCTGCTGCTTCCCCTCTTTTACCCTGCCCGCTGGTCTGCCTCTCACTGCTGCTCCCCCTCTTGTACCCCCCCCCCCCCCCCCACTGTTATGCCTCTTACTGCTGCTCCCCCTCTTCTACCCCGTCCGCTGGTCTGCCTCTCGCTGCTGCTCCCCCACTTTTACCCTGCCCGCTGGTCTGCCTCAAAGCTGCTCCCCCTCTTTTACCCCGCCCGCTGGTCTGCCTCACTGCTGCTCCCCCTCTTTAACCCCGCCCGCTGGTCTGCCTCACTGCTGCTCCCCCTCTTTTACCCCGCCCGGTCCGCCTCTCACTGCTGCTCTCCCTCTTTTACCCTGCCCGCTGGTCTGCCTCTCACTGCTGCTCCCCCTCTTTTACCCTGCCCGCTGGTCTGCCTCTCTCAAATGCTCCCCCTCTTTTACCCCGCCCACTGCTCTGCCTCTCACTGCTGCTCCCCCTCTTTTACCCCGCCCGCTGGTCTGCCTCTCTGCTGCTTCCCCTCTTTTACCCTGCCCGCTGGTCTGCCTCTCACTGCTGCTCCCCCTCTTGTACCCCCCCCCCCCCCCACTGTTATGCCTCTTACTGCTGCTCCCCCTCTTCTACCCCGTCCGCTGGTCTGCCTCTCGCTGCTGCTCCCCCACTTTTACCCTGCCCGCTGGTCTGCCTCAAAGCTGCTCCCCCTCTTTTACCCCGCCCGCTGGTCTGCCTCACTGCTGCTCCCCCTCTTTAACCCCGCCCGCTGGTCTGCCTCACTGCTGCTCCCCCTCTTTAACCCCGCCCGCTGGTCTGCCTCACTGCTGCTCCCCCTCTTTTACCCCGCCCGCTGGTCTGCCTCACTGCTGCTCCCCCTCTTTAACCCCGCCCGCTGGTCTGCCTCAATGCGGCTCCCCCTCTTTTACCCTGCCCTCTGGGCTGACTCTCGCTGACGCTTTCCCTCCTCTACCCTGCCCGCTGGTCTGCCTCAATGCTGCTCCCCCTCTTGTACCGTGTCCGCTGGTCTGCCTCTCACTGATGCTCCCCCTCTTGTACCCTGCCTGCTGGTCTGCCTCTCATTGCTGCTCCCCCTCTTATACCCCGCCCGCTGGTCTGACTCTCGCTGATGCTCCTCCCCTTGTACCCAGCCCGCTGGTCTGCCTCTCACGGCTGCTCCCCTTCTTTTACCCTGCCCGCTGGTCTGCCTCACTGCTGCTCCCCCTCTTTTACCCCGCCCGGTCCGCCTCTCACTGCTGCTCTCCCTCTTTTACCCCGCCCGCTGGTCTGCCTCAGCGCTGCTCCCCCTCTTTTACCCTGCCTGCTGGTCTGCCTCAATGCTGCTCCCCCTCTTTTACCCTGCCCGCTGGTCTGCCTTAATGCTGCTCCCCCTCTTTTACCCTGCCCGCTGGTCTGCCTCTCACTGCTGCTCCCCCTCTTGCACCCTGTCCGCTGGTCTGCCTCACTGCTGCTCCCCCTCTTGCACCCTGTCCGCTGGTCTGCCTCACTGCTGCTCCCCCTCTTGTACCCTGCCCGCTGTTCTGCCTCTCACTGCTGCTCCCCTTCTTCTACCCCGCCCGCTGGTCTGCCTCTCACTGCTGCTCCCCTTCTTTCACCCCGCCCGCTGGTCTGCCTCTCACTGCTGCTCCCCTTCTTTCACACCGCCCGCTGGTCTGCCTCACTGCTGCTCCCTCTCTTGTACCCTGCCCGCTGGTCTGCCTCTCACTGCTGCTCCCCCTCTTTTACACCGCCCGCTGGTCTGCCTCTCACTGCTGCTCTTTTACCCCGCCCGCTGGTCTGCCTCTCACTGCTGCTTCCCCTCTTTTACCCTGCCCGCCGGTCTGCCTCTCACTGCTGCTCCCCCTCTTTTACCCTGCCCGCTGGTCTGCATCTCACTAATGCTCCCCCTCTTTTACCCCGCCCGCTGCTCTGCCTCTCACTGCTGCTCCCCCTCTTTTACACCGCCCGCTGGTCTGCCTCTCACTGCTGCTCCCCCTCTTTTACACCGCCCGCTGGTCTGCCTCTCACTGCTGCTCCCCCTCTTTTCCCCCGCCCGCTGCTCTGCCTCTCACTGCTGCTCCCCCTCTTTTACACCGCCCGCTGGTCTGCCTCTCACTGCTGCTCCCCCTCTTTTACACCGCCCGCTGGTCTGCCTCTCACTGCTGCTCCCCCTCTTTTCCCCTGCCCGCTGTACTGCCTCTCACTGCTGCTCCCCCACTTTTACCCCGCCCGCTGGTCTGCCTCACTGCTGCTCCCCCTCTTTTACCCCACCCGGTCTGCCTCAATGCTGCTCCCCCTCTTTTACCCTGCCCGCCGGTCTGCCTCTCACTGCTGCTCCCCCTCTTTTACCCTGCCCGCCAGTCTGCCTCTCACTGCTGCTCCCCCTTTTTTACCCTGCCCGCTGGTCTGCCTCTCGCTGCTGCTCCCCTTCTTTTACCCTGCCCGCTGGTCTGCCTCAAAGCTGCTCCCCCTCTTTTACCCCGCCCGCTGGTCTGCCTCACTGCTGCTCCCCCTCTTTTACCCCGCCCGCTGGTCTGCCTCTCACTGCTGCTCCCCCTCTTTTACCCCGCCCGCTGGTCTGCCTCACTGCTGCTCCCCCTCTTTTACCCCGCCCGCTGGTCTGCCTCTCACTGCTGCTCCCCCTCTCTCACCCTGCCCGCTCGTTGCCTCTCACTGCTGCTCCCCCTCTTTTACCCTGCCCGCTGGTCTGCCTCACTGCTGCTCCCCCTCTTTTACACTGCACGCTGGTCTGCCTCACTGCTGCTCCCCCTCTTCTACCCTGCCCGCTGGTCTGCCTCACTGCTGCTCCCCCTCTTGTACCCCGCCCGTTGGTCTGCCTCTCGCTGATGCTCCCCCTCTTGTACCCCGCCCGCTAGTCTGCCTCAAAGCGGCTCCCCCTCTTTTACCACGCCCGCTGGTCTGCCTCTCACTGCTGCTCCCCCTCTTGCACCCTGTCCGCTGGTCTGCCTCACTGCTGCTCCCCCTCTTGTACCCCGCCCAGTCTGCCTCAATGCTGCTCCCCCTCTATTACCCCGCCCGCTGTTCTGCCTCTCAGTGCTGCTCCCCCTCTTGTACCGTGTCCGCTGGTCTGCCTCTCACTGATGCTCCCCTCTTGTACCCTGCCTGCTGGTCTGCCTCTGACTGCTGCTCCCCCTCTTATACCCCGCCCGCTGGTCTGCCTCACTGCTGCTCCCCCTCTTTTACCCTGCCTGCTGGTCTGCCTCAATGCTGCTCCCACTCTTTTACCCTGCCCGCTGGTCTGCCTCAATGCTGCTCCCACTCTTTTACCCTGCCCGCTGGTCTGCCTCTCACTGCTGCTCCCCCTCTTGCACCCTGTCCGCTGGTCTGCCTCACTGCTGCTCCCCCTCTTGCACCCTGCCCGCTGTTCTGCCTCTCACGGCTGCTCCCCCTCTTCTACCCCGCCCGCTGGTCTGCCTCAATGCGGCTCCCCTTCTTTTACCCTGCCCTCTGGGCTGACTCTCGCTGACGCTTCCCCTCCTCTACCCTGCCCGCTGGTCTGCCTCAATGCTGCTCCCCCTCTATTACCCCGCCCGCTGGTCTGCCTCACTGCTGCTCCCCCTCTTGTACCGTGTCCGCTGGTCTGCCTCTCACTGATGCTCCCCCTCTTGTACCCTGCCTGCTGGTCTGCCTCTCACTGCTGCTCCCCCTCTTATACCCCGCCCGCTGGTCTGCCTCAGCGCTGCTCCCCCTCTTTTACCCTGCCTGCTGGTCTGCCTTAATGCTGCTCCCCCTCTTTTACCCTGCCCGCTGGTCTGCCTCTCACTGCTGCTCCCCCTCTTGCACCCTGTCCGCTGGTCTGCCTCACTGCTGCTCCCCCTCTTGCACCCTGTCAGCTGGTCTGCCTCACTGCTGCTCCCCCTCTTCTACCCCACCCGCTGTTCTGCCTCTCACTGCTGCTCCCCCTCTTGTACCCTGCCCGCTGTTCTGCCTCTCACTGCTGCTCCCCCTCTTCTACCCCGCCCGCTGGTCTGCCTCTCACTGCTGCTCCCCTTCTTTCACCCCGCCCGCTGGTCTGCCTCTCACTGCTGCTCCCCTTCTTTCACACCGCCCGCTGGTCTGCCTCACTGCTGCTCCCTCTCTTGTACCCTGCCCGCTGGTCTGCCTCTCACTGCTGCTCCCCCTCTTTTACCCCGCCCGCTGGTCTGCCTCTCACTGCTGCTCCCCCTCTTTTCCCCTGCCCGCTGTACTGCCTCTCACTGCTGCTCCCCCTCTTTTACACCGCCCGCTGGTCTGCCTCTCACTGCTGCTCTTTTACCCCGCCCGCTGGTCTGCCTCTCACTGCTGCTTCCCCTCTTTTACCCTGCCCGCTGGTCTGCATCTCACTAATGCTCCCCCTCTTTTACCCCGCCCGCTGCTCTGCCTCTCACTGCTGCTCCCCCTCTTTTACACCGCCCGCTGGTCTGCCTCTCACTGCTGCTCCCCCTCTTTTACACCGCCCGCTGGTCTGCCTCTCACTGCTGCTCCCCCTCTTTTACACCGCCCGCTGGTCTGCCTCTCACTGCTGCTCCCCCTCTTTTCCCCTGCCCGCTGTACTGCCTCTCACTGCTGCTCCCCCTCTTTTACACTGCACGCTGTTCTGCCTCTCACTAATTCTCCCCCACTTTTACCCCGCCCGCTGGTCTGCCTCACTGCTGCTCCCCCTCTTTTACCCCACCCGGTCTGCCTCAATGCTGCTCCCCCTCTTTTACCCTGCCCGCCGGTCTGCCTCTCACTGCTGCTCCCCCTTTTTTACCCTGCCCGCTGGTCTGCCTCTCGCTGCTGCTCCCCTTCTTTTACCCTGCCCGCTGGTCTGCCTCAAAGCTGCTCCCCCTCTTTTACCCCGCCCGCTGGTCTGCCTCACTGCTGCTCCCCCTCTTTTACCCCGCCCGCTGGTCTGCCTCTCACTGCTGCTCCCCCTCTTTTACCCCGCCCGCTGGTCTGCCTCACTGCTGCTCCCCCTCTTTTACCCCGCCCGCTGGTCTGCCTCTCACTGCGGCTCCCCCTCTTACACCCTGCCCGCTCGTTGCCTCTCACTGCTGCTCCCCCTCTTTTACCCTGCCCGCTGGTCTGCCTCACTGCTGCTCCCCCTCTTTTACACTGCACGCTGGTCTGCATCACTGCTGCTCCCCCTCTTCTACCCTGCCCGCTGGTCTGCCTCACTGCTGCTCCCCCTCTTGTACCCCGCCCGTTGGTCTGCCTCTCGCTGATGCTCCCCCTCTTGTACCCCACCCGCTAGTCTGCCTCAAAGCAGCTCCCCCTCTTTTACCACGCCCGCTGGTCTGCCTCTCACTGCTGCTCCCCCTCTTGCACCCTGTCCGCTGGTCTGCCTCACTGCTGCTCCCCCTCTTGTACCCCGCCCAGTCTGCCTCAATGCTGCTCCCCCTCTATTACCCCGCCCGCTGTTCTGCCTCTCAGTGCTGCTCCCCCTCTTGTACCGTGTCCGCTGGTCTGCCTCTCACTGCTGCTCCCCCTCTTATACCCCGCCCGCTGGTCTGCCTCAGCGCTGCTCCCCCTCTTTGACCCTGCCTGCTGGTCTGCCTTAATTGTGCTCCCCCTCTTTTACCCTGCCCGCTGGTCTGCCTCTCACTGCTGCTCCCCCTCTTGCACCCTGTCCGCTGGTCTGCCTCACTGCTGCTCCCCCTCTTGCACCCTGTCCGCTGGTCTGCCTCACTGCTGCTCCCCCTCTTCTACCCCACCCGCTGTTCTGCCTCTCACTGCTGCTCCCCCTCTTGTACCCTGCCCGCTGTTCTGCCTCTCACTGCTGCTCCCCCTCTTCTACCCCGCCCGCTGGTCTGCCTCTCACTGCTGCTCCCCTTCTTTCACCCCGCCCGCTGGTCTGCCTCTCACTGCTGCTCCCCTTCTTTCACACCGCCCGCTGGTCTGCCTCACTGCTGCTCCCTCTCTTGTACCCTGCCCGCTGGTCTGCCTCTCACTGCTGCTCCCCCTCTTTTACCCCGCCCGCTGGTCTGCCTCTCACTGCTGCTCCCCCTCTTTTCCCCTGCCCGCTGTACTGCCTCTCACTGCTGCTCCCCCTCTTTTACACCGCCCGCTGGTCTGCCTCTCACTGCTGCTCTTTTACCCCGCCCGCTGGTCTGCCTCTCACTGCTGCTTCCCCTCTTTTACCCTGCCCGCCGGTCTGCCTCTCACTGCTGCTCCCCCTCTTTTACCCTGCCCGCTGGTCTGCATCTCACTAATGCTCCCCCTCTTTTACCCCGCCCGCTGCTCTGCCTCTCACTGCTGCTCCCCCTCTTTTACACCGCCCGCTGGTCTGCCCCTCACTGCTGCTCCCCCTCTTTTACCCCGCCCGCTGGTCTGCCTCTCTGCTGCTTCCCCTCTTTTACCCTGCCCGCTGGTCTGCCTCTCACTGCTGCTCCCCCTCTTGTACCCCCCCCCCCCCCCACTGTTATGCCTCTTACTGCTGCTCCCCCTCTTCTACCCCGTCCGCTGGTCTGCCTCTCGCTGCTGCTCCCCCACTTTTACCCTGCCCGCTGGTCTGCCTCAAAGCTGCTCCCCCTCTTTTACCCCGCCCGCTGGTCTGCCTCACTGCTGCTCCCCCTCTTTAACCCCGCCCGCTGGTCTGCCTCACTGCTGCTCCCCCTCTTTAACCCCGCCCGCTGGTCTGCCTCACTGCTGCTCCCCCTCTTTAACCCCGCCCGCTGGTCTGCCTCAATGCGGCTCCCCCTCTTTTACCCTGCCCTCTGGGCTGACTCTCGCTGACGCTTTCCCTCCTCTACCCTGCCCGCTGGTCTGCCTCAATGCTGCTCCCCCTCTTGTACCGTGTCCGCTGGTCTGCCTCTCATTGCTGCTCCCCCTCTTATACCCCGCCCGCTGGTCTGCCTCAGCGCTGCTCCCCCTCTTTTACCCTGCCTGCTGGTCTGCCTCAATGCTGCTCCCCCTCTTTTACCCTGCCCGCTGGTCTGCCTTAATGCTGCTCCCCCTCTTTTACCCTGCCCGCTGGTCTGCCTCTCACTGCTGCTCCCCCTCTTGCACCCTGTCCGCTGGTCTGCCTCACTGCTGCTCCCCCTCTTGCACCCTGTCCGCTGGTCTGCCTCACTGCTGCTCCCCCTCTTCTACCCCACCCGCTGTTCTGCCTCTCACTGCTGCTCCCCCTCTTGTACCCTGCCCGCTGTTCTGCCTCTCACTGCTGCTCCCCTTCTTCTACCCCGCCCGCTGGTCTGCCTCTCACTGCTGCTCCCCTTCTTTCACCCCGCCCGCTGGTCTGCCTCTCACTGCTGCTCCCCTTCTTTCACACCGCCCGCTGGTCTGCCTCACTGCTGCTCCCTCTCTTGTACCCTGCCCGCTGGTCTGCCTCTCACTGCTGCTCCCCCTCTTTTACCCCGCCCGCTGGTCTGCCTCTCACTGCTGCTCCCCCTCTTTTCCCCTGCCCGCTGTACTGCCTCTCACTGCTGCTCCCCCTCTTTTACACCGCCCGCTGGTCTGCCTCTCACTGCTGCTCTTTTACCCCGCCCGCTGGTCTGCCTCTCACTGCTGCTTCCCCTCTTTTACCCTGCCCGCCGGTCTGCCTCTCACTGCTGCTCCCCCTCTTTTACCCTGCCCGCTGGTCTGCATCTCACTAATGCTCCCCCTCTTTTACCCCGCCCGCTGCTCTGCCTCTCACTGCTGCTCCCCCTCTTTTACACCGCCCGCTGGTCTGCCTCTCACTGCTGCTCCCCCTCTTTTACACCGCCCGCTGGTCTGCCTCTCACTGCTGCTCCCCCTCTTTTCCCCCGCCCGCTGCTCTGCCTCTCACTGCTGCTCCCCCTCTTTTACACCGCCCGCTGGTCTGCCTCTCACTGCTGCTCCCCCTCTTTTACACCGCCCGCTGGTCTGCCTCTCACTGCTGCTCCCCCTCTTTTCCCCTGCCCGCTGTACTGCCTCTCACTGCTGCTCCCCCACTTTTACCCCGCCCGCTGGTCTGCCTCACTGCTGCTCCCCCTCTTTTACCCCACCCGGTCTGCCTCAATGCTGCTCCCCCTCTTTTACCCTGCCCGCCGGTCTGCCTCTCACTGCTGCTCCCCCTCTTTTACCCTGCCCGCCAGTCTGCCTCTCACTGCTGCTCCCCCTTTTTTACCCTGCCCGCTGGTCTGCCTCTCGCTGCTGCTCCCCTTCTTTTACCCTGCCCGCTGGTCTGCCTCAAAGCTGCTCCCCCTCTTTTACCCCGCCCGCTGGTCTGCCTCACTGCTGCTCCCCCTCTTTTACCCCGCCCACTGGTCTGCCTCTCACTGCTGCTCCCCCTCTTTTACCCCGCCCGCTGGTCTGCCTCACTGCTGCTCCCCCTCTTTTACCCCGCCCGCTGGTCTGCCTCTCACTGCTGCTCCCCCTCTTTCACCCTGCCCGCTCGTTGCCTCTCACTGCTGCTCCCCCTCTTTTACCCTGCCCGCTGGTCTGCCTCACTGCTGCTCCCCCTCTTTTACACTGCACGCTGGTCTGCCTCACTGCTGCTCCCCCTCTTCTACCCTGCCCGCTGGTCTGCCTCACTGCTGCTCCCCCTCTTGTACCCCGCCCGTTGGTCTGCCTCTCGCTGATGCTCCCCCTCTTGTACCCCGCCCGCTAGTCTGCCTCAAAGCGGCTCCCCCTCTTTTACCACGCCCGCTGGTCTGCCTCTCACTGCTGCTCCCCCTCTTGCACCCTGTCTGCTGGTCTGCCTCACTGCTGCTCCCCCTCTTGTACCCCGCCCAGTCTGCCTCAATGCTGCTCCCCCTCTATTACCCCGCCCGCTGTTCTGCCTCTCAGTGCTGCTCCCCCTCTTGTACCGTGTCCGCTGGTCTGCCTCTCACTGATGCTCCCCCTCTTGTACCCTGCCTGCTGGTCTGCCTCTGACTGCTGCTCCCCCTCTTATACCCCGCCCGCTGGTCTGCCTCACTGCTGCTCCCCCTCTTTTACCCTGCCTGCTGGTCTGCCTCAATGCTGCTCCCCCTCTTTTACCCTGCCCGCTGGTCTGCCTCAATGCTGCTCCCACTCTTTTACCCTGCCCGCTGGTCTGCCTCTCACTGCTGCTCCCCCTCTTGCACCCTGTCCGCTGGTCTGCCTCACTGCTGCTCCCCCTCTTGCACCCTGCCCGCTGTTCTGCCTCTCACGGCTGCTCCCCCTCTTCTACCCCGCCCGCTGGTCTGCCTCTCACTGCTGCTCCCCTTCTTTCACACCGCCCGCTGGTCTGCCTCAATGCGGCTCCCCCTCTTTTACCCTGCCCTCTGGGCTGACTCTCGCTGACGCTTCCCCTCCTCTACCCTGCCCGCTGGTCTGCCTCAATGCTGCTCCCCCTCTATTACCCCGCCCGCTGGTCTGCCTCACTGCTGCTCCCCCTCTTGTACCGTGTCCGCTGGTCTGCCTCTCACTGATGCTCCCCCTCTTGTACCCTGCCTGCTGGTCTGCCTCTCACTGCTGCTCCCCCTCTTATACCCCGCCCGCTGGTCTGCCTCAGCGCTGCTCCCCCTCTTTTACCCTGCCTGCTGGTCTGCCTTAATGCTGCTCCCCCTCTTTTACCCTGCCCGCTGGTCTGCCTCTCACTGCTGCTCCCCCTCTTGCACCCTGTCCGCTGGTCTGCCTCACTGCTGCTCCCCCTCTTGCACCCTGTCCGCTGGTCTGCCTCACTGCTGCTCCCCCTCTTCTACCCCACCCGCTGTTCTGCCTCTCACTGCTGCTCCCCCTCTTGTACCCTGCCCGCTGTTCTGCCTCTCACTGCTGCTCCCCCTCTTCTACCCCGCCCGCTGGTCTGCCTCTCACTGCTGCTCCCCTTCTTTCACCCCGCCCGCTGGTCTGCCTCTCACTGCTGCTCCCCTTCTTTCACACCGCCCGCTGGTCTGCCTCACTGCTGCTCCCTCTCTTGTACCCTGCCCGCTGGTCTGCCTCTCACTGCTGCTCCCCCTCTTTTACCCCGCCCGCTGGTCTGCCTCTCACTGCTGCTCCCCCTCTTTTCCCCTGCCCGCTGTACTGCCTCTCACTGCTGCTCCCCCTCTTTTACACCGCCCGCTGGTCTGCCTCTCACTGCTGCTCTTTTACCCCGCCCGCTGGTCTGCCTCTCACTGCTGCTTCCCCTCTTTTACCCTGCCCGCTGGTCTGCATCTCACTAATGCTCCCCCTCTTTTACCCCGCCCGCTGCTCTGCCTCTCACTGCTGCTCCCCCTCTTTTACACCGCCCGCTGGTCTGCCTCTCACTGCTGCTCCCCCTCTTTTACACCGCCCGCTGGTCTGCCTCTCACTGCTGCTCCCCCTCTTTTCCCCTGCCCGCTGTACTGCCTCTCACTGCTGCTCCCCCTCTTTTACACTGCACGCTGTTCTGCCTCTCACTAATTCTCCCCCACTTTTACCCCGCCCGCTGGTCTGCCTCACTGCTGCTCCCCCTCTTTTACCCCACCCGGTCTGCCTCAATGCTGCTCCCCCTCTTTTACCCTGCCCGCCGGTCTGCCTCTCACTGCTGCTCCCCCTTTTTTACCCTGCCCGCTGGTCTGCCTCTCGCTGCTGCTCCCCTTCTTTTACCCTGCCCGCTGGTCTGCCTCAAAGCTGCTCCCCCTCTTTTACCCCGCCCGCTGGTCTGCCTCACTGCTGCTCCCCCTCTTTTACCCCGCCCGCTGGTCTGCCTCTCACTGCTGCTCCCCCTCTTTTACCCCGCCCGCTGGTCTGCCTCACTGCTGCTCCCCCTCTTTTACCCCGCCCGCTGGTCTGCCTCTCACTGCTGCTCCCCCTCTTACACCCTGCCCGCTCGTTGCCTCTCACTGCTGCTCCCCCTCTTTTACCCTGCCCGCTGGTCTGCCTCACTGCTGCTCCCCCTCTTTTACACTGCACGCTGGTCTGCATCACTGCTGCTCCCCCTCTTCTACCCTGCCCGCTGGTCTGCCTCACTGCTGCTCCCCCTCTTGTACCCCGCCCGTTGGTCTGCCTCTCGCTGATGCTCCCCCTCTTGTACCCCGCCCGCTAGTCTGCCTCAAAGCAGCTCCCCCTCTTTTACCACGCCCGCTGGTCTGCCTCTCACTGCTGCTCCCCCTCTTGCACCCTGTCCGCTGGTCTGCCTCACTGCTGCTCCCCCTCTTGTACCCCGCCCAGTCTGCCTCAATGCTGCTCCCCCTCTATTACCCCGCCCGCTGTTCTGCCTCTCAGTGCTGCTCCCCCTCTTGTACCGTGTCCGCTGGTCTGCCTCTCACTGATGCTCCCCCTCTTGTACCCTGCCTGCTGGTCTGCCTCTCACTGCTGCTCCCCCTCTTATACCCCGCCCGCTGGTCTGCCTCAGCGCTGCTCCCCCTCTTTTACCCTGCCTGCTGGTCTGCCTTAATGCTGCTCCCCCTCTTTTACCCTGCCCGCTGGTCTGCCTCTCACTGCTGCTCCCCCTCTTGCACCCTGTCCGCTGGTCTGCCTCACTGCTGCTCCCCCTCTTGCACCCTGTCCGCTGGTCTGCCTCACTGCTGCTCCCCCTCTTCTACCCCACCCGCTGTTCTGCCTCTCACTGCTGCTCCCCCTCTTGTACCCTGCCCGCTGTTCTGCCTCTCACTGCTGCTCCCCCTCTTCTACCCCGCCCGCTGGTCTGCCTCTCACTGCTGCTCCCCTTCTTTCACCCCGCCCGCTGGTCTGCCTCTCACTGCTGCTCCCCTTCTTTCACACCGCCCGCTGGTCTGCCTCACTGCTGCTCCCTCTCTTGTACCCTGCCCGCTGGTCTGCCTCTCACTGCTGCTCCCCCTCTTTTACCCCGCCCGCTGGTCTGCCTCTCACTGCTGCTCCCCCTCTTTTCCCCTGCCCGCTGTACTGCCTCTCACTGCTGCTCCCCCTCTTTTACACCGCCCGCTGGTCTGCCTCTCACTGCTGCTCTTTTACCCCGCCCGCTGGTCTGCCTCTCACTGCTGCTCCCCCTCTTTTACACCGCCCGCTGGTCTGCCTCTCACTGCTGCTCCCCCTCTTTTACCCCGCCCGCTGGTCTGCCTCTCACTGCTGCTCCCCCTCTTTTACACCGCCCGCTGGTCTGCCTCTCACTGCTGCTCTTTTACCCCGCCCGCTGGTCTGCCTCTCACTGCTGCTTCCCCTCTTTTACCCTGCCCGCCGGTCTGCCTCTCACTGCTGCTCCCCCTCTTTTACCCTGCCCGCTGGTCTGCATCTCACTAATGCTCCCCCTCTTTTACCCCGCCCGCTGCTCTGCCTCTCACTGCTGCTCCCGCTCTTTTACACCGCCCGCTGGTCTGCCCCTCACTGCTGCTCCCCCTCTTTTACACCGCCCGCTAGTCTGCCTCTCACTGCTGCTCCCCCTCTTTTCCCCTGCCCGCTGTACTGCCTCTCACTGCTGCTCCCCCACTTTTACCCCGCCCGCTGGTCTGCCTCACTGCTGCTCCCCCTCTTTTACCCCACCCGGTCTAACTCTCACTGCTGCTCCCTCTCTTTTACCCCGCCCGGTCTGCCTCAATGCTGCTCCCCCTCTTTTACCCTGCCCGCCGGTCTGCCTCTCACTGCTGCTCCCCCTTTTTTACCCTGCCCGCTGGTCTGCCTCAAAGCTGCTCCCCCTCTTTTACCCCGCCCGCTGGTCTGCCTCACTGCTGCTCCCCCTCTTTTACCCCGCCCGCTGGTCTGCCTCTCACTGCTGCTCCCCCTCTTTTACCCCGCCCGCTGGTCTGCCTCACTGCTGCTCCCCCTCTTTTACCCCGCCCGCTGGTCTGCCTCTCACTGCTGCTCCCCCTCTTTCACCCTGCCCGCTCGTTGCCTCTCACTGCTGCTCCCCCTCTTTTACCCTGCCCGCTGGTCTGCCTCACTGCTGCTCCCCCTCTTTTACACTGCACGCTGGTCTGCCTCACTGCTGCTCCCCCTCTTCTACCCTGCCCGCTGGTCTGCCTCACTGCTGCTCCCCCTCTTGTACCCCGCCCGTTGGTCTGCCTCTCGCTGATGCTCCCCCTCTTGTACCCCGCCCGCTAGTCTGCCTCAAAGCAGCTCCCCCTCTTTTACCACGCCCGCTGGTCTGCCTCTCACTGCAGCTCCCCCTCTTGCACCCTGTCCGCTGGTCTGCCTCAATGCTGCTCCCCCTCTATTACCCCGCCCGCTGTTCTGCCTCTCAGTGCTGCTCCCCCTCTTGTACCGTGTCCGCTGGTCTGCCTCTCACTGATGCTCCCCCTCTTGTACCCTGCCTGCTGGTCTGCCTCTGACTGCTGCTCCCCCTCTTGTACCCCGCCCGCTGGTCTGCCTCACTGCTGCTCCCCCTCTTTTACCCTGCCTGCTGGTCTGCCTCAATGCTGCTCCCACTCTTTTACCCTGCCCGCTGGTCTGCCTCTCACTGCTGCTCCCCCTCTTGCACCCTGTCCGCTGGTCTGCCTCACTGCTGCTCCCCCTCTTGCACCCTGCCCGCTGTTCTGCCTCTCACTGCTGCTCCCCCTCTTCTACCCCGCCCGCTGGTCTGCCTCTCACTGCTGCTCCCCTTCTTTCACACCGCCCGCTGGTCTGCCTCACTGCTGCTCCCTCTCTTGTACCCTGCCCGCTGGTCTGCCTCTCACTGCTGCTCCCCTTCTTTTACACCGCCCGCTGGTCTGCCTCTCACTGCTGCTCCCCTTCTTTTACACCGCCCGCTGGTCTGCCTCTCACTGCTGCTCCCCCTCTTTTACACTGCATGCTGTTCTGCCCCTCACTAATGCTCCCCCTCTTTTACCCCGCCCACTGTTCTGCCTCTCACTGCTGCTCTTTTACCCCGCCCGCTGGTCTGCCTCTCACTGCGGCTTCCCCTCTTTTACCCTGCCCGCCGGTCTGCCTCTCACTGCTGCTCCCCCTCTTTTACCCTGCCCGCCGATCTGCCTCTCACTGCTGCTCCCCCTCTTTTACCCTGCCCGCCAGTCTGCCTCTCACTGCTGCTCCCCCTCTTTTACCCTGCCCGCTGGTCTGCATCTCACTCATGCTCCCCCTCTTTTACCCCGCCCGCTGCTCTGCCTCTCACTACTGCTCTTTTACCCCGCCCGTTGGTCTGCCTCTCACTGATGCTCCCCCACTTGTACCCCGCCCGCTGCTCTGCCTCTCACTACTGCTCTTTTACCCCGCCCGTTGGTCTGCCTCTCACTGATGCTCCCCCACTTTTACCCCGCCCGCTGGTCTGCCTCTCACTGATGCTCCTCCCCTTTTACCCTGCCCTCCGGTCTGCCTCTCACTGATGCTCCCCTTCTTTTACCCTGCCCACCGGTCTGCCTCACTGCTGCTCCCCCTCTTTTACCCCGCCTGGTCTACCTCTCACTGCTGCTCCCTCTCTTTTACCCCGCCCGGTCTGCCTCAATGCTGCTCCCCCTCTTTTACCCTGCCCGCCGGTCTGCCTCTCACTGCTGCTCCCCCTCTTTTACCCGGCCCACTGGTCTGCCTCTCTGCTCCTCCCCCTCTTCCACCCTGCCCGTTGGTCTGCCTCTCGCTGATGCTCCCCCTCTTTTACCCTGCCCGCTGGTCTGCCTCTCACTGCTGCTCCCCCTCTTGTACCCTGCCCGTTGGTCTGCCTCTCACTGCTGCTCCCCCTCTTGTACCCTGCCCGTTGGTCTGCCTCTCACTGCTGCCCCCCCTCTTTTATCCCCCCGCCATACTGTTACGCATCTTACTGCTGCTCCCCCTCTTTTACCCTGCCTGCTGGTCTGCCTCAATGTTGCTCCCCCTCTTATACCCTGCCCGCTGGTCTGCCTCTCACTGCTGCTCCCCCACTTATACCCTGCCCGCTGGTCTGCCTCTCACTGCTGCTCCCCCTCTTGCACCCTGTCCGCTGGTCTGCCTCACTGCTGCTCCCCCTCTTCTACCCCACCCGCTGTTCTGCCTCTCACTGCTGCTCCCCCTCTTGTACCCCGCCCGCTGTTCTGCCTCTCACTGCTGCTCCCCCTCTTTTACCCCGCCCGCTGGTCTGCCTCTCACTGCTGCTCCCCCTCTTTTACACTGCACGCTGTTCTGCCTCTCACTACTGCTCTTTTACCCCGCCCGCTGGTCTGCCTCTCACTGATGCTCCCCCACATTTACCCCGCCCGCTGGTCTGCCTCTCACTGCTGCTCCCCCACTTTTACCCCGCCCGCTGGTCTGCCTCTCACTGATGCTCCTCCCCTTTTACCCTGCCCTCCGGTCTGCCTCTCACTGATGCTCCCCTTCTTTTACCCTGCCCACCGGTCTGCCTCACTGCTGCTCCCCCTCTTTTACCCTGCCCACCGGTCTGCCTCACTGCTGCTCCCCCTCTTTTACCCCGCCTGGTCTACCTCTCACTGCTGCTCCCTCTCTTTTACCCCGCCCGGTCTGCCTCAATGCTGCTCCCCCTCTTTTACCCTGCCCGCCGGTCTGCCTCTCACTGCTGCTCCCCCTCTTTTACCCGGCCCACTGGTCTGCCTCTCACTGCTCCTCCCCCTCTTCCACCCTGCCCGTTGGTCTGCCTCTCGCTGATGCTCCCCCTCTTTTACCCTGCCCGCTGGTCTGCCTCTCACTGCTGCTCCCCCTCTTGTACCCTGCCCGTTGGTCTGCCTCTCACTGCTGCTCCCCCTCTTGTACCCTGCCCGTTGGTCTGCCTCTCACTGCTGCCCCCCCTCTTTTATCCCCCCGCCATACTGTTACGCATCTTACTGCTGCTCCCCCTCTTTTACCCTGCCTGCTGGTCTGCCTCAATGTTGCTCCCCCTCTTATACCCTGCCCGCTGGTCTACCTCTCACTGCTGCTCCCCCACTTATACCCTGCCCGCTGGTCTGCCTCTCACTGCTGCTCCCCCTCTTGCACCCTGTCCGCTGGTCTGCCTCACTGCTGCTCCCCCTCTTCTACCCCACCCGCTGTTCTGCCTCTCACTGCTGCTCCCCCTCTTGTACCCCGCCCGCTGTTCTGCCTCTCACTGCTGCTCCCCCTCTTTTACCCCGCCCGCTGGTCTGCCTCTCACTGCTGCTCCCCCTCTTTTACACTGCACGCTGTTCTGCCTCTTACTACTGCTCTTTTACCCCGCCCGCTGGTCTGCCTCTCACTGATGCTCCCCCACTTTTACCCCGCCCGCTGGTCTGCCTCTCACTGCTGCTCCCCCACTTTTACCCCGCCCGCTGGTCTGCCTCTCACTGATGCTCCTCCCCTTTTACCCTGCCCTCCGGTCTGCCTCTCACTGATGCTCCCCTTCTTTTACCCTGCCCACCGGTCTGCCTCACTGCTGCTCCCCCTCTTTTACCCTGCCCACCGGTCTGCCTCACTGCTGCTCCCCCTCTTTTACCCCGCCTGGTCTACCTCTCACTGCTGCTCCCTCTCTTTTACCCAGCCCGGTCTGCCTCAATGCTGCTCCCCCTCTTGTACCCTGCCACCTGGTCTGCCTCTCACTGCTGCTCCCCTTCTTTCACCCCGCCCGCTAGTCTGCCTCTCACTGCTGCTCCCCTTCTTTCACACCGCCCGCTGGTCTGCCTCACTGCTGCTCCCTCTCTTGTACCCTGCCCGCTGGTCTGCCTCTCACTGCTGCTCCCCCTCTTTTACCCCGCCCGCTGGTCTGCCTCTCACTGCTGCTCCCCCTCTTTTCCCCTGCCCGCTGTACTGCCTCTCACTGCTGCTCCCCCTCTTTTACACCGCCCGCTGGTCTGCCTCTCACTGCTGCTTCCCCTCTTTTACCCTGCCCGCCGGTCTGCCTCTCACTGCTGCTCCCCCTCTTTTACCCTGCCCGCTGGTCTGCATCTCACTAATGCTCCCCCTCTTTTACCCCGCCCGCTGCTCTGCCTCTCACTGCTGCTCCCCCTCTTTTACACCGCCCGCTGGTCTGCCTCTCACTGCTGCTCCCCCTCTTTTACACCGCCCGCTGGTCTGCCTCTCACTGCTGCTCCCCCTCTTTTCCCCTGCCCGCTGTACTGCCTCTCACTGCTGCTCCCCTTCTTTTACACTGCACGCTGTTCTGCCTCTCACTGATGCTCCCCCACTTTTACCCCGCCCGCTGGTCTGCCTCACTGCTGCTCCCCCTCTTTTACCCCGCCCGCTGGTCTGCCTCTCACTGCTGCTCCCCCTCTTTTACCCTGCCCGCTGGTCTGCCTCACTGCTGCTCCCCCTCTTTTACCCCGCCCGCTGGTCTGCCTCTCACTGCTGCTCCCCCTCTTGTACCCCGCCCGCTAGTCTGCCTCAAAGCGGCTCCCCCTCTTGTACCGTGTCCGCTGGTCTGCCTCTCACTGATGCTCCCCCTCTTGTACCCTGCCTGCTGGTCTGCCTCTGACTGCTGCTCCCCCTCTTATACCCCGCCCGCTGGTCTGCCTCACTGCTGCTCCCCCTCTTTTACCCTGCCTGCTGGTCTGCCTCAATGCTGCTCCCACTCTTTTACCCTGCCCGCTGGTCTGCCTCAATGCTGCTCCCACTCTTTTACCCTGCCCGCTGGTCTGCCTCTCACTGCTGCTCCCCCTCTTCTACCCCGCCCGCTGGTCTGCCTCTCACTGCTGCTCCCCTTCTTTCACACCGCCCGCTGGTCTGCCTCAATGCGGCTCCCCCTCTTTTACCCTGCCCTCTGGGCTGACTCTCGCTGACGCTTCCCCTCCTCTACCCTGCCCGCTGGTCTGCCTCAATGCTGCTCCCCCTCTATTACCCCGCCCGCTGGTCTGCCTCACTGCTGCTCCCCCTCTTGTACCGTGTCCGCTGGTCTGCCTTAATGCTGCTCCCCCTCTTGCACTCTGTCCGCTGGTCTGCCTCTCACTGCTGCTCCCCTTCTTTCACCCCGCCCGCTGGTCTGCCTCTCACTGCTGCTCCCCTTCTTTCACACCGCCCGCTGGTCTGCCTCACTGCTGCTCCCTCTCTTGTACCCTGCCCGCTGGTCTGCCTCTCACTGCTGCTCCCCCTCTTTTACCCCGCCCGCTGGTCTGCCTCTCACTGCTGCTCCCCCTCTTTTCCCCTGCCCGCTGTACTGCCTCTCACTGCTGCTCCCCCTCTTTTACACCGCCCGCTGGTCTGCCTCTCACTGCTGCTCTTTTACCCCGCCCGCTGGTCTGCCTCTCACTGCTGCTTCCCCTCTTTTACCCTGCCCGCCGGTCTGCCTCTCACTGCTGCTCCCCCTCTTTTACCCTGCCCGCTGGTCTGCATCTCACTAATGCTCCCCCTCTTTTACCCCGCCCGCTGCTCTGCCTCTCACTGCTGCTCCCCCTCTTTTACACCGCCCGCTGGTCTGCCTCTCACTGCTGCTCCCCCTCTTTTACACCGCCCGCTGGTCTGCCTCTCACTGCTGCTCCCCCTCTTTTCCCCTGCCCGCTGTACTGCCTCTCACTGCTGCTCCCCCTCTTTTACACTGCACGCTGTTCTGCCTCTCACTAATTCTCCCCCACTTTTACCCCGCCCGCTGGTCTGCCTCACTGCTGCTCCCCCTCTTTTACCCCACCCGGTCTAACTCTCACTGCTGCTCCCTCTCTTTTACCCCGCCCGGTCTGCCTCAATGCTGCTCCCCCTCTTTTACCCTGCCCGCCGGTCTGCCTCTCACTGCTGCTCCCCCTTTTTTACCCTGCCCGCTGGTCTGCCTCTCGCTGCTGCTCCCCTTCTTTTACCCTGCCCGCTGGTCTGCCTCAAAGCTGCTCCCCCTCTTTTACCGCGCCCGCTGGTCTGCCTCACTGCTGCTCCCCCTCTTTTACACTGCACGCTGGTCTGCCTCACTGCTGCTCCCCCTCTTGTACCCCGCCCGCTAGTCTGCCTCACTGCTGCTCCCCCTCTTGTACCCCGCCCAGTCTGCCTCAATGCTGCTCCCCCTCTATTACCCCGCCCGCTGTTCTGCCTCTCAGTGCTGCTCCCCCTCTTTTACCCTGCCTGCTGGTCTGCCTCACTGCTGCTCCCCCTCTTTTACCCTGCCTGCTGGTCTGCCTCAATGCTGCTCCCACTCTTTTACCCTGCCCGCTGGTCTGCCTCAATGCTGCTCCCACTCTTTTACCCTGCCCGCTGGTCTGCCTCTCACTGCTGCTCCCCCTCTTCTACCCCGCCCGCTGGTCTGCCTCTCACTGCTGCTCCCCTTCTTTCACACCGCCCGCTGGTCTGCCTCACTGCTGCTCCCTCTCTTGTACCCTGCCCGCTGGTCTGCCTCTCACTGCTGCTCCCCTTCTTTTACACCGCCCGCTGGTCTGCCTCTCACTGCTGCTCCCCTTCTTTTACACCGCCCGCTGGTCTGCCTCTCACTGCTGCTCCCCCTCTTTAACACTGCATGCTGTTCTGCCCCTCACTAATGCTCCCCCTCTTTTACCCCGCCCACTGTTCTGCCTCTCACTGCTGCTCTTTTACCCCGCCCGCTGGTCTGCCTCTCACTGCGGCTTCCCCTCTTTTACCCTGCCCGCCGGTCTGCCTCTCACTGCTGCTCCCCCTCTTTTACCCTGCCCGCCGATCTGCCTCTCACTGCTGCTCCCCCTCTTTTACCCTGCCCGCCAGTCTGCCTCTCACTGCTGCTCCCCCTCTTTTACCCTGCCCGCTGGTCTGCATCTCACTCATGCTCCCCCTCTTTTACCCCGCCCGCTGCTCTGCCTCTCACTGCTGCTCCCCCTCTTGTACCGCGCCCGCAGTTCTGCCTCTCACTGCTGCTCCCCCTCTTTTACCCTGCCCGCTGGTCTGCATCTCACTAATGCTCCCCCTCTTTTACACTGCACGCTGTTCTGCCTCTCACTACTGCTCTTTTACCCCGCCCGTTGGTCTGCCTCTCACTGCTGCTCCCCCTCTTTTACCCTGCCCGCTGGTCTGCATCTCACTCATGCTCCCCCTCTTTTACCCCGCCCGCTGGTCTGCCTCTCACTGCTGCTCCCCCACTTGTACCCCGCCCGCTGGTCTGCCTCTCACTGCTGCTCCCCCACTTTTACCCCGCCCGCTGGTCTGCCTCTCACTGATGCTCCTCCCCTTTTACCCTGCCCTCCGGTCTGCCTCTCACTGCTGCTCCCCCTCTTTTACCCCGCCTGGTCTACCTCTCACTGCTGCTCCCTCTCTTTTACCCCGCCCGGTCTGCCTCAATGCTGCTCCCCCTCTTTTACCCTGCCCGCCGGTCTGCCTCTCACTGCTGCTCCCCCTCTTTTACCCGGCCCACTGGTCTGCCTCTCACTGCTCCTCCCCCTCTTCCACCCTGCCCGTTGGTCTGCCTCTCGCTGATGCTCCCCCTCTTTTACCCTGCCCGCTGGTCTGCCTCTCACTGCTGCCCCCCCTCTTTTATCCCCCCGCCATACTGTTACGCATCTTACTGCTGCTCCCCCTCTTTTACCCTGCCTGCTGGTCTGCCTCAATGTTGCTCCCCCTCTTATACCCTGCCCGCTGGTCTGCCTCTCACTGCTGCTCCCCCACTTATACCCTGCCCGCTGGTCTGCCTCTCACTGCTGCTCCCCCTCTTGCACCCTGTCCGCTGGTCTGCCTCACTGCTGCTCCCCCTCTTCTACCCCACCCGCTGTTCTGCCTCTCACTGCTGCTCCCCCTCTTGTACCCCGCCCGCTATTCTGCCTCTCACTGCTGCTCCCCCTCTTTTACCCCGCCCGCTGGTCTGCCTCTCACTGCTGCTCCCCCTCTTTTACACTGCACGCTGTTCTGCCTCTCACTACTGCTCTTTTACCCCGCCCGCTGGTCTGCCTCTCACTGATGCTCCCCCACTTTTACCCCGCCCGCTGGTCTGCCTCTCACTGCTGCTCCCCCACTTTTACCCCGCCCGCTGGTCTGCCTCTCACTGATGCTCCTCCCCTTTTACCCTGCCCTCCGGTCTGCCTCTCACTGATGCTCCCCTTCTTTTACCCTGCCCACCGGTCTGCCTCACTGCTGCTCCCCCTCTTTTACCCTGCCCACCGGTCTGCCTCACTGCTGCTCCCCCTCTTTTACCCCGCCTGGTCTACCTCTCACTGCTGCTCCCTCTCTTTTACCCCGCCCAGTCTGCCTCAATGCTGCTCCCCCTCTTTTACCCTGCCCGCCGGTCTGCCTCTCACTGCTGCTCCCCCTCTTTTACCCTGCCCGCTGGTCTGCATCAATGCTGCTCCCCCTCTTGTACCCTGCCACCTGGTCTGCCTCTCACTGCTGCTCCCCCTTTGTTACCCCGCCCGCTGGTCTGCCTCTCACTAATGCTCCCCCTTTTTTACCCGGCCCACTGGTCTGCCTCTCACTGCTCCTCCCCCTCTTCCACCCTGCCCGTTGGTCTGCCTCTCGCTGATGCTCCCCCTCTTTTACCCTGCCCGCTGGTCTGCCTCTCACTGCTGCTCCCCCTCTTGTACCCTGCCCGTTGGTCTGCCTCTCACTGCTGCTCCCCCTCTTGTACACTGCCCGTTGGTCTGCCTCTCACTGCTGCTCCCCCTCTTGCACCCTGTCCGCTGGTCTGCCTCACTGCTGCTCCCCCTCTTCTACCCCACCCGCTGTTCTGCCTCTCACTGCTGCTCCCCCTCTTGTACCCCGCCCGCTGTTCTGCCTCTCACTGCTGCTCCCCCTCTTTTACCCCGCCCGCTGGTCTGCCTCTCACTGCTGCTCCCCTTCTTTCACACCGCCCGCTGGTCTGCCTCACTGCTGCTCCCCCTCTTTTGCCCTGCCCGCTGTTCTGATTCTCACTGCTGCTCCCCCTCTTTTCCCCTGCCCGCTGTTCTGCCTCACTGCTGCTCCCCCTCTTTTACCCCGCCCGCTGTTCTGCCTCTCACTAATGCTTCCCCTCTTTCACCCTGCCCGCTGGTCTGCCTCTCACGGCTGCTCCCCTTCTTTTACCCTGCCCGCTGGTCTGCCTCACTGCTGCTCCCCCTCTTTTACCCCGCCCGCTGTTCTGCCTCTCACTGCTGCTCCCTCTCTTTTACCCCGCCCGGTCCGCCTCTCACTGCTGCTCTCTCTTTTACCCTGCCCGCTGTTCTGCCTCTCACTGCTGCTCCCTCTCTTTTACCCCGCCCGGTCCGCCTCTCACTGCTGCTCTCTCTTTTACCCTGCCCGCTGGTCTGCCTCTCACTGCTGCTCCCCCTCTTTTACCCCGCCCACTGCTCTGCCTCTCACTGCTGCTCCCCCTCTTTTACCCCGCCCGCTGGTCTGCCTCTCACTGCTGCTTCCCCTCTTTTACCCTGCCCGCTGGTCTGCCTCTCACTGCTGCTCCCCCTCTTGTACCCCCCCCCCCCCCACTGCTCTGCCTCTCACTGCTGCTCCCCCTCTTCTACCCCGTCCGCTGGTCTGCCTCTCGCTGCTGCTCCCCCACTTTTACCCTGCCCGCTGGTCTGCCTCAAAGCTGCTCCCCCTCTTTTACCCCGCCCGCTGGTCTGCCTCACTGCTGCTCCCCCTCTTTAACCCCGCCCACTGGTCTGCCTCTCACTGCTGCTCCCCCTCTTTTACCCTGCCCGCTGGTCTGCCTCACTGCTGCTCCCCCTCTTTTACCCTGCCCTCTGGGCTGACTCTCGCTGACGCTTCCCCTCCTCTACCCTGCACGCTGGTCTGCCTCAATGCTGCTCCCCCTCTATTACCCCGCCCGCTGGTCTGCCTCACTGCTGCTCCCCCTCTTGTACCGTGTCCGCTGGTCTGCCTCTCACTGATGCTCCCCCTCTTGTACCCCGCCCGCTGGTCTGCCTCACTGCTGCTCCCCCTCTTTTACCCTGCCTGCTGGTCTGCCTCAATGCTGCTCCCCCTCTTTTACCCTGCCCGCTGGTCTGCCTTAATGCTGCTCCCCCTCTTTTACCCTGCCCGCTGGTCTGCCTCTCACTGCTGCTCCCCCTCTTGCACCCTGTCCGCTGGTCTGCCTCACAGCTGCTCCCCCTCTTGCACCCTGTCCGCTGGTCTGCCTCACTGCTGCTCCCCCTCTTCTACCCCGTCCGCTGTTCTGCCTCTCACTGCTGCTCCCCCTCTTGTACCCTGCCCGCTGTTCTGCCTCTCACTGCTGCTCCCCCTCTTCTACCCCGCCCGCTGGTCTGCCTCTCACTGCTGCTCCCCTTCTTTCACACCGCCCGCTGGTCTGCCTCACTGCTGCTCCCCTTCTTTCACACCGCCCGCTGGTCTGCCTCACTGCTGCTCCCTCTCTTGTACCCTGCCCGCTGGTCTGCCTCTCACTGCTGCTCCCCTTCTTTTACACCGCCCGCTGGTCTGCCTCTCACTGCTGCTCCCCTTCTTTTACACCGCCCGCTGGTCTGCCTCTCACTGCTGCTCCCCTTCTTTTACACCGCCCGCTGGTCTGCCTCTCACTGCTGCTCCCCCTCTTTTCCCCTGCCCGCTGTACTGCCTCTCACTGCTGCTCCCCCTCTTTTACACTGCACGCTGTTCTGCCTCTCACTGCTGCTCCCCCTCTTTTACCCTGCCCGCTGGTCTGCATCTCACTAATGCTCCCCCTCTTTTACCCCGCCCGCTGCTCTGCCTCTCACTGCTGCTCCCCCTCTTTTACACCGCCCGCTGGTCTGCCTCTCACTGCTGCTCCCCCTCTTCTACACCGCCCGCTGGTCTGCCTCTCACTGCTGCTCCCCCTCTTTTCCCCTGCCCGCTGTTCTGCCTCTCACTAATGCTCCTCCCCTTTTACCCTGCCCTCCGGTCTGCCTCACTGCTGCTCCCCCTCTTTTAACCCACCCGGTCTAACTCTCACTGCTGCTCCCTCTCTTTTACCCCGCCCGGTCTGCCTCAATGCTGCTCCCCCTCTTTTACCCTGCCCGCCGGTCTGCCTCTCACTGCTGCTCCCCCTCTTTTACCCTGCCCGCCAGTCTGCCTCTCACTGCTGCTCCCCCTCTTTTACCCTGCCCGCTGGTCTGCCTCTCGCTGCTGCTCCCCTTCTTTTACCCTGCCCGCTGGTCAGCCTCAAAGCTGCTCCCCCTCTTTTACCCCGCCCGCTGGTCTGCCTCACTGCTGCTCCCCCTCTTTTACCCCGCCCGCTGGTCTGCCTCTCACTGCTGCTCCCCCTCTTTTACCCGGCCCGCTGGTCTGCCTGTCACTGCTGCTCCCCCTCTTTTACACTGCAAGCTGGTCTGCCTCACTGCTGCTCCCCCTCTTCTACCCTGCCCGCTGGTCTGCCTCACTGCTGCTCCCCCTCTTGTACCCCGCCCGTTGGTCTGCCTCTCGCTGATGCTCCCCCTCTTGTACCCCGCCCGCTAGTCTGCCTCAAAGCGGCTCCCCCTCTTTTACCACGCCCGCTGGTCTGCCTCTCACTGCTGCTCCCCCTCTTGCACCCTGTCCGCTGGTCTGCCTCACTGCTGCTCCCCCTCTTCTACCCCACCCGCTGTTCTGCCTCTCACTGCTGCTCCCCCTCTTGTACCCCGCCCGCTGTTCTGCCTCTCACTGCTGCTCCCCTTCTTTCACACCGCCCGCTGGTCTGCTTCACTACTGCTCCCCCTCTTTTGCCCTGCCCGCTGTTCTGCCTCTCACTAATCCTTCCCCTCTTTTACCCTGCCCGCTGGTCTGCCTCTCACTGCTGCTCCCCCTCTTTTCCCCCGCCCGGTCTGCCTCAATGCTGCTCCCCCTCTTTTACCCTGCCCGCTGGTCTGCCACTCACTGCTGCTCCTCCTCTTTTACCCCGCCCGCTGGTCTGCCTCTCACAAATGCTCCCCCTCTTTTACCCCGCCCACTGCTCTGCCTCTCACTGCTGCTCCCCCTCTTTTACCCCGCCCGCTGGTCTGCCTCTCACTGCTGCTTCCCTTCTTTTACCCTGCCCGCTGGTCTGCCTCTCACTGCTGCTCCCCCTCTTTTACCCTGCCTGCTGGTCTGCCTCAATGCTGCTCCCCCTCTTTTACCCCGCCCGCTGGTCTGCCTCAAAGCTGCTCCCCCTCTTTTACCACGCCCGCTGGTCTGCCTCTCACTGCTGCTCCCCCTCTTTTACCCTGCCCGCTGGGCTGACTCTCGCTGCTGCTCCCCCTCTTATACCCCGCCCGCTGGTCTGCTTCACTGCTGCTCCCCCTCTTTTACCCTGCCTGCTGGTCTGCCTCAATGCTGCTCCCCCTCTTTTACCCTGCCCGCTGGTCTGCCTTAATGCTGCTCCCCCTCTTTTACCCTGCCCGCTGGTCTGCCTCTCACTGCTGCTCCCCCTCTTCTACCCCACCCGCTGTTCTGCCTCTCACTGCTGCTCCCCCTCTTGTACCCTGCCCGCTGTTCTGCCTCTCACTGCTGCTCCCCTTCTTTCACACCGCCCGCTGGTCTGCCTCACTGCTGCTCCCTCTCTTGTACCCTGCCCGCTGGTCTGCCTCTCACTGCTGCTCCCCTTCTTTTACACCGCCCGCTGGTCTGCCTCTCACTGCTGCTCCCCTTCTTTTACACCGCCCGCTGGTCTGCCTCTCACTGCTGCTCCCCCTCTTTTCCCCTGCCCGCTGTACTGCCCCTCACTAATGCTCCCCCTCTTTTACCCCGCCCGCTGGTCTGCCTCTCACTGCTGCTCTTTTACCCCGCCCGCTGGTCTGCCTCTCACTGCTGCTTCCCCTCTTTTACCCTGCCCGCCGGTCGGCCTCTCACTGCTGCTCCCCCCCCTCTTTTACCCTGCCCGCTGGTCTGCATCTCACTAATGCTCCCCCTCTTTTACCCCGCCCGCTGCTCTGCCTCTCACTGCTGCTCCCCCTCTTTTACACCGCCCGCTGGTCTGCCTCTCACTGCTGCTCCCCCTCTTTTACACCGCCCGCTGGTCTGCCTCTCACTGCTGCTCCCCCTCTTTTACACTGCACGCTGTTCTGCCTCTCACTAATGCTCCCCCCACTTTTACCCCGCCCGCTGGTCTGCCTCTCACTGATGCTCCTCCCCTTTTACCCTGCCCTCCGGTCTGCCTCACTGCTGCTCCCCCTCTTTTACCCCACCCGGTCTAACTCTCACTGCTGCTCCCTCTCTTTTACCCCGCCCGGTCTGCCTCAATGCTGCTCCCCCTCTTTTACCCTGCCGGCCGGTCTGCCTCTCACTGCTGCTCCCCCTCTTTTACCCTGCCCGCCAGTCTGCCTCTCACTGCTGCTCCCCCTCTTTTACCCTGCCCGCTGGTCTGCCTCTCGCTGCTGCTCCCCTTCTTTTACCCTGCCCGCTGGTCTGCCTCTCACTGCTGCTCCCCCTCTTTTACCTGGCCCGCTGGTCTGCCTGTCACAGCTGCTCCCCCTCTTTCACCCTGCCCGCTCGTTGCCTCTCACTGCTGCTCCCCCTCTTTTACCCTGCCCGCTGGTCTGCCTCACTGCTGCTCCCCCTCTTCTAGCCTGCCCGCTGGTCTGCCTCACTGCTGCTCCCCCTCTTGTACCCCGCCCGTTGGTCTGCCTCTCGCTGATGCTCCCCCTCTTATACCCCGCCCGCTGTTCTGCCTCTCACTGCTGCTCCCCCTCTTTTACCCCGCCTGCTGGTCTGCCTCTCACTGCTGCTCCCCTTCTTTCACACCGCCCGCTGGTCTGCCTCACTGCTGCTCCTCCTCTTTTACCCTGCCCGCTGGTCTGCCTCTCACAAATGCTCCCCCTCTTTTACCCCGCCCACTGCTCTGCCTCACTGCTGCTCCCCCTCTTTTACCCCGCCCGCTGGTCTGCCTCTCACTGCTGCTCCCCCTCTTTTACCCCGCCCGCTGGTCTGCCTCACTGCTGCTCCCCCTCTTTTACCCCGCCCGCTGGTCTGCCTCTCACTGCTGCTCCCCCTCTTTTACCCGGCCCGCTGGTCTGCCTGTCACTGCTGCTCCCCCTCTTTCACCCTGCCCGCTCGTTGCCTCTCACTGCTGCTCCCCCTCTTTTACCCTGCCCGCTGGTCTGCCTCACTGCTGCTCGCCCTCTTTTGCACTGCACGCTGGTCTGCCTCACTGCTGCTCCCCCTCTTCTACCCTGCCCGCTGGTCTGCCTCACTGCTGCTCCCCCTCTTATACCCCGCCCGTTGGTCTGCCTCTCGCTGATGCTCCCCCTCTTGTACCCCGCCCGCTAGTCTGCCTCAAAGCGGCTCCCCCTCTTTTACCACGCCCGCTGGTCTGCCTCTCACTGCTGCTCCCCCTCTTGTACCCCGCCCGCTGTTCTGCCTCTCACTGCTGCTCCCCCTCTTCTACCCCACCCGCTGTTCTGCCTCTCACTGCTGCTCCCCCTCTTGTACCCCGCCCGCTGTTCTGCCTCACTGCTGCTCCTCCTCTTTTACCCCGCCTGCTGGTCTGCCTCTCACTGCTGCTCCCCTTCTTTCACACCGCCCGCTGGTCTGCCTCACTGCTGCTCCCCCTCTTTTGCCCTGCCCGCTGTTCTGCCTCTCACTGCTGCTCCCCCTCTTTTATCCCGCCCGCTGTTCTGCCTCTCACTAATGCTTCCCCTCTTTTACCCTGCCCGCTGGTCTGCCTCTCACTGCTGCTCCCCCTCTTTTCCCCCGCCCGGTCTGCCTCAATGCTGCTCCCCCTCTTTTACCCTGCCCGCTGGTCTGCCTCTCACAAATGCTCCCCCTCTTTTACCCCGCCCACTGCTCTGCCTCTCACTGCTGCTCCCCCTCTTCTACCCCGTCCGCTGGTCTGCCTCTCGCTGCTGCTCCCCCACTTTTACCCTGCCCGCTGGTCTGCCTCAAAGCTGCTCCCCCTCTTTTACCCCGCCCGCAGGTCTGCCTCACTGCTGCTCCCCCTCTTTTACCCCGCCCGCTGGTCTGCCTCAATGCGGCTCCCCCTCTTTTACCACGCCCGCTGGTCTGCCTCTCACTGCTGCTCCCCCTCCTCTACCCTGCCCGCTGGTCTGCCTCAATGCTGCTCCCCCTCTATTACCCCGCCCGCTGGTCTGCCTCACTGCTGCTCCCCCTCTTGTACCGTGTCCGCTGGTCTGCCTCTCACTGATGCTCCCCCTCTTGTACCCTGCCTGCTGGTCTGCCTCTGACTGCTGCTCCCCCTCTTTTACCCTGCCTGCTGGTCTGCCTTAATGCTGCTCCCCCTCTTCTACCCCGCCCGCTGGTCTGCCTCTCACTGCTGCTCCCCTTCGTTCACACCGCCCGCTGGTCTGCCTCACTGCTGCTCCCTCTCTTGTACCCTGCCCGCTGGTCTGCCTCTCACTGCTGCTCCCCTTCTTTTACACCGCCCGCTGGTCTGCCTCTCACTGCTGCTCCCCTTCTTTTACACCGCCCGCTGGTCTGCCTCTCACTGCTGCTCCCCCTCTTTTCCCCTGCCCGCTGTACTGCCTCTCACTGCTGCTCCCCCTCTTTTACACTGCACGCTGTTCTGCCCCTCACTAATGCTCCCCCTCTTTTACCCCGCCCGCTGTTCTGCCTCTCACTGCTGCTCTTTTACCCCGCCCGCTGGTCTGCCTCTCACTGCTGCTTCCCCTCTTTTACCCTGCCCGCCGGTCTGCCTCTCACTGCTGCTCCCCCTCTTTTAACCTGCCCGCCAGTCTGCCTCTCACTGCTGCTCCCCCTCTTTTACCCCGCCCGCTGCTCTGCCTCTCACTGCTGCTCCCCCTCTTTTACACCGCCCGCTGGTCTGCCTCTCACTGCTGCTCCCCCTCTTTTACACCGCCCGCTGGTCTGCCTCTCACTGCTGCTCCCCCTCTTTTACACTGCACGCTGTTCTGCCTCTCACTAATGCTCCCCCACTTTTACCCCGCCCGCTGGTCTGCCTCTCACTGATGCTCCTCCCCTTTTACCCTGCCCGCCAGTCTGCCTCTCACTGCTGCTCCCCCTCTTTTACCCTGCCCGCCAGTCTGCCTCTCACTGCTGCTCCCCTTCTTTTACCCTGCCCGCTGGTCTGCCTCACTGCTGCTCCCCCTCTTTTACCCTGCCTGCTGGTCTGCCTCTCACTGCTGCTCCCCCTCTTATACCCCGCCCGCTGGTCTGCCTCACTGCTGCTCCCCCTCTTTTACCCTGCCTGCTGGTCTGCCTCAATGCTGCTCCCCCTCTTTTACCCTGCCCGCTGGTCTGCCTTAATGCTGCTCCCCCTCTTTTACCCTGCCCGCTGGTCTGCCTCTCACTGCTGCTCCCCCTCTTGCACCCTGTCCGCTGGTCTGCCTCACTGCTGCTCCCCCTCTTGCACCCTGTCCGCTGGTCTGCCTCACTGCTGCTCCCCCTCTTGTACCCCACCCGCTGTTCTGCCTCTCACTGCTGCTCCCCCTCTTGTACCCTGCCCGCTGTTCTGCCTCTCACTGCTGCTCCCCCTCTTCTACCCCGCCCGCTGGTCTGCCTCTCATTGCTGCTCCCCTTCTTTCACACCGCCCGCTGGTCTGCCTCACTGCTGCTCCCTCTCTTGTACCCTGCCCGCTGGTCTGCCTCTCACTGCTGCTCCCCTTCTTTTACACCGCCCGCTGGTCTGCCTCTCACTGCTGCTCCCCTTCTTTTACACCGCCCGCTGGTCTGCCTCTCACTGCTGCTCCCCTTCTTTTACACCGCCCGCTGGTCTGCCTCTCACTGCTGCTCTTTTACCCCGCCCGCTGGTCTGCCTCTCACCGCTGCTTCCCCTCTTTTACCCTGCCCGCCGGTCGGCCTCTCACTGCTGCTCCCCCTCTTTTACCCTGCCCGCTGGTCTGCCTCTCGCTGCTGCTCCCCTTCTTTTACCCTGCCCGCTAGTCTGCCTCTCACTGCTGCTCCCCCTCTTTAACCCAGCCCGCTGGTCTGCCTGTCACTGCTGCTCCCCCTCTTTCACCCTGCCCGCTCGTTGCCCCTCACTGCTGCTCCCCCTCTTTTACACTGCACACTGGTCTGCCTCACTGCTGCTCCCCCTCTTGTACCCCGCCCGTTGGTCTGCCTCTCGCTGATGCTCCCCCTCTTGTACCCCGCCCGCTAGTCTGCCTCAAAGCGGCTCCCCCTCTTTTACCACGCCCGCTGGTCTGCCTCTCACTGCTGCTCCCCCTCTTGCACCCTGTACGCTGGTCTGCCTCACTGCTGCTCCCCCTCTTCTACCCCACCCGCTGTTCTGCCTCTCACTGCTGCTCCCCCTCTATTACCCCGCCTGCTGGTCTGCCTCTCACTGCTGCTCCCCTTCTTTTGCCCTGCCCGCTGTTCTGCCTCTCACTGCTGCTCCCCCTCTTTTACCCCGCCCGCTGTTCTGCCTCTCACTAATGCTTCCCCTCTTTTACCCTGCCCGCTGGTCTGCCTCTCACTGCTGCTCCCCCTCTTTTCCCCCGCCCGGTCTGCCTCAATGCTGCTCCCCCTCTTTTACCCTGCCCGCTGGTCTGCCTCTCACTGCTGCTCCCCCTCTTGTACCCTGCCCGCCAGTCTGCCTCTCACTGCTGCTCCTCCTCTTTTACCCTGCCCGCTGGTCTGCCTCTCACAAATGCTCCCCCTCTTTCACCCCGCCCACTGCTCTGCCTCTCACTGCTACTCCCCCTCTTCTACCCCGTCCGCTGGTCTGCCTCTCGCTGCTGCTCCCCGACTTTTACCCTGCCCGCTGGTCTGCCTCAAAACTGCTCCCCCTCTTTTACCCCGCCCGCTGGTCTGCCTCACTGCTGCTCCCCCTCTTTTACCCCGCCCGCTGGTCTGCCTCAATGCGGCTCCCCCTCTTTTACCACGCCCGCTGGTCTGCCTCTCACTGCTGCTCCCCCTCTTTTACCCTGCCCGCTGGTCTGCCTCACTGCAGCTCCCCCTCTTTTACCCTGCCCTCTGGGCTGACTCTCGCTGACGCTTCCCCTCCTCTACCCTGCCCGCTGGTCTGCCTCAATGCTGCTCCCCCTCTTTTACCCTGCCTGCTGGTCTGCCTTAATGCTGCTCCCCCTCTTTTACCCTGCCCGCTGGTCTGCCTCTCACTGCTGCTCCCCCTCTTATACCCCGCCCGCTGGTCTGCCTCACTGCTGCTCCCCCTCTTTTACCCTGCCTGCTGGTCTGCCTTAATGCTGCTCCCCCTCTTTTACCCTGCCCGCTGGTCTGCCTCTCACTGCTGCTCCCCCTCTTGCACCCTGTCCGCTGGGCTGCCTCACTGCTGCTCCCCCTCTTCTACCCCACCCGCTGGTCTGCCTCTCACTGCTGCTCCCCTTCGTTAACACCGCCCGCTGGTCTGCCTCACTGCTGCTCCCTCTCTTGTACCCTGCCCGCTGGTCTGCCTCTCACTGCTGCTCCCCTTCTTTTACACCGCCCGCTGGTCTGCCTCTCACTGCTGCTCCCCCTCTTTTCCCCTGCCCGCTGTACTGCCTCTCACTGCTGCTCCCCCTCTTTTACACTGCACGCTGTTCTGCCCCTCACTAATGCTCCCCCTCTTTTACCCCGCCCGCTGTTCTGCCTCTGACTGCTGCTCTTTTACCCCGCCCGCTGGTCTGCCTCTCACTGCTGCTTCCCCTCTTTTACCCTGCCCGCCAGTCTGCCTCTCACTGCTGCTCCCCCTCTTTTAACCTGCCCGCCAGTCTGCCTCTCACTGCTGCTCCCCCTCTTTTACCCTGCCCGCTGGTCTGCATCTCACTAATGCTCCCCCTCTTTTACCCCGCCCGCTGCTCTGCCTCTCACTGCTGCTCCCCCTCTTTTACACCGCCCGCTGGTCTGCCTCTCACTGCTGCTCCCCCTCTTTTACACCGCCCGCTGGTCTGCCTCTCACTGCTGCTCCCCTTCTTTTACACCGCCCGCTGGTCTGCCTCTCACTGCTGCTCCCCCTCTTTTACACTGCACGCTGTTCTGCCTCTCACTGATGCTCCTCCCCTTTTACCCTGCCCGCCAGTCTGCCTCTCACTGCTGCTCCCCCTCTTTTACCCTGCCCGCCAGTCTGCCTCTCACTGCTGCTCCCCCTCTTTTACCCCGCCCGCTGTTCTGCCTCTCACTAATGCTTCCCCTCTTTTACCCTGCCCGCTGGTCTGCCTCTCACTGCTGCTCCCCCTCTTTTCCCCCGCCCGGTCTGCCTCAATGCTGCTCCCCCTCTTTTACCCTGCCCGCTGGTCTGCCTCTCACTGCTGCTCCCCCTCTTGTACCCTGCCCGCCAGTCTGCTTCTCACAAATGCTCCCCCTCTTTTACCCCGCCCACTGCTCTGCCTCTCACTGCTACTCCCCCTCTTCTACCCCGTCCGCTGGTCTGCCTCTCGCTGCTGCTCCCCGACTTTTACCCTGCCCGCTGGTCTGCCTCAAAACTGCTCCCCCTCTTTTACCCCGCCCGCTGGTCTGCCTCACTGCTGCTCCCCCTCTTTTACCCCGCCCGCTGGTCTGCCTCAATGCGGCTCCCCCTCTTTTACCACGCCCGCTGGTCTGCCTCTCACTGCTGCTCCCCCTCTTTTACCCTGCCCGCTGGTCTGCCTCACTGCAGCTCCCCCTCTTTTACCCTGCCCTCTGGGCTGACTCTCGCTGACGCTTCCCCTCCTCTACCCTGCCCGCTGGTCTGCCTCAATGCTGCTCCCCCTCTACTAACCCGCCCGCTGGGTCTGCCTCACTGCTGCTCCCCCTCTTTTACCACGCCCGCTGGTCTGCCTCTCACTGCTGCTCCCCCTCTTTTACCCTGCCCGCTGGTCTGCCTCACTGCAGCTCCCCCTCTTTTACCCTGCCCTCTGGGCTGACTCTCGCTGACGCTTCCCCTCCTCTACCCTGCCCGCTGGTCTGCCTCAATGCTGCTCCCCCTCTACTACCCCGCCCGCTGGGTCTGCCTCACTGCTGCTCCCCCTCTTTTACCCTGCCCGCTGGTCTGCCTCTCACTGCTGCTCCCCCTCTTATACCCCGCCCGCTGGTCTGCCTTAATGCTGCTCCCCCTCTTTTACCCTGCCCGCTGGTCTGCCTCTCACTGCTGCTCCCCCTCTTGCACCCTGTCCGCTGGGCTGCCTCACTGCTGCTCCCCCTCTTCTACCCCACCCGCTGTTCTGCCTCTCACTGCTGCTCCCCCTCTTGTACCCTGCCCGCTGTTCTGCCTCTCACTGCTGCTCCCCCTCTTCTACCCCGCCCGCTGGTCTGCCTCTCACTGCTGCTCCCCTTCGTTAACACCGCCCGCTGGTCTGCCTCACTGCTGCTCCCTCTCTTGTACCCTGCCCGCTGGTCTGCCTCTCACTGCTGCTCCCCTTCTTTTACACCGCCCGCTGGTCTGCCTCTCACTGCTGCTCCCCCTCTTTTCCCCTGCCCGCTGTACTGCCTCTCACTGCTGCTCCCCCTCTTTTACACTGCACGCTGTTCTGCCCCTCACTAATGCTCCCCCTCTTTTACCCCGCCCGCTGTTCTGCCTCTGACTGCTGCTCTTTTACCCCGCCCGCTGGTCTGCCTCTCACTGCTGCTTCCCCTCTTTTACCCTGCCCGCCAGTCTGCCTCTCACTGCTGCTCCCCCTCTTTTAACCTGCCCGCCAGTCTGCCTCTCACTGCTGCTCCCCCTCTTTTACCCTGCCCGCTGGTCTGCATCTCACTAATGCTCCCCCTCTTTTACCCCGCCCGCTGCTCTGCCTCTCACTGCTGCTCCCCCTCTTTTACACCGCCCGCTGGTCTGCCTCTCACTGCTGCTCCCCCTCTTTTACACCGCCCGCTGGTCTGCCTC
The DNA here is from genome assembly GCF_036365525.1 of Heterodontus francisci. NCBI lineage: Eukaryota > Metazoa > Chordata > Chondrichthyes > Heterodontiformes > Heterodontidae > Heterodontus > Heterodontus francisci. The sequence continues at coordinate 197,560,661 of NC_090373.1, read as the reverse complement.
TCACTGCTGCTCCCCTTCTTTTACACCGCCCGCTGGTCTGCCTCTCACTGCTGCTCCCCCTCTTTTACACTGCACGCTGTTCTGCCTCTCACTGATGCTCCTCCCCTTTTACCCTGCCCGCCAGTCTGCCTCTCACTGCTGCTCCCCCTCTTTTACCCTGCCCGCCAGTCTGCCTCTCACTGCTGCTCCCCCTCTTTTACCCTGCCCGCCAGTCTGCCTCTCACTGCTGCTCCCCTTCTTTTACCCTGCCCGCTGGTCTGCCTCAAAGCTGCTCCCCCTCTTTTACCCCGCCCGCTGGTCTGCCTCACTGCTGCTCCCCCTCTTTTACCCCGCCCGCTGGTCTGCCTCACTGCTGCTCCCCCTCTTGTACCGTGTCCGCTGGTCTGCCTCTCACTGATGCTCCCCCTCTTGTACCCTGCCCGCTGGTCTGCCTCACTGCTGCTCCCCCTCTTTTACCCTGCCTGCTGGTCTGCCTCAATGCTGCTCCCCCTCTTTTACCCTGCCCGCTGGTCTGCCTCTCACTGCTGCTCCCCCTCTTTTACCCTGCCCGCTGGTCTGCCTCTCACTGCTGCTCCCCCTCTTGCACCCTGTCCGCTGGTCTGCCTCACTGCTGCTCCCCCTCTTGCACCCTGTCCGCTGGTCTGCCTCACTGCTGCTCCCCCTCTTCTACCCCACCCGCTGTTCTGCCTCTCACTGCTGCTCCCCCTCTTGTACCCTGCCCGCTGTTCTGCCTCTCACTGCTGCTCCCCCTCTTCTACCCCGCCCGCTGGTCTGCCTCTCACTGCTGCTCCCCCTCTTGTACCCTGCCCGCTGGTCTGCCTCTCACTGCTGCTCCCCTTCTTTTACACCGCCCGCTGGTCTGCCTCTCACTGCTGCTCCCCTTCTTTTACACCGCCCGCTGGTCTGCCTCTCACTGATGCTCCTCACCTTTTACCCTGCCCTCCGGTCTGCCTCACTGCTGCTCCCCCTCTTTTACCCCACCCGGTCTAACTCTCACTGCTGCTCCCTCTCTTTTACCCCGCCTGGTCTGCCTCAATGCTGCTCCCCCTCTTTTACCCTGCCCGCCGGTCTGCCTCTCACTGCTGCTCCCCCTCTTTTACCCTGCCCGCTGGTCTGCCTCTCACTGCTGCTCCCCTTCTTTTACCCTGCCCGCTGGTCTGCCTCTCACTGCTGCTCCCCCTCTTTTACCCGGCCCGCTGGTCTGCCTGTCACTGCTGCTCCCCCTCTTTCACCCTGCCCGCTCGTTGCCTCTCACTGCTGCTCCCCCTCTTTTACCCTGCCCGCTGGTCTGCCTCACTGCTGCTCCCCCTCTTTTACACTGCACGCTGGTCTGCCTCACTGCTGCTCCCCCTCTTCTACCCTGCCCGCTGGTCTGCCTCACTGCTGCTCCCCCTCTTGTACCCCGCCCGTTGGTCTGCCTCTCGCTGATGCTCCCCCTCTTGTACCCCACCCGCTAGTCTGCCTCAAAGCGGCTCCCCCTCTTGTACCACGCCCGCTGGTCTGCCTCACTGCTGCTCCCCCTCTTTTACCCTGCCCGCTGTTCTGCCTCTCACTGCTGCTCCCCCTCTTGTACCCCGCCCGCTGTTCTGCCTCTCACTGCTGCTCCCCCTCTTTTACCCCGCCTGCTGGTCTGCCTCTCACTGCTGCTCCCCTTCTTTCACACCGCCCGCTGGTCTGCCTCACTGCTGCTCCCCCTCTTTTGCCCTGCCCGCTGTTCTGCCTCTCACTGCTGCTCCCCCTCTTTTACCCCGCCCGCTGTTCTGCCTCTCACTAATGCTTCCCCTCTTTTACCCTGCCCGCTGGTCTGCCTCTCACTGCTGCTCCCCCTCTTTTCCCCCGCCCGGTCTGCCTCAATGCTGCTCCCCCTCTTTTACCCTGCCCACTGGTCTGCCTCTCACTGCTGCTCCCCCTCTTTTACCCTGCCCGCCAGTCTGCCTCTCACTGCTGCTCCCCCTCTTTTACCCCGCCCGCTGGTCTGCCTCTCACTGCTGCTTCCCCTCTTTTACCCTGCCCGCTGGTCTGCCTCTCACTGCTGCTCCCCCTCTTGTACCCCCCCCCCCCACTGTTATGCCTCTTACTGCTGCTCCCCCTCTTCTACCCCGTCCGCTGGTCTGCCTCTCGCTGCTGCTCCCCCACTTTTACCCTGCCCGCTGGTCTGCCTCAAAGCTGCTCCCCCTCTTTTACCCCGCCCGCTGGTCTGCCTCAATGCTGCTCCCCCTCTATTACCCCGCCCGCTGGCCTGCCTCACTGCTGCTCCCCCTCTTGTACCGTGTCCGCTGGTCTGCCTCTCACTGATGCTCCCCCTCTTGTACCCTGCCTGCTGGTCTGCCTCTCACTGCTGCTCCCCCTCTTCTACCCCGTCCGCTGGTCTGCCTCTCGCTGCTGCTCCCCGACTTTTACCCTGCCCGCTGGTCTGCCTCAAAGCTGCTTCCCCTCTTTTACCCCGCCCGCTGGTCTGCCTCACTGCTGCTCCCCCTCTTTTACCCCGCCCGCTGGTCTGCCTCTCACTGCTGCTTCCCCTCTTTTACCCTGCCCGCTGGTCTGCCTCTCACAAATGCTCCCCCTCTTTTACCCCGCCCACTGCTCTGCCTCTCACTGCTGCTCCCCCTCTTTTACCCCGCCCGCTGGTCTGCCTCTCACTGCTGCTTCCCCTCTTTTACCCTGCCCGCTGGTCTGCCTCTCACTGCTGCTCCCCCTCTTGTACCCCGCCCGCTGGTCTGCCTCTTACTGCTGCTCCCCCTCTTCTACCCCGTCCGCTGGTCTGCCTCAAAGCTGCTCCCCCTCTTTTACCCCGCCCGCTGGTCTGCCTCACTGCTGCGCCCCCTCTTTTACCCCGCCCGCTGGTCTGCCTCAATGCGGCTCCCCCTCTTTTACCACGCCCGCTGGTCTGCCTCTCACTGCTGCTCCCCCTCTTTTACCCTGCCCGCTGGTCTGCCTCACTGCTGCTCCCCCTCTTTTACCCTGCCCTCTGGGCGGACTCTCGCTGACGCTTCCCCTCCTCTACCCTGCCCGCTGGTCTGCCTCAATGCTGCTCCCCCTCTATTACCCCGCCCGCTGGTCTGCCTCACTGCTGCTCCCCCTCTTGTACCGTGTCCGCTGGTCTGCCTCTCACTGCTGCTCCCCCTCTTATACCCCGCCCGCTGGTCTGCCTCACTGCTGCTCCCCCTCTTTTACCCTGCCTGCTGGTCTGCCTTAATGCTGCTCCCCCTCTTTTACCCTGCCCGCTGGTCTGCCTCTCACTGCTGCTCCCCCTCTTGCACCCTGTCCGCTGGGCTGCCTCACTGCTGCTCCCCCTCTTCTACCCCACCCGCTGTTCTGCCTCTCACTGCTGCTCCCCCTCTTGTACCCTGCCCGCTGTTCTGCCTCTCACTGCTGCTCCCCCTCTTCTACCCCGCCCGCTGGTCTGCCTCTCACTGCTGCTCCCCTTCGTTAACACCGCCCGCTGGTCTGCCTCACTGCTGCTCCCTCTCTTGTACCCTGCCCGCTGGTCTGCCTCTCACTGCTGCTCCCCTTCTTTTACACCGCCCGCTGGTCTGCCTCTCACTGCTGCTCCCCCTCTTTTCCCCTGCCCGCTGTACTGCCTCTCACTGCTGCTCCCCCTCTTTTACACTGCACGCTGTTCTGCCCCTCACTAATGCTCCCCCTCTTTTACCCCGCCCGCTGTTCTGCCTCTGACTGCTGCTCTTTTACCCCGCCCGCTGGTCTGCCTCTCACTGCTGCTTCCCCTCTTTTACCCTGCCCGCCAGTCTGCCTCTCACTGCTGCTCCCCCTCTTTTAACCTGCCCGCCAGTCTGCCTCTCACTGCTGCTCCCCCTCTTTTACCCTGCCCGCTGGTCTGCATCTCACTAATGCTCCCCCTCTTTTACCCCGCCCGCTGCTCTGCCTCTCACTGCTGCTCCCCCTCTTTTACACCGCCCGCTGGTCTGCCTCTCACTGCTGCTCCCCTTCTTTTACACCGCCCGCTGGTCTGCCTCTCACTGCTGCTCCCCCTCTTTTACACTGCACGCTGTTCTGCCTCTCACTGATGCTCCTCCCCTTTTACCCTGCCCGCCAGTCTGCCTCTCACTGCTGCTCCCCCTCTTTTACCCTGCCCGCCAGTCTGCCTCTCACTGCTGCTCCCCCTCTTTTACCCTGCCCGCCAGTCTGCCTCTCACTGCTGCTCCCCTTCTTTTACCCTGCCCGCTGGTCTGCCTCAAAGCTGCTCCCCCTCTTTTACCCCGCCCGCTGGTCTGCCTCACTGCTGCTCCCCCTCTTTTACCCCGCCCGCTGGTCTGCCTCACTGCTGCTCCCCCTCTTGTACCGTGTCCGCTGGTCTGCCTCTCACTGATGCTCCCCCTCTTGTACCCTGCCCGCTGGTCTGCCTCACTGCTGCTCCCCCTCTTTTACCCTGCCTGCTGGTCTGCCTCAATGCTGCTCCCCCTCTTTTACCCTGCCCGCTGGTCTGCCTCTCACTGCTGCTCCCCCTCTTTTACCCTGCCCGCTGGTCTGCCTCTCACTGCTGCTCCCCCTCTTGCACCCTGTCCGCTGGTCTGCCTCACTGCTGCTCCCCCTCTTGCACCCTGTCCGCTGGTCTGCCTCACTGCTGCTCCCCCTCTTCTACCCCACCCGCTGTTCTGCCTCTCACTGCTGCTCCCCCTCTTGTACCCTGCCCGCTGTTCTGCCTCTCACTGCTGCTCCCCCTCTTCTACCCCGCCCGCTGGTCTGCCTCTCACTGCTGCTCCCTCTCTTGTACCCTGCCCGCTGGTCTGCCTCTCACTGCTGCTCCCCTTCTTTTACACCGCCCGCTGGTCTGCCTCTCACTGCTGCTCCCCTTCTTTTACACCGCCCGCTGGTCTGCCTCTCACTGATGCTCCTCCCCTTTTACCCTGCCCTCCGGTCTGCCTCACTGCTGCTCCCCCTCTTTTACCCCACCCGGTCTAACTCTCACTGCTGCTCCCTCTCTTTTACCCCGCCCGGTCTGCCTCAATGCTGCTCCCCCTCTTTTACCCTGCCCGCCGGTCTGCCTCTCGCTGCTGCTCCCCTTCTTTTACCCTGCCCGCTGGTCTGCCTCTCACTGCTGCTCCCCCTCTTTTACCCGGCCCGCTGGTCTGCCTGTCACTGCTGCTCCCCCTCTTTCACCCTGCCCGCTCGTTGCCTCTCACTGCTGCTCCCCCTCTTTTACCCTGCCCGCTGGTCTGCCTCACTGCTGCTCCCCCTCTTTTACACTGCACGCTGGTCTGCCTCACTGCTGCTCCCCCTCTTCTACCCTGCCCGCTGGTCTGCCTCACTGCTGCTCCCCCTCTTGTACCCCGCCCGTTGGTCTGCCTCTCGCTGATGCTCCCCCTCTTGTACCCCGCCCGCTAGTCTGCCTCAAAGCGGCTCCCCCTCTTGTACCACGCCCGCTGGTCTGCCTCTCACTGCTGCTCCCCCTCTTGCACCCTGTACGCTGGTCTGCCTCACTGCTGCTCCCCCTCTTCTACCCCACCCGCTGTTCTGCCTCTCACTGCTGCTCCCCCTCTTGTACCCCGCCCGCTGTTCTGCCTCTCACTGCTGCTCCCCCTCTTTTACCCCGCCTGCTGGTCTGCCTCTCACTGCTGCTCCCCTTCTTTCACACCGCCCGCTGGTCTGCCTCACTGCTGCTCCCCCTCTTTTGCCCTGCCCGCTGTTCTGCCTCTCACTGCTGCTCCCCCTCTTTTACCCCGCCCGCTGTTCTGCCTCTCACTCATGCTTCCCCTCTTTTACCCTGCCCGCTGGTCTGCCTCTCACTGCTGCTCCCCCTCTTTTCCCCCGCCCGGTCTGCCTCAATGCTGCTCCCCCTCTTTTACCCTGCCCACTGGTCTGCCTCTCTCTGCTGCTCCCCCTCTTTTACCCTGCCCGCCAGTCTGCCTCTCACTGCTGCTCCCCCTCTTTTACCCCGCCCGCTGGTCTGCCTCTCACTGCTGCTTCCCCTCTTTTACCCTGCCCGCTGGTCTGCCTCTCACTGCTGCTCCCCCTCTTGTACCCCCCCCCCCCCCACTGTTATGCCTCTTACTGCTGCTCCCCCTCTTCTACCCCGTCCGCTGGTCTGCCTCTCGCTGCTGCTCCCCCACTTTTACCCTGCCCGCTGGTCTGCCTCAAAGCTGCTCCCCCTCTTTTACCCCGCCCGCTGGTCTGCCTCACTGCTGCTCCCCCTCTTTTACCCCGCCCGCTGGTCTGCCTCAATGCGGCTCCCCCTCTTTTACCACGCCCGCTGGTCTGCCTCTCACTGCTGCTCCCCCTCTTTTACCCTGCCCGCTGGTCTGCCTCACTGCTGCTCCCCCTCTTTTACCCTGCCCTCTGGGCTGACTCTCGCTGACGCTTCCCCTCATCTACCCTGCCCGCTGGTCTGCCTCAATGCTGCTCCCCCTCTATTACCCCGCCCGCTGGTCTGCCTCACTGCTGCTCCCCCTCTTGTACCGTGTCCGCTGGTCTGCCTCTCACTGATGCTCCCCCTCTTGTACCCTGCCTGCTGGTCTGCCTCTCACTGCTGCTCCCCCTCTTCTACCCCGTCCGCTGGTCTGCCTCTCGCTGCTGCTCCCCGACTTTTACCCTGCCCGCTGGTCTGCCTCAAAGCTGCTCCCCCTCTTTTACCCCGCCCGCTGGTCTGCCTCACTGCTGCTCCCCCTCTTGTACCCCGCCCGCTGGTCTGCCTCTCACTGCTGCTTCCCCTCTTTTACCCTGCCCGCTGGTCTGCCTCTCACAAATGCTCCCCCTCTTTTACCCCGCCCACTGCTCTGCCTCTCACTGCTGCTCCCCCTCTTTTACCCTGCCCGCTGGTCTGCCTCTCACTGCTGCTTCCCCTCTTTTACCCCGCCCGCTGCTCTGCCTCTCACTGCTGCTCCCCCTCTTGTACCCCGCCCGCTGGTCTGCCTCACTGCTGCTCCCCCTCTTTTACCCCGTCCGCTGGTCTGCCTCAAAGCTGCTCCCCCTCTTTTACCCCGCCCGCTGGTCTGCCTCACTGCTGCTCCCCCTCTATTACCCCGCCCACTGGTCTGCCTCACTGCTGCTCCCCCTCTTGTACCGTGTCCGCTGGTCTGCCTCTCACTGCTGCTCCCCCTCTTTTACCCTGCCTGCTGGTCTGCCTCAATGCTGCTCCCCCTCTTTTACCCTGCCCGCTGGTCTGCCTCTCACTGCTGCTCCCCCTCTTTTACACCGCCCGCTGGTCTGCCTCTCACTGCTGCTCCCCCTCTTTTACCCTGCCCGCCGGTCTGCCTCTCACTGCTGCTCCCCCTCTTTTACCCTGCCCGCCGGTCTGCCTCTTACTGCTGCTCCCCCTCTTCTACCCCGTCCGCTGGTCTGCCTCAAAGCTGCTCCCCCTCTTTTACCCCGCCCGCTGGTCTGCCTCACTGCTGCTCCCCCTCTTTTACCCCGCCCGCTGGTCTGCCTCACTGCTGCTCCCCCTCTTTTACCCCGTCCGCTGGTCTGCCTCAAAGCTGCTCCCCCTCTTTTACCCCGCCCGCTGGTCTGCCTCACTGCTGCTCCCCCTCTATTACCCCGCCCACTGGTCTGCCTCACTGCTGCTCCCCCTCTTGTACCGTGTCCGCTGGTCTGCCTCTCACTGCTGCTCCCCCTCTTTTACCCTGCCTGCTGGTCTGCCTCAATGCTGCTCCCCCTCTTTTACCCTGCCCGCTGGTCTGCCTCTCACTGCTGCTCCCCCTCTTTTACACCGCCCGCTGGTCTGCCTCTCACTGCTGCTCCCCCTCTTTTACCCTGCCCGCCGGTCTGCCTCTCACTGCTGCTCCCCCTCTTTTACCCTGCCCGCCGGTCTGCCTCTCACTGCTGCTCCCCCTCTTTTACCCTGCCCGCTGGTCTGCATCTCACTCATGCTCCCCCTCTTTTACCCCGCCCGCTGCTCTGCCTCCCACTGCTGCTCCCCCTCTTTTACACCGCCCGCTGGTCTGCCTCTCACTGCTGCTCCCCCTCTTTTACACCGCCCGCTGGTCTGCCTCACTGCTGCTCCCCCTCTTCTACACCGCCCGCTGGTCTGCCTCTCACTGCTGCTCCCCCTCTTTTCCCCTGCCCGCTGTACTGCCTCTCACTGCTGCTCCCCCTCTTTTACACTGCACGCTGTTCTGCCTCTCACTAATGCTCCCCCACTTTTACCCCGCCCGCTGGTCTGCCTCTCACTGATGCTCCTCCCCTTTTACCCTGCCCTCCGGTCTGCCTCACTGCTGCTCCCCCTCTTTTACCCCACCCGGTCTAACTCTCACTGCTGCTCCCTCTCTTTTACCCCGCCCGGTCTGCCTCAATGCTGCTCCCCCTCTTTTACCCTGCCCGCCGGTCTGCCTCTCACTGCTGCTCCCCCTCTTTTATCCTGCCCGCCAGTC